>NW_027526295.1:249218123-249276198 GCF_048455015.1 Haemaphysalis longicornis
TTTGCGGCGATAAATTGGTCACAGTTGGCACAGGACCGAGGTAATTGGAGAATAATGGAAGATGCCTTTTCCCTGGAGTGGGCGTCGATAGGCTGGTGATGATGATGATGATTATGATGATGATGAATCGGTCCAGGGAAGCGCTCTCCAAGGATGCGCGACTAAGGCGTGGCACATCTTTCAAGCTTTCTCTCGTTCCACTGCTACACTGGTGGCTACTGGGGGCAAGAAAATCCATCTACTTCATTTTATTGTACTTTTACTTGATAAATCTGTATTTCACTACAAAGTTCATCTTGTTTTTTATTCCAGGCTTTTTTTATTTATATGAGCTTTTTGTTTGAAAATTTTCGTCCTAAGAAGTAGTTTCTGCCGTAGGTGGCACACACTACAATCACGTGACATACACCGACTGGAAAAAAAAAATTACGCCTACCTCCCCTCGCGGGAACCCTGGTGTGATGCGACGCTGAAGGGGGTTCCATTGTGCGTTTCCGTTGGGACGATTACTCGAATTGCGTGAGCAATCGTCGGGTAATGAGAGAGAGAGAGAGAGAGAGAAGAGAGAGAGAGGAGAGAGAGAGAGAGAGAGAGAGAGAGAGAGAGAGAGAGAGAGAGAGAGAGAGAGAGAGAGAGAGAGAGAGAGAGAGAGAGAGAGAGAGCAAGCGTGGCGCGGACGACCGTCGACTGAGAGATCGGCCGGAGCGCAGCACTCCGCTTGCGCAGCGCGCCAGAAGAAGAGGAGACCGCGGAGAGAGAGGGCGCTGCACATGCGCATAGCGCGCTTGCGCCGCGCCCGCCCACCGGCGGAGTGAGAGAGCGCCCCGACTTGCGCGCGCCACAGATGTTGGGGGAGAGGGCGCGCTATCACGGCGAGAGGAGAGGGGGTGAGCGGAGGAGAGATGCAGCTGTGCGGACGCGGACAACGACGACGCAGGAAGGACAGGGGCCGCCGGCAAGAGATGCTCCTCTCAGCGTCACATCTAAAAAGAAAACGGGTAGATAGGAGCGCGCCACATTCAAACAGTCGCTGCTCGTGTTACGTTATCGAAACCCCTTCGTTTTTCGACACAACATTCCCTCGGAACGGTCCAGTCTGCCTACGTGCATTTAAGGCGAAAGCTTGGCGATACGTATTAGCAACTTCTTTTCTAATACAGTGTACTTGCGCCTTTTTCCTCGCTTCTGTTTCTTTGTCTTTTGGCACGGATTAATTTAAACGCTTCTATTTATTTGTTCGTCTTAGTGTGCAAGCAGACTCGAACACGCCACAGTCTCCCTAGAATTTGGGTTCTGCAGGGTGGGGGGCACCTGTCTCACTCCCGTGACGTCACGTTCAGGCTTCACTCTGCACGCTCTATTCTAGAACTGTTACTTTTAATTCACAGTGTTATGGATTTTGCGACCCGGGCACGTTAGTGCCTCAAAACTCCCAATTGCGGGCCAATCCCCCAAGTGGCCATGTGTTACGAAGGAAGGAATAGCGACAAGGACAACTTTTCAGATTTGTTTGCTTTATTTTATTTTCCTCTTCATCGCTTTTGCTCGAAGAAGCTCCCCACAGTCTTTTTTTTTTTTTTTCATGGAGTTCAATCCTTCATTACCCTCTCTTCTTTCCCGCCCTTTCCACTCCGGCTTACCCTCCCTCTGTCGTCACGCGGTTACTTTACTTCTTAGCTCTCCCCTTTACTCGCTTTCCATGCTCT
This sequence comes from Haemaphysalis longicornis, assembly GCF_048455015.1. Classification (NCBI taxonomy): domain Eukaryota; kingdom Metazoa; phylum Arthropoda; class Arachnida; order Ixodida; family Ixodidae; genus Haemaphysalis; species Haemaphysalis longicornis. The sequence continues at coordinate 249,219,830 of NW_027526295.1, forward strand.
GCTTCTGCCATACGACGGTGACGCTAAATGTGTAAAGATCGCCTCTGACAATAGGCACGCGCCGTTGATTGTACTGTAGCGAGGATAATGAACAGATGCAACAGGCCATCAAGCTATCGGACCATGTGGAAGAGGAAGGTAGGATTATGTCCAATCCATACGCCGGGATATGCGCCAAAGACGTGTCAGAGGAAGAAGATCAACCCCATAAGGTGCATGCGCGAGAAACAGGCCGGTTGTCTCAACGCTCGCACCTGCGTTCCTATCGGCTTCACCCCTGCGGATAAACCACCTCAACCGGCTATCGGTGCGTCGACTTGACAGTATATCTAATACGTTTAAGCTGTCCTGCCAGCTACCTTTTCAAAAGAAATGCGTGTCACGCAACCACTCGAGGTAGTTTTCCTTCCCGTTGATGGTAAACAAAACGCACAGTCATGCAACGCTTCGTTCGAAACTGTTTTGCGAGAAGACGATAACAGGCGCACGCTCCGGCCGGCTCCGGCTGCAGACGGATAGACGCGCTGTAGGAACTTGCGCAAGCCATGTCCGCCAAACCACCTAAAAGAAAAGCGAGGCCTGGGAAACACGTCTCCACTGATCGCATTGCGCACGCACCGGTTGACGGGCGACTGGTGACGGTCGATGGTGCGGTCGCCACCAACGCTTCTGTAGAACCTGCCCGCCACGTAAAACCTCAGCGCACACTACACTTGCTCCTCGACGGTCATGTAGCGAAAGCCGCCTCAAAGTTCACGCAAACGGGGGTCTGTCGCCACTCGCCAGCCGACTGCACAACCAATGCACAGCACTTTTCGAGCTAAAAACGAGCTCGAAATTACTCCTTTGTTTGTCGGGGTAGACCTTTCGGGGTAGAAATATGCCCGCTACGGCGACCATAAAAATAAACCACGCCGCAGCAGCGGCCACCACTGACGTCCCGAGTTCAACACGGCCGGGCGAAACGACGCCTGAGTTTCTTCCGAGTTCTAATGTTAGTCAAACACACCCAGCCCATTCGTAACCGCGGCGTAACAACCGAAGCCACACCCACGCATGGCGTCCACTTTGTGTGGGCGTAGCGTCCTATCCACGAAGTCGTCCTTTGATGCCCCCAGCAGCAACAAGAACTTAGCACAAAGCAAAAATGAAGTCCCCAGGCCACCGTCAGCCAATGGTGCCACAGTCGCGGGTGAGTTCGGTCCGAACTGGAGTTCCGTATTGTACGAGCCGATAGGAGAGGCCAAGACGACACGATTTTACCCCAGGAGCCTTCTTCATACACCGTGAAAACACAGTCGATGCAAATGACACAACGTCAACGTCTAAAACACACTCGCCAATGCTCGAACACGCTCTTTCAACGGGACGATTTCTGATAAGCTTCCGGCGTGCACACTCAAGCAGGCGGTAAATAAAAGCCAGCCATATTTGATGGTCGGAAGCAGGGTGCGTTCTGTTCGGTACAGTGGACTCCTTTGATTACTTGGTCCGTGCTTGCACAAAGCTGCACTGAGACTACACTCAAGCCAAGTAGTAAACATAATTCAGTGGAAGAACAGAACACCGAGAAAAACGGAACGCCCCGCGCCGGGCGTGGCGAACAGCATGGAGGAAGGCCAACAGCCACGCTGGGGATTTCAAAGTAGCAGTGGGGTTATCTGTTTATGTTAGGGAATGAGTATTGCAGATAGAGTGTAGATGGTGCTGCATGCGGAAGATAGCACAAGCCGTTCTTTATCAACGTAAGCGGCCCCAATACAGCGCACTGAATATGCCAGGCGTGCTGTGCGCGATTACGGCGGTTTCTCTCGAGGTGTGTCGAATGCTCCACCACGGCCGCTCGATGGAAACTAGACCTAGTTTCCATCGAGCGGGCCGTGGCTCCACTATCTCTACTTTCATAACCCAAGGAGCTGGAAACTCGGGAGTAGGCGGAACCCGGGCCTTCTGGAATAGCGCCCCAGGTATATGTCACACTAAATCGTTTAAGTATATCTGGCAGGGCTGTCAACAATAATTTTCTGTCAAGTGTGGCAGTTACACGGAAACCTGTGCACGCCTCTCTCTTTACTTTTTACCTTACGAATCATGTGTTAGACGTGCTTCACTTTTTTTTTTTTTTTGCCAAGAGATTCCCGTCGAGCCTTGGGAAGCTCAATCTCTGTGGTTTCACCCACGAGGGTCGGCTATAACCCGGACGAATGACTCGCCAGTCTGTTCGAGAGTGGCCGCCGCGACAACTGGACGCTTACCTGCCGTGCACGCAATACCTAAGCCAGCGAGCTGATTCAGGAAGATGCTTGCGTCCGCGGCGTCACGAGAACTATTTTTGGACGCGCCGAGGGCTGTAAAAACGAAACTCCAGGGACACGGCCGGCGTAGCATACACAGAGAAAAGAACTGCGCCAAAAAGAGAACTGCACGAACAGGGCGAAGCAAAAATACCGCAATGTTGACAGTAGCAACGGGCTCCGTCATCGTTTGCTGCCCACATCAATAGATGGCGCCACATCGATCAAGCCGTTTGCTGTGGGTAGCTGAGGGCCGCTACCCGGCTTTTTCAAATGGCGGAAAGCGCGTAAACGGCATTCGCTGCAGGGAGAGCTGAGCGCAGTATTTACTTAGCAAGTTTAGCAAGCTTAGCAAGCGTTTGTTGCCTCGCGAGATATACAGGCATGTCGCCTACTAGGCTGCTCCTGTGAACAGCGTGTGTTACTCCTAAGGCTGTATTCTCGCCCCTATTTTACTCTCCGAAATTGGATAGATATTTCACCCCATCGTTCCAAAAGTGTATAAGCAATCTTCATCCCATAAACATAACAGATTTTCGGCCAGAGCTTTCTGTATGTGACCCCAACGGGCTATTTTAACCAGCGCTGGTAAAATCTGAAGACCTCTAGACACTTAAAAACTCGCTTTTTGTTGCAAGGCTTATTAGCAGTGAAAGAAGTAGATACTGCTCCCCAGTATGTGGATTTGTTGTTGTTGCTATGTTTACTCCTTTACCTTAGGCAGGGAGAGCGCGTGAAACATATTTTACGTCTTTAATTGTTATATATACCTAATTATCACCGTGAGTTCCCTCACAAGGTATAGCTTCGATTTAGTGCTTGATTCTCGCAATGAAGTAATTCCGGGTTTAATATACGGTTGAACCTCGTTATAACGAACACTGATATAGCGAATTATCACCTATGGCGAACTAAATACGAGCTTTGGTTTGTCACGCATTATTTCAGTGACACTTATTCTGTTTATAACAAAACCGAGACCGCTAGAGCCGCACGCGATATCGGCGATAACGAAGAAATATCTCAGGAAGGCTGATAGGCTACTTGGAAAAACTTCCGACGTCCAAATTGCGGAAGTAGAAAAATTCCCTTCGTGCGTAGACGATGTGGAAAACTTCACCCTCCTCAGTGCTGTGCAAAGTCACTTGGCGAAGATCACATCCTACTACAAATAAATAAGAAAGCAGGCCTGTTTTGTCAAATACACTTTGTCGTGTTGTAATTTCACCTTCACGAGTTCTGTTGCATCCAGTTCGAAGTGCCACAAGGAGACAAGGAATGATTACCTCGTTTACAGTGGGATCGAAGCCTATCATATAGTGTTTTTGTATTTAAATTTTTATGCTGCGCAGATTTCCCTCTTGTCGAAGCCGAATTTTACCCATACTTTTACGTCGAATATCGAATATAACAAACTAATTTACTGCCCCGATACCGCTTCCTTATAATGAGGTTCGACTATAGTTTAAATGTCGGATCCTGTGGTATCAAGAATGTGGTAAAGGTAAAAAAAAATGTCGACCGCATAGAAGCTGGACAGAGTACGATCTTTATTAAAAAGGGGACGGAAGCAAGCAGTGATCAAATCAAGTCATATCCTTTGAACGACACATTCATGAATCAATATCTCGAAAACAGCATCGAAGGTTTCGTCTTATTTTACACCTCGCAAACAAGTGTGAAAAGTGTGGGGAAAGTCCCGGGGTGCAAGATAATGTTCCTGCCTGCGAGATTTGTACTAACAAGCCTACAAAGCCGGCCATTCTCACTGCTTCCTCGAACTGCCTTAATGTATCCACCCACGCCAAAACGCTCCCTTTCCCCCTCTTTCATTTGTAATCAGTTTTGAAGAGCGACAGAAGGGAAAAAAAAAAAAAAACACGCGGAGCATGACTGCACCCGAATTACGAGTACAAGTTAGTCTGGTATCTATATGCTGCCTCACGAAGCGCTGCATAATAACTTAAGTATCGCTTACAAGGCAAAAACGCTTGTCTCTGTCAGCTCCCCAAAGCTTCCATTGTGGTAGCCGCTGTTAGGGCCTCCCACGTAATACGTACGTCGCTCTCATTGTAAATTCTCCGGAGCAGCTATCCCTCAGTTTCAAACGAACTCCGCAGAAGTTCTCTATCGATATTGTCGTAGGCTTCCTTAATGGCCATCCGTTTATGCATCCGTCCATCCATCCATACCAATCAGTCCGTCTATCCGCCCGTTCATATCAATCAATCAATCAATCAATCAATCAATCAATCAATCAATCAATCAATCAATCAATCAATCAATCAATCAATCAATCAATCAATCAAGCAAACAAACAATCAATCAATCAGTTCATCTATTTATCCGTTCATATCAATCAATCAATCAATCAATCAATCAATCAATCATGATAACCACCATCATCACCATCAAAATACAAGTCGCTTTAGAGCCAGAGGCAAGCAGGTTGTCCCCTAAGCGTCTGCCTCGTCTGAATCCATTTTGTAGTTCCTCCAGTATGCCCTTCCCTTCCCATTCGTCCAATCCTGTAGTTCCGCCTTTGCGGCTGTATACCCCCGAAGTCATTTTCTTTCTCTAGAGTTCCTGTATACAGCTCCTCCGGCATATACCGTAATTTTATCGTTCACTAAAATTCCCCTATATAGCTCCTGCAGCTCCCTGCGGGAGCTATATAAGAGAACTATGTTCTTCACCGATGTCAGCGCTGCAAGCGATGCTGCGGAGGAAAAAGAAACTATTCCAATCACCGACGGAGAGGCGCACTGTTCTTTCGATTCTGTGGGGTGGCCGCTCTCCAGCAAAAATACTCTACTCCTGAGGGCTCAGCTCCTATCTACGCCATCCGCCTGGCCTCAAGCTTAATCTTGAGTGGAACCAAGGAAAATGGGTGCGGTGTCGCAAAGAGATGCAACTCGATCGCCTATACATTTCTTTTGCTAAATCCGCAACCGCGCTGGCGGCCGCGAGTGGCAACAGCAACAGGAGACGTGAACCCGGCAACAATTCGGGTTCCGTTCTCCGACTTTCTTTCCGCTCAAGGCGCATGCGGGAGGCTCTGCGGCCGTTGCGCGAGACGAGAGCCCACGTCAGAGCGGCCGCCTGGGCAACGCGTCTGACGTCGACCGCCGCTGACGCGGCCTTGAGCAACACTCCCGAGGTGACAGAAAGCCCAAGCATGGGGTAATAGGTGAATCGCTTTACATTTAGCCGATTGTCTATACCTCCCGAATAATTGGAGGATTTTTTTTTTACCAGAACCAGCGAAAAGGACATAATCTTTATTGATAGTATTCCAATTGTCCTCAGAGGACACCAGCATGAAAAAAAAAATGCCTCTTGGGGCGAAGCCGGTACACGCGCGCTTCGAGCGCGCTCGCCTAATGGAAACTGCACTCCCGGTTGATCCGCAACCACTCCGCGTGGGAGGCAAAATTTTTTCCAGCACGTTTCCACCTTTTGTTCTTCGTCCTTCCTCCCCACCTCAGTTTCGAGGCGTGAGTGATCCCGGCCGATCCGAGCCGAACCTTCATCGACGGGGATCAAAAGTTCGCGTTCGCATTTTGAGGCGCGGATAAAGTGCCACGAGTGACCGACGGAAGTTTCCAGTTGTGTCTCCCTCTTTAAGACGTTTGCAAACGCTGACAGGTGGGGAAACTTGACTAAACGCGTCAGGAAGAATAAAATATAGAGAGTTCGCAAGGCACAGGTTGTCCTTGAGATCAACCACCGTTTCGCTCATACCTCAATACACTGATCCGAGTTTTCACTTTGTACCGTAATCCCTGCGTTTGGTATCCAATTAAAGGCTGTTATGCCGTTCACAAAATGGAGTTTCACGTTTACTTAAAAGAAAGAGACAATGAAATACAAACGGAGAAGCTTTAAGGCTTAAGTGCTCGCTTCTTTCTTTTTTAAATTTCTTCATGTACTGGGATGTTATCCTGTGCGCTAAAGATGACAACAGGGAACTGTAAATATCCCATGGCTTCAGATGTCTTTCGAAGTAATCCGAAGAACTTATTCTTCTTATTATTATTTTATTACAAATATCACGTGTTGATTGATTGATTGATTGATTGATTGATTGATTGATTGATTGATTGATTGATTGATTGATTGATTGATTGATTGATGAGTGAGTGAGTGAGTGAGTGAGTGAGTGAGTGAGTGAGTGAGTGAGTGAGTGAGTGAGTGAGTGAGTGAGTGAGTGAGTGAGTGAGTGAGTGAGTGAGTGAGAGCGATTATGGCCGCTTATCCTTTTAAGTGCACTGCTTACCATCCTGCACCATTAGGCTTGAAATTAAAGATGTTTATTCTACTCATCGGCTTGATTTTTGAACATTGAACGAGAATTAGTGGAGTCTTTGCTAAAGCTTCGTAAAAATATCAGTGTGAGATTCTAGAGAATTTTTTTGCACTCCTTCTGGCTGCCGCTCATTACGTTGAGCAAAACCAATTCAGCCATCGAGTGGGACCGTGTTTACAGAAGTCGCCGCATCTAGGCTAAAACGTGACCTGGTTTTTCCCGACTGCCTTGGCTGCAGGCAACGCTTATGCTTCTGGACATCGGAATCTGGTGCACCAGGAGTTTCCCGTAACGCATTCGTACTTTTCCTACCGACAGAGCAAAGCCACTACACTAGCCTAAGAAGCGTTCCTCGCCATTTCGATTTGCCAACGTCATCCGCCTCACATCTAAACTTCCCCACACTCACTTTTCTACCAAACATAGACGGTGCCTCACGGCACGACAGTACTGGGCGTACGTATCAACAACGAGTGATAAATACTGTTACGGATCATCTTTCACCTTTCTCCTCCACGCCTTTCAACCCACGGCGAGCTCAGGCTCATCCTCCAATATGTCGTCGCTGAGATTCCGAGTATAGCTCCGCGTCCTCGTTGCTAGCGTCGCTGTAGGAGATTTCGCGTTTTGTCTAAGCGACGTCCGCCGGCTTTTCCGATCAAGTCGGAGTCCGTCAAGAGGTGATTCTCATGATATTAGAGTTAATCCACCACTGAGATTGTTCCACCAGAATGTGATTTTCCAGCTCGGCTTAACTTGAGGCTGCCAGCCATGATTTCTTCCAATTTCTCTGTTCAATCAGCTTCGGTTTCGGCTTCCATAACCGCGTAAGGGAGGTCGGACCGTGTGCTGGTGACCACTGAGTCTAATGAGAAGTTAGTATACGGCTGGAATGAAACGTACACGAGAAACAGCGGCGTTGACGTGCAGCCCGGACGGCAGAACCCGTCACACATTACGTCATGGCTCAAAATTAACGCACATTCAGATTTCTGCCCCGTGTCCACGATAGGAGCAGCAAAACCACTGCCTTTCCGTTCTAGTTGGAACGTTCATTATAGATGAGTGTAAGCTGACGTTGCGTGGCCTAGAATTCAAAGACGATAACCTTGTTTGATCTACCTAAGCACGAACGTTTTAGTCTGTCTGTCTGTCTGTCTGTCTGTCTGTCTGTCTGTCTGTCTGTCTGTCTGTCTGTCTGTCTGTTCAACCACTCGGCCGAAAAATTGGCGCGTATCGACTTTCTTCGCAGCAAATGTTGTCGAAAGACGGTGGTCTTCTGCCTTTTTTTTTTCGCATATTTTTTCCCTCCTCTTTCACTCATCTAATAATAAATGCAATGAATGTTTGCTCAGTTCTGTTGAGGTTACCCGCGCGCACACTGCTCACGCCCCGTATGTTGGGAACTTTTGTTTCTGTTGTGCTTGGAACAGCTCGAGCGGATATCTTTTTATTAATGTGTACTTTTATCTCACCTCTTCTCGACACCGTTGTTAACGTGTTGTTTGTTTATACGCCATCGTATGGAACCAATCTCACATGCATTTTTTTAATTGAAATAACATTGCTATTCTCAGAAATGTAGTAACGCTTGCGCTTAAATATGCCTGGTGTTTTTTTGTGTGTGTGTCTGTGTGTTGGACAATGTTTATATATATATATATATATATATATATATATATATATATATATATATATATATATATATATATATATATATATATATATATATACATACAGAAAGAAATGCCGGCAGTCCACAACGCCAAAGAAGGCATAGGGGAATGGTTAGACTATTCTTTTACCGTTAGTGACGTTACATTATTTTTTATTATTAATATTACATGAGAAAGAAAGAACGAAAAACACGCGCCAAGAGTGGGGACCGAACCCACGCGTGTTTTTCTTTCTTTCTTTCTCATGTAATATTAACAATAAAAAATAATGTAACGTCACTAACGGTAAAAAAATAGTCTAACCATTCCCCTATGCCTTCTTTGGCGTTGTGGACTGCCGGCATTTCTTTCTGTATTTCCTAACCAGCCCCTCATTTCCAAATTATATATATATATATATATATATATATATATATATATATATATATATATATATATATATATATTTATATATGAGGTATACCACCAGTTTTAGAACATAGCTGGAAATATAAATGTCAGGGCATGACATTGCAATGTATATAGCTAGAACACTGCAACAGCTATTAGCCCTCGCAATCTTTGCAGTACACGCGCAGACTGCTGACTGCACGTGGGTTGTCCACGTATATTAGCTACCTGCGCGAATAGAAAAGCGCTGTGTGAAGACAAATTGCAATGGTTCCATATCCTTTAAAGCGAATCGTTCTATTACTCCCTTGCGCTTTAGATCGCAACGCCAAACGCGCTGCAGGAAAGCCAACTTGAAACAGTGGTTCCCACAAAGGACACGCGACGAGGATGGTGATGATGATGCTGCTGATACGCGAAGCGCCTCAACAAAAAACGCTTCCCGTGGTCGGAATCAAAGCTGGGTCTCTCGCGTTATGAAGCCGGCGTCTATTCGATTGCGCCATTCCGACATGGTGGAAGTAGTTTTGATTTTGGGCTCTCACTTTGACTAAGGTTGCATGGAAGAAAGCATCGCGTTTTAACCACGTCTCTCTTCAGAAAGGGGCTTTGATTTTTTTTTGTTCGCGTCTCAAGCAGCTTGCTATCTGCGCCTCCCGACTGTGACGCTCTCTGAAACCACTCATCGTACGTTTTCACAAGGATGATCACCCCTTCCTTATAACGACCCCGCAATGGACGATGGGCAGGGTGTGCTTGTTGCGGAGGTGATTGCAATGCCTGTCTTCCTTACAACTGAGCCCATCTGATGACAACTAATCCTTCGCTTGACTTTCTCCCTTCAAATGTTTCGTGTCACCCAAAAAACTGGCGGTTCCCAGCCACGTCTTCATTAAGCGCCTTTGCGCTGCCTGCCTGCGAGTTAACCTCAAGGATGCCTCGTTGCCATGACAGCGTGGAAACCAACACTAGAACCTCGGTTTCGTAGCATGCAGCACTTTTACTGAGCATCGCACATTACTGGGCAATACTATAGCGACGCATCGCTGCCGAAAACATGCGCGGAGGCGGCCAGAGCCACACCCCTTCGGGCACCGAAATAAAGCTGCGCAAAAACTTCCTTCCCTTTTTTACCCCATGCTCCCCCTTTCTTTCCGGCGTGCTGCCATGCTTTTGCAATTACGGTCCACCCACATCCAGGCGTCGCCGGCGTTAAAACAGCCATGAAACAAGGGCGGTAATGAATGGAGCGCCCTTTTCCGCGTGACGCGGCTGCAGCGCGTGCAGTGAGCGCGGCGCGGTGTTTCGCTATAGGTATACTCACGAGCCCTTGTGTCAGCATGGCAGTCACGCTCGCCCCGTCTGTGGTCACAGAGCCGCCAGGCGTGGAGCGAAGCGCAAACAGGTGACATTCCGAGGCGAGTACCGGGGCGATTATTTCCCCCGTCCGGCTGCTAATCCCCTGTGATGCTGGCGCCGTTGCAATAGTATATTCCCTTGCTACTGCCGCAACGGGCAGCGTACGTGCGTTCCATATCCCTCGAACCAGAAAGAGCGAGGGAGAGGGATAAAACGATAATTACTGTGTCTGGCAATGTCAAGTGAGATAAAATGCGGAGCTTGCTACGCCGGATGAGATGAGAAGACGATGGTGATGATCAAGTAGATGCGCGCGCATCTGTTGAGTTATTTACAGGGTCTGGCCAAGACCTGTGTTTCGCAGGTACGCAGAGCTTTTGTCGCACGTGACATACGTTTGGGACAGGACCACTTGGGACATGACCAAGCTAATACGCCCGGAAGATGAGTGGCGCCGGAAAGCAGCCGTCCCAAAATAGCTGCGAGGGACTCTCTTGCGCAGTCAATCGAGCGCATTCAATGATCCGGTGCTGCAGGTTTTTGAGCATATGGCAATTTGGACAGAGTGGTGAAGAGGTCTTACTTAACTTGAAACGAATATGTGCGATCCATTAATCGGGACGAAGTTAACGGAAACTCCTGCTGCGGATGGTGAAAATAAGGCAAAACGTCTTACGATAGAAATTACACATTTCGAAGTGAATCACAGCCCCAAGATGGAAGTTTCTATGGGTATTGTTACATCGGCGAAGGCGTCCCCGAACCGGGCTCCGTCGCCTCCGTCATGTAGTGGTAGCGTAATGGACAAGCGGCCAGTAGAAGCAGCTGCCTTAATGTTAACGACAAAGAGCTGAAAGCAAAACTTTACTGGTTTACTGCATGGCGAGGGTTGAACAGAGATGATACAGGAACAGCACCCTTGCGGGCGAGCTTACAGCATGACTCGAACCGAGCGACAGCGGGGTCGGATCCTGTCAATCGAATGAATAATGCGTACGGAGCAACCGCGTATTTATAGCCCGAGGCGCTTACGGTCAAACAGCCTTCATCGTGCTTTGTACACTGGCCGGACACCATACGGACACACAAGAACACTCTTTCCCGGGTAAATGAGAGCCGGCGGTAGCGGCACACGTTGGGTCTGATGGAGGAGGTGAGGAGACCTCGGCTAGCGGTGTCTGCTGGCAGTTTCAAGAAAGAAACGTTGGTGTCGAGTTTCTGCATGCCTCCGCTAGAACCAGTCGTTTTTTTTTTCTTTTTCGCAGCTGGCGTGGCATGAGTCACCGCTGGCGGAGCTTGCAAGGGGGTACTTGTCTCAATATGTTTAGGGAAGGCGGGCTTTCCAGTAAAGCACAAGAGAATTTCACCACACTGCACGAACTTGTAGCACGCGCGCACAGAGTAGCGGCGCGCTGAATCGTATGCTGTATTCGGGTGGTCGTTTTAGAGCGCTCTGAAGCACTCCGGAACGCTACTCCGTGTTCGGGTGGTCGAAATCGAGCGCTTGAAGTATGTTCGGTTGGTCGTCTCAGAGCGTCGTCCTCCACTCCGAGCGCCTCCGACTACTCTGACTTCGAAGTGGAAGCGCCGCCGAAATCTGGAGGCGATCGGGTCATGTGACCCCGGCCGCCACCGATACTCGCCCATACCCCTATGCCTAGTCGGTGGGGTTCGCTGAGGACTTGTCAGCGGTTTGTTGTGGACACGTTTCGACGTTTTTGCTGCTCGTGCTACTACGGAAGGCATCTGGGCATCATGTCGAAAAGGACACGTCTTTTCTGAAGGCCTCCATTTGTTGAAACACCTTGGCCGGCCTGGTTGTTTGCAGTAGCCGTGCTGGCCGCGCCGCGGCGCCCCGTTCGCTTGCTGCTCCAAGATCTGGTGCGGGTTCGGCTGGGAGGGGTGACTCTTTCTCAGATTGGGGGAAGCGTCCGCATTGGTGTAGTCCGAGCTAGAGTATCAGAGCTACCACCCGAATACAGCAGTAGTCTGCAGTTAAGTGCGGTACATGTGATCGAGCCCTTCCAAATAGAATTGAAAGCGCACTGTGCGAATATTGCCGCCCCACGGACACCAGTTCAGGAGATAAGGCCGCAGATAAACGGGTGACGAGCGCGTTTGTGATAACATTAGAGAGTTTCCACAACTTATTGGCCGGATGCTGCGGAGCAATTAGCGGCGAACAAAAATAAGCAACAACAAGAAGAAACGAGTGTGTCAGGCTGCGCCGCCATGGAAGTAAAAAAAAAAAGTCAGAGGGCAGGGACATAGAGTTTCTTACAATATACACTAGAGAGGAATCTGGCGCTATCGTCTATGCGGCTCACATCAATGTCGTCTGTGTCATCAGGGGCCGCCATTACATCATGCGCTCGCCTTAGTTTCATCATTGGCCTGGATTGGAACGTTTTAGTGGCGGGAAATTTAAACGAAGTGCCACAAAGACGCGAAGAATAGTGTGCAATTATGTAAGTGGAAAATGACACAGGCTGTTTTAAGACTAAGACAAAAGGAAGTAGAGCGTATTTTTTGCCGGAACGGTTGTTCCTGCTATTCTGCAACCAACGTGGCAGTTACGAATAATGTTAATATTTGTCGCGGGGGGGGAATTCATTAGAGACTGTTATCTTATTAATTTTACTATTATTTCAAATAATAAGTTGTTTAAAGAGTTCGGAGAGTTTTTTGAGCGTGACCATGAAAACGCCGTCTTCTTGGTGAACGGGTGCACCGACCATCAGCTACAGTTTAACAGAACTTGCTGCTGAGCGAGTTGGTTTATACTTGAAGAAAAAAGAAAACGTGGCGTTAAACTGTCGTAGACGATGACAAGATGGGACGGATACAGGCGCCCCGTGTCTGTCGTATCTTTTCTTCGTCGAAGTACGTTTTGTTCCTTTTTTTCGTCAGCAACAAATTTCATGGCCGCATATATTACCCGCTCCGTCATACGTCCTTCGACTGCGGCATGACCAACGTCAGGTACGATCACGCACTGCCTACTGTTTCACCGAACACGGATACCACAAAACAGGGGAGATTTCGGCTTCCTCGTAGTTCGTAGACGTGTGAATGCACAGTGAAGAAAGCAAATCCCAAAAACCACTTAAGAATCCAATTGTCATGCCAAGCCCACGCCAATTGCGGGCGTCTTCCCATAATCCCCCACGACGACATGGATTACCAGGCGCAGTTTCCTCTCTAGTAGACCTACTAAGAAACTCTATGGGCAGGGGAACGGGGTGCAGTGACAACGCTGGACATCTAACGACAGGACGAACTCGGGCGATAAGCGAAACTTACAGTTGGCGTCCCACTGGCGTCACTTGTCAGAGACAACTCACCGGGAAGCGTGATACTTCGGGCCCACTTCTCGATTTCATAAATTCACCGTGAGTTCGCCATGTTTTTGTGCGTAAGCACAGCGTATGCAATCAGTGACGTGTGCACGTATAGCTGTGACGACATGCAGTGTACTTTGATACTTAGCTTACAAAGATCAGAACCAAGTTCTAAAATATTGCTCGTGTAAGTTATAAAAATACTTCGCATATATGCATTATAAAAAATAGGAAGGTAACTGAGGCTGGCAAGAGAAACACATTTTTTAAGTTAAAATTGGCGTCAACACCGCATAGCGATCAAGTAACGTTGACCCAAAAGCTACAAAAGCGGGCGAAAGGCGTGTGTTAAGCTAAATAACACCACGAAATCATTTTTGCCGCATCGATTGATTTTTTTCAATCGCTTTTAGCAACACAGTTGAGCTCTCTGCTTCAATGCAAGTTTCGTTGCGTTATCACATGGCCGTCGCTGCCGCCACGCTATCGTCTGTTGCTACGTTACAAGTTTATGGCGTTTATGACCACAGAAAAAGACGGCTGTGACCATCGGTTGTACGACGCGGTAAGGACCAACGTTACTAGGAGTTTATTCTAGTAACGTTGGTAAGGACCGCAAAACACTACGACTGATATAACGGCAGAGCGTGCTGATGCCGCCGATTCCCTCATTCGTCAAGCTCAAACTTAATCAGCGTACTAATGAATAACAGTCAGTTTTCTTTGCTTTTTTTCTCTTGAATTCAACCACGTGACCCACCAGCTTACTATGAGGAGTGTGGGAAAATGCCATGCGTTGGGTTCTTTGTAATAGAGAGGCTTGTACTCCCCTCTTATGTTGCTGTTACGCCAAACATAAATATAAAATACGGGGCATTATTTTTATGTTCTGTTATCGCTGACTTGGAAACAGTCAAAATTACTTCTTTCACTAGAGAACAGTTTTAAATCGCGTGTCGTGCGAAACTGCGCCAAATTCACGGGGATTTAACGGCGCCGAAGGTCCCTGAAATTCTTTGCCCTATTTCACGCTACGACAGCCGCTATATCCAAGCTGTTACGTAACTTCCCGTAACTTTTACGCAGGCTGAAGTTGCCACTGTGTAACGTAAACATTCCCCGAACTATTTAAATTGCGACCCGTCTTCTCAGCCAATCACAGAAAGGGCGACCTACAAACCACATTGTTGTTGAATAGCAAAGCCAGGTTTACGTCGTCATGTCTGCTGCATTTCGTCTGGTTTTTCATTGCTGGCCAAGAATTATGCGCTTTTAGTAGCGAGAAATAAGACCAACTTTAAAACTGGGGATAGTAAACTTCATGAAATGTCAAAATGATTAAAGCACACACAGCCGCTTTGCAAGCCGGAAGCACGTGGCGAAAAGTGAAATCCGATCCGACAAGGCTTCCGGCGAATTCACGTATGACGATGAATTCACTGAGTCGAGAATAGGGCCCTTGTTGGGGCAGTGACAAGTTGATGGTGCGGAATCGCGCTAGGCAGCGCGCATGATTTCTGCAAACTCCCCATGAATTGGTATCCATACTGGCCCTGCAGAGCACTTTGCGCTCTCTTTACACGAACGCAGATAATTTGGCGCGTGATTTCGAACCACCAAAATATTTGCGTCACACCGGGCACTACAAGAAGACCACGCGAGGCAACTAAACGCTGATAAAATACCGAGTCAAATCCACCTTCAATGTAGTAACGCACATTCAATTCAGTTTCACTTTCACTTTATTACTGAAATAGACAATTTATCGTAAGTATACGCTAGTCTCAGTTAACAAACTGAAACCGAAACTAAGGCACTGACGGACAAGTGACGGCATAAGCAAACTTCTGCCTATTCAACGTTTGTACTGTGTGTGGGAAAGACGCCAGCAATGCACTTATCGTGTGGTTGCGGACCCGCTTTCTCGCAATATTTTAATCCATAATTGCAGCCCTTTCATCGTGGTGGCAAGATTCCACATTTTCTGCTTGGCGAAGCGAGAGTACGTACCCCCCCCTCTCTCTCTCTCTCTCTCTCTCTCTCTCTCTCTTGTTTGACGTGACGATGGAGCGCCAGATGCATACAGCCACCAGAGTATATTCAGCCACACCAGTGTACACAGCCTCTGGGGTAGCTGAATTGCTGAGACATGGAGCGCGCTATCCGGGCGTGTAGGGGAAAATAGTTGCTGAACAAATGGTCCCGCAACGAATCGCTCGGGAAATAATGGTTCTGGAACTAAAGCAACCGGCAAAAATGGTCCGGGGACTAACGTAGAAAACATTTCCCCCTCAATCGTTCAACGTGTTTCTTGTTTCGATTAGAGCAAGCTTTCTGTACTGGCACTGTGTCTGCTGTGAGAAAAAAAAAATGTTCATAACGCGATCCTTTTATTTTAGTGGGTTTCTTCAGGGGAAAAAAAGTAAGGTTTGTTATTGCCTGCTTATATCGGCATGCACTATAACTTGTACGAGATGGGCAAACCAATATTTGTAACAAAAAAAAGGACGCCATCTTGCCTTGCGAAAGTGGATGTCCAGTGAAGCTGTTGTAAACCACTACACATGCTGGTGGGAAGGGTATGAAATGCTCCTCGTTGTCTCGGCGGGCTTGTCGCTTGCACTCGGCCTCTCTGGCGGCAAATGCAGGGTCCTGAAGCATGCACTCGGCGTCTTGGGCGAGAACTGCTGGGTTCTGCCTATCCTGGCGCATGCGCTAGCCCTTGAATGTCGTCAACATCCCCTCCTCTGACGAGAGCAGCTGCAAAGCCAATCTTTACCAGAACACATGGGGGGATGGGGGGATTCCCATTGTTCACCGGCGCCTTATCATCCATCATACCGTTTCAATGCTTGTTTTGTGGTTTTTCTTCACACAAATACCGAGTTCTATACTGCACGCCTGACTAGCCTGACGCATGCGCTCGGCGTCTTGGGCGAGAACTGCTTGGTCCTGCCTCGGTTTTTTGTTTACGACACAAAATTTTCCGACCAACGAGAGGCTAACAGCTTCGCTGTAAAATTGCGTTACGCCTGATGCCCCTCCACATTTACCATAGCCGAAATATTTCCCGCTCTAATGGGGACTGTAGGCAGAAATAAACCCTTTTGGCAAGAGGCTAAAAGCATACTCAGCAGTTACTCCCAACCAAGACATTATGCACCACACGGACTAACGACGACGACGGCTGAACACCAAGCTTTCTGGTGAGGAATTCCCTGGCTGTCTGAGTTTAGACTTTGACTCACCGGTGGTTCGTTCTTTGACTTTGACTTTGGTTGAGCTTTGACTTTGACTCGCCCGCAGTTCGGGCTTTTGATTGCTGAGACTTTGTCTTTGACCTTTGCCCATTTGATTTCCCACGAAGAAATTTCGCGTTCTACCATCGACGTTAGACGGAGGGGCGCATAATTTTTCTGTCTAATTTTGAACGTCCATGCTTCCCTCTCCAAATCCACATTGCTTTGGCCGAGTCGGAAAGGCGCAGCCCGAAAGGCGTCAACTTCACATATGCGAAGGACCCAGGTTCGATTATGACCCCGGAAAGAGCTTTTTTTTTTTCTTTCACTTTACCCACGATCATATTCATCGTCAGAGGAAGTTGACTTTCCTGCAGTGAGTTTTAGACATGACGTACAGGGGGGATTAAAAGAAATACGAACAACGGAGCACACAGCCTCCGAAGCATGCCGCACCGTCTGGCTGCACTGTCAGTAAACTGCGCGCATGCGTAGTTCTTTCGGAGCGCTTGAGACTGTGGCGTATATTTATGGGAAATGCTTGATCAAGAAGGGACGCGAGTCATTTATTTTGAGGCATATTTTTATGATCTGTCGCCACTGGGCATACTGTTATCTACTACATTCGCTTGCCAAGCCCGCAGCAAGCTGATTGCAGATAGCAGATGAATTCAACGATCATCCTGCTCAGTGGCGACGCAGCGTGAAAAGGCCCCTCAAAATAAATGACCGGCGTCGCTTCTTGATCAAGCATTCCCCATATATGTAGGCCACACTCTCAAACTCTCCGAAACAACTACGCATGCGCGCAGTTTACTGACGGTGCAGCCAGACGGTGCGGCATGCGTCGGAGGCTGTGCGCTCCGTTGTTCGCATTTCTTTTAATCCCCCCTGTACACCATCGGTGAAACATAGAAAGCTTCGCTTTAAAGCGTAACGGCCTTGAATCATCTGACCCGCCGCGCTGGCGTTCAACGCCTGAAGGCGTTGTGCTGCTGAGCCGAACGGCGTGGTTTAGATCGCGGCATGGGCGGCCGCTTTCTTGCTGGAGGCGAATAATGCTGTAGCGTGCGTTGTGAAGACCTCGTGTGCATAGCGTAACATTAGTTCCCTCAACGCTAACCCCCGCACGTTGACGATGCGGGGTCCCCAGGCGGTCTACGTCATTCCGGATCCCTCCACTATGGCGCGCCTCATAACCTAGGTGTAACATCGGCGCGTAAACCTCAAATATTTGAATTTGAGTCAGTGAGCCTTATGGCCATTGAAAATTACTTTTTGTACTTCGAAAGCTAGCTTTACCTGTGAAGGCTTGAAGGTATTTACTAGAACGTAACTAGAGACATTACAGGAAACTTCCATGCGTGATCCCGCCGCACTGGAACAATTGGGGGCCCACTCTCATTATTCTCAAATTACACATTGAAACAGCTGGGTGAAGATAATGAATTCTACAAAACTCCCTGTAGAGATCACGTGCGTCCAATAAGCTCACTTTCTAGCTCTAGTAAGGTATTCCAGCTTACATTACCTGTATCGCAAGTCTGGGGCCCTTGAAATATTGCGGTAAATAGCGGTTTATTGTTTATCAAAATAAAACCCGCATTCATAAAAAAAAAACTTTGTTAGAAATCCAATTGCACCACTTATGATCCTGAAAACAAAGGACCAGCTCGTATGCAACATTCTTGTTATATGAGGAACGCGTTCTCAATTTTAAAAATCTCCACAGATTTTTAGAATTTTTCATTCTTTGTTTGTCTCTAAGCAAACTAGCTGTCGCATTCGCTCGCGGAGCTGAAAAAAGGAACTATTTCCGGTTGCGCCCAAACAAAGAAGAGGGAGAGAATAAACTTCTTTATTAGCAAAAAAATTGTGGAGTGGTGTCCTTATTTCAGGACCCCGTTCGTGGTTCCAGCTGCAACGGCCCTTTCCACCAACCAAAAAGTGGTCGTCCAGACTGCAACTGGACAGCACGCTCTCCCACTGCTCATGAGACGTACCAGAAATTCTTTCTCTATTGTTGTTGTTGTTTATTTTTGACACCCCCGCACCATATGGTAGAGTGTGTCAGGTTTGCCACAAAACTGACACAGAGCGGAGTACTGGGTGGGATAAATCAGGTGCGATTTCGTCGGGCCGGGAAACGTATTTTCTTGAAGCAGCCTAAGCGATCGCTCCTGGGCTTTCGTCGAGGATTCGTAGGCCGAGGTAAACCCTGTCCTCGAGCCTGTAATGCATGAGTGATCTCGTGGTAGTCGAGCAGCGGGCTCGCACCATCCATCCCTCTTTGTGTCCGGTGGGCTAGCCCCCTCGCGGTATTATGGACGGTGTTGGAGAATCGAATGGGCTGGAGTCCAGAGTTGGCTGGACTCTTCGATGAAGCATACGTTGAAGGAGATTGTTTAGGGCAGACTTGGATATTATTCGGTGGAGGTAGTTTCGGCGTGTATGTTGGAAACAGCTGACAGCGCTTACTTCCTTCAAACTTCGTAAAAGAACAAAAGGTGGTGCCAATTCGCAGGCTACTGATTCCTACTTACTTTGAAGTTGGGACCACTTGTCACGGGACAATTAGTTCCGGGACCATTTGTTCCGGCGCAATTTTTTTCCACAGCAGATTATCCGTAGGTGGTGGGTTCGTAATTTACTCACTGCATCTACTTTTATCCACTTCCTTTATGTCGTGAAATTTGCAAATTCCCAATTTCGCCCTGAAAAGAATCGAAGGCATCCGCTATGTACCTCTTGCGGTTTTGCTTTCTCTGTTCACTCATAGAATCTTAAATGCTCAGTTATGATAAGAATATATACGCTGTGGAATCCACGGCCAGTGATAATGCTGCTTTGTGGATATTACACAGAGTTTTGATTGATTGATTGTAGGGTTTAATGCGCCGACGAAACGCAGTCGATGAGGCGCGCCGTAGTGGAGAGCTCCGCATTAATTTTGACCATCTGGGGATCTTTAACGTGCGGTGAAATCTGGTACACACGGGCGTTTTTGCTTTCCGCCTCCATTAGAAAAGCGGCCGCCGCGGCCAGGAATCGAACCCGCGTCCTCGTGCTCAGCACAGAGTTTCCAGTGACCTTCGAAACAATGCGCGCGATGGGTGAGACACTCGATTGTAGATCAGCGCCGTGTTTCAAAGTTCAGCCACTGTGCAGAGCATCTCTGCCATGATAGGTCCTTGCGGCGCTTCCAGTGACGTCAGCATCCATGCTGGTAGGTCAACACTACACACGTGTACTGACCCCGAAGCTGAGCCCACCCCAAGTTGGCGGGGAATGTAAATTTCAAACGGCAAGCATTCTATTCAAGACCACACCCCGAGAGCCGTGTACGCAGCCTTCGGTCATCTCTTTTTGCTATGTCAGCGGAATGCACTTTGGCAACCTGTGTGAAGTAAGAGTCGTGAATAACAAAGAAGTATTTTATATTTATCTATACATGAAATTACAGAATACACGCGTGCAGTGCTGAAAAACATAGATAAACATTCCAGCGAAGTGCAGTAGTGGGGTTTAAACGAGATTTCCTCTCCGTCCTCTCGAAACATTTTAAATGCACGGACAAAAGTTATTTCTCTTTTCTTGAATACAAGCGAGAACAAGAACAAAAATCCATGAGCAGCAACATAGGCTTTTTTTTGTGTTCGATATCTATTGCGACGCGTGCCGCGACTAACAAACAACAGTGTGCTAAACAGGGCTATAGATAAGAGCTCGCATTCTTCTGTGCTCGGCCAGCATCAGTCGGGGGAAAAAAAACCTACAGCAAAAAATGCGAACAAGGCTGAAGCAGCATCAATACGTGGTTAAGTTGCAAAGCATCAAAAAGCGAACCAGGAAAACCAATTGCACGGCGTATTGCACTGTAGTCTCAGGTGAGGTCATTCCTGAGTAAAATAAGGGCTCTAAACAAGGGGGACTAGAAGCGCATAGTGTGATTCGTTTTTTAAGTGGCCAACATACGCATGGCTATTTTTGTCGTGTTTTGGGTAATGGTTCTCCGGCGTCGTTGCGGGTCCCGACTGTGGTCGTCTTGGCCGAGGAAGAAGCTGTCTATGCGGCGAGCGCCCGCCCGGCGTCGGACTGGGGCTCCGGGTTTAAAAGCGGAGCCGGGCTTCAGTGCCCGTTCTGGATGAAGCACTTGGACTGCAGCAGCTCGGAGATCACGTCCTGTTCGCTGAGCGCGCTCACGTCGCCGAACTCCAGCTCGTTGCAGGCGATCTTGCGCAGTATCCGGCGCATCACCTTGCCAGACCGCGTCTTGGGCAGCCGTTCCACGCAGTGCAGGTACTCAGGGTCGGCGAACGCGCCGATCTTGCTGCGCACTGGGAAAGGACAAATTACATATAACACACTATAAGCAATCGTTGTAACGAAGTTGCTTTGTTAATATTCTAGCTTTATTCGAAGTGTGTAGATGACATATCATACCCGCTTTTAACGAAATACCGCTTAAAACGAAGCCAGTTTCCTCTTCGGAGGGTATTGTTACGTTGAGGGTTTACGGTATATTAGCCTAATAATGTCCACTGCAAAACGATGTAGTTTCCAAATCCTTCTATCCTGCTTTATCTGTATCCGTTTCTTGCCACTACATTTCCTTATCTCATACCTCCATCGAGTTATCTTCTCCTGCTTCTAGTCCCTCTTCTCCGTAGATAATCTGTTACCCTGGTGGCCCACCCGTTGCCAATTCTCCACATTGCATGCCCAGCCCTATCCCACTTCTTCCTCTTTATTGGTGCTATAGGATATCGTCCACCAGAGTTACAAAAGGCCCTGATACAAGAGGCCCGTTTCTTATCCCTCACCGTTACTCCGGCCGTTCTTTTTTACATGGCTCGTGGCTCGTTGGGCCGAGAGAGAGAGAGAGAGAGAGAGAGAGAGAGAGAGAGAGAGAGAGAGAGAGAGAGAGAGAGAGAGAGAGAGAGAGAGAGAGAGAGAGAGAGAGAGAGAAATTTTAGTGAGCTCAAAAGTGAGAGTGGAACCCTAGTCCGGGAATCAATGCGTTGCCCTAGCTGTCTCGGCCCGTGTCACCACGAGAGTCTGGTCGTCTGGTTGACAGCTCCTGTGTTTTCTTTCTAGGTGTTCAGCAAGTTCAAAGTTTCTGCCCCATTAAGCATAATCGCGAGTGCATACTGGCTGCATATCTTTCTTTTCAATATGCGAAAGTATTGGGGTCTCATGAGGGACATACCCCGCCGTTGTGAGCAGTGGATGGTTCCAAAAAACTTGCGCGCCATCATTTAAATAATAAGAAATAAAATATCCGTGGCAGGGATCTCCGGTGACAAGTAAGTGACTTTACCGGTAGTCCACGCCGACGCCACCGGACATACGGCTTTTGAGGGGCTTCAAATGTTACATATGGATGAAAGCGAGCGAAGATGACAAAAAAAAAAAAAAGAAAGAATTCCTGGGGCACTTAAGTCTGCTCACGTGCTTTGAATGCAAACTCACTGTGGCTTCCGCTGGCGATACTTCACTGGTACATAGGATGAGTTCCCTGCTGGGTATACATGAAGCTACCCAAATACGGACTAGTACCTCTTCAGGACAGAGAAGTCACCTTGAGGGGAATGGAGTCATTTAGAGAAATCGTCGACCTGATTTTAATCCTCTCAGCAGGCGGCCATTTTGTGTACCATGGACGCAGGATTTTTGAACAGCGTAGTTAGTGAATGATTTCTCAATAAAAATAGGACCTACGTTCTGTGCGCATCGTCGAACATCGAGTTCCCTACCGCCATCTGCTTACTGAGCAACGAACTACAGGCGCTCCCATTTGGGCGCGCAAGTACTTGGTGCTCGAATGCAGGCGAACATGTTTTGCGCGGTGCTTTGGGGCACGGATCTGTTCGGGCGGAAATATAGTAAGTTGTTGCGACCGAAACGGGGCAATTAGGGATTAGGTCACCATGGAGCTAGCCTTCAAACATTTTTCGCGTATATTTTAAATAGGGAGGCACATTCCGCAAAACCTGGCGAGGTTGAAGTCGCGAAGTTTGGACGTTAAATATACTTGCATCAAATAAAAGCCAAAAACTTAGCAGGTTGCGATGCGGCGCGATTACTTGGTCGATAGTTAGCTGTAAACAAAAAGAGCTTTGTAGAGGATTCAAAGAAATCTTTCGGCTTCCAGAGCGCCCAGCGATACACCGCTTCAAGATAGGGCACGCCCGGTGCGAGGCCGTTAACGTTAATTAAGCGCGCTGATATGCCGCGCCTAGCCCTTAACTCGACCTAAAAGATATAAAACCACCTTTTTTTACGACAAGAATACGCAGAATTGAGCTAACAGAACATTTTACAGTAAAAAATCACGGGTCTTGGAAAAAAATTTCGCATTGCTGAGGCGCGAACCCAAAACCCAGGATTTCTTCCCTTAGGCTACTGAGGCCGAACAGTAGAAATCTTTCAGCAGTTGCTGAAAAGAAGAAAATGAGTACGCGTTCCAAACAAACCAGTCACACAGGAGGTGGCCGGCTTGTACCTATCTGGAAACGAAACGAAGCCAGTGCCCAACACACCGTGTCCTATAATATTAGCGTACTCTTTTAATAATGTTTAATTACCCTTTCCCCTCCCTTTCTGATATGTAGGCCAGCCGATCGCACGCTTTTGTGGTAATGTTCCTCGTTTCTCTGATCTGCTTTGTTCCTTCGTTATAGTAGTGCGGCCATTTTTTGTATCTAGCACCCAATTCAAGAGCCCAGCTTGCAACAAGCCCCATCTTTCAATGGCATTGTGGATGAAGCAATCCATCCATTCGTTAAGGCGTTACCCCAATCGAAAATTCAGCCCCTTCAGCCACGGATTCAACCTGAAATCCCGTACTCAGCAGCGGAATGCGCTCTGGTTACTAAGATAGCGGGGACTGAGCGCTAAAGCACCCTAGCGTGGGTGGGGACTTAACAGATATTTTGGTTCAAACGGTAAATGCGAAAGCCGAGAGCAGGATTTCACAATATTAATCTTCCATCTCGCAACTGTCCGCCATTCTGTCACTTGGACTAAAACTAATGGATTGACGTAATTTAAGATAGACGAAAAAAAAAAAAACAAGATAGAAATAGCTTCTCGACGGGGACAGCTCACCTCGAATGACAGATATGCTAATCTTGTATAAGACGAATGGCAATGGTCGAATGGCTCGATCGAAAGAATATTGGGGCAGTAAGCGTAAGAGGGCCCAGGGTTCGCGATAGTGAAACTGGAACGTGGCAAATCGTGCGAATGCCGCTTCCGTCAAAATACACAGTGTGACCATTTTGCACCTCGCTCTAACTCTTCCCCTCCACCCTACTTTACACCCCAGCACCATGCCAGTTAAGCCTACGGCTATACACAAGCGCTGAAAGAACTGCGAAAATCGGAGTTCATTAATAATACCCTAATCAGCTCGGAACGAAACTCCGGAATTTTCCAAAATATTCGGAATTTTCATTGAAGTGCCTGTTTGTCACAAAAACTTAAGATTTATGTTTTCATATTGGAGGTTTAGATTTATAAAATAATGCGCTCTCGTAAGTGTTTGAACTTGTAGTGTTAACGTTTAGACGCAACGTTGCTCTGAGGCGCCATGTTGTAGGGTAAAGCAATCGCGCGAATGTAAATAAAGTGGTAAAATAAGACTCGCTATAGTACGTTTGAACCTGTAGGAAACAAATTATTTAATAGATATAATAACAAAGTTACAGACGAAATTGCCGAAGCTAAAGCCTAACAATAGCCCCCCCCCCCCCCTTTTTTTTTTTAAAAAGAGGCCTCCTTTTCCTTCAATACAAAAAAGAAAAGACGTAGGCATTAGTCAATCCGGAGATAATAACAGATGAAAAAGATAGCAAAAACAGAGGATAGTATTACAACAGTGCTGTACTGCGAATTTTGAGTATATGCTTCGTTAGCACAAACTAGCACTTTTTAAGCCTAAAGGGAAACTAGCTTACGTATTGCTGGCCAAGAGTAAGGGACGATATGTACCCGATACAGAGATAGAAGGCCCAGCGAGGAAAGAGTAAGCAATCACTGCTTCTGGACGCAAGCGTGTTGTCGACGCGTGCAAGAAGACAGCAAGACTTCAGCGGGGACTTCACGTCATGTGGTTAACTGGTATACGGGACAAGATGGACAGAACAAACTATCGACAAGTCATACTTGCTGCGGTTTTCCTATGGGCCCCGGGATCTAGTGGACAGTCTGATACTTGCATTACTGGGGATACCTAAGGCTGCATTTTGCAGGAAGTTGACCTCTGAAGCTTAATGCTGTTTTTTAAACTGAAAAACAAGCTCATAGAGCTCATTTGAGGAACTGTTCCAGCACCAGATGAGTCATACGCACCGCTTTGCTTGAGTCGCGCCTTGAGGTCCTCGGAAAACGCAGCGCCCTAGGAAAAAAAAAAACACGAAAATGAAGCGCAAAATAATGAGGTGCCAAGATAAAAACTGAAAGTAAAAAATAATTGACTATGTTATGGATGAGGTTGAT
Source organism: Haemaphysalis longicornis (assembly GCF_048455015.1). Classification (NCBI taxonomy): domain Eukaryota; kingdom Metazoa; phylum Arthropoda; class Arachnida; order Ixodida; family Ixodidae; genus Haemaphysalis; species Haemaphysalis longicornis. Next base: position 249,244,940 of record NW_027526295.1, read on the forward strand.
CTGACTGGAACAAATTCCGATGTGTCAGACGAAACAGTGCCAAGTCAAGTGCAGTAGTCGAATCGGAGCCTCTGGTTCGGCAGAGAGCCAGAGGCTTCGAAAATTTGATTCGTAGTAAAGCAGCCTGAGGCCGAATCAAATTTTCTATATATGGCTTACCTGCTCAATATAAGATCTGTTCGCACCCCTCCTCTCTCCACCCCCGTCCCTCTATCCTACATCTCAGCTGTGAGGAGCGCCACGTAGTGCAGAGGTCCGATTTAGTGATTTCACTAACACCCTCTCAGATCATTCCTAGAGTTCTAAATGTGGCGGAGAAATGAACTCGAGACATCATAAGTTAAACGTGATGCCAACAAAACAATGCGAATCATATCAGCAAGCCTCTACACAAGAACGTATTCCGCAAAACGGTTTAGGCAGAATACTCGATGTGATAGAGTCAATGGGGTTCGCCGACAGAAATCTGTCACATAACCGCAATCTCAATACTAGCGCTGACCCCACTGCATCATTCGGGATGATCGCCCATATTCTTTCTCAGCGCGTCATACGAGTAGCGATAGCACGCGGCTAACCGGAATAAGGAGGTCCCCCAACCGAGTCGATCGACCTAACGGCGAAGTCCTGTTTGATGCGGCCTAGAATGAATGGAGCAGCGTGTCCGACAAAGACCGAGGAAACGCCTAATGTCCAAGGAAAGAGACGTCTAGCCTTGCAGTCCCTTCTTCAACCTGCCCCTACTGCCCTGCCCTTGTTGCAGAGACGGCATTGTATCACTTCCTTCAAAGACGTGTCCAGGGCTCCAAAAAGCCAGAGATCGACACATGAGGACGCAGGGCGCCCTCCCGGTATTTATCTGTGAACGCACAGCCCCCTTTGCAAAAAACTGTTGGACTTCATTTCTGGAACTAAACTATATAGTTTCCAGTTGTGCACGAAGCCACCCGCATCATGGCGTTTTCTTTTCCTTTCTGTCTGTACCTTACCTATATCCTATCTTGTACACAGTATTTTCATGTTTCTTTTGCGCTGTGGCAAAATGGCGCAATAAAAAGCCTCTGGATTGCGGCGCGTGCACCCGCCATCAGGCGTTATCGGCTTTTTAGTGTTTTTGCGTATTTGGCGGTGTTTTGTTTAAAAAAAAAAACCCAAATCGTATCGCGAATAAAATGCCTGATTCAGGGTACAACTTGTAATTATAAGCACTGCTGGTAATTACACAATACGACCAGTAGTATGCGGCTAACAGAATTTCGCCAGAGCTCCGGGACCTGTTTGTAATCTTGGTCCAAGTTGACAGGGATAGATATGGCAGCCTAATCTGGTTGGTTAACGTTTCTCTCCTCCACCCCTCTTTCCCTGTCGTCTGGGAGGCCACAAGAAGATCCAAACCAACGTCTCTGACAACTGTGGAGAAAATTGCTTTGCAGATACCTTATAGAAAGCAACGCCGAATTCACAGAGTTGGAATGCGTTTTTAACATCTCTGCCCGGCAACTCTCTCCCCGCTTACTGAGGTATAATTCACACGAAGGTGACGGTGCGTGCATGCTTGTGTCAGAGGTTGGCGGTACACCGCCCTGTCTATAACGCCAGTAGGTGGTACCCCTTACGTTCTTGAGGACGACGTAGCAGTAGAGGCACTGGCCCTTGACCTTGTGGACCCGGGGCACGGCGGCGGCCTCTGCCAGCTCGTGGACGGACAGCAGCGCCGCTTCGACCTGGGCCGTCGAGATGAGGTGGCCCGACACGTTCAGCATGTCGTCCACGCGCCCCGTGATCCAGTAGTACCCGTCCTCGTCCCGCCGGGCGCCTGCGCGGGCCGAAAGGGCGTACCGACGAATCAAGACCGCGGAATATTGTAGCGTGGCCTGCAGCACACGTTTCGACAGTATTGTTCGACCACTCTTAGGGGATTCCCTTCAGATGTGTGAAGGCTTCTGCAAAGGAGAAGTTGAGACGATGCAATAGCATAAAAAGAACCTGGTCACGCTGGTGACATTTTCTGGGTTGTTTAATTAACACGGTGCGCTGCCAGTTTTTGCGTGCTCGTCAAAATTATTGATTATGCGTGAAATTTCACCTTGAAAACAAGTAAGGGCTGGCCGTTTTTAGCATAATGCGTCAAGAGCAAGCGCCAGGCATCACATAGAGTTTCTATAATACATAAAATATAGACAACTATGCGTTTGTGGTGTGTTTCACCTAGAGTTTTCTTTTTTTCTTCTACAAACGTTGTCAATAAAACCGTGTAGGTGTGGTATGGCGTTGCCCTGTACATGAATGAGGACAAGAAACACTTTGTTGGTCCGTTTCCTAACGAAAGGAGACGTACCGTCGCCCGTGAAGTAGTAGCCTGGAAACTTGGTGAAGTAGCTCTTCTGGAAGCGGTCGTGGTCCTTGTACAAAGTGCGCATCATACCGGGCCATGGCTTCTTGATCACCTGCGATGAGAAGAGGACTGTTACAGAGGCGGCATCGGCTCGTACACTGACGTTGTAATGAGCGAGCCTTTCCGTGGCCTAGAATAAATATTGGAAGCGTAGACGGAGAAGGGGGTGGGTGGGAAGGGGCCACCTTTTAGTGACAGCATTGAGTGGGGACTCGGCGTCATCGCGATCGTAACAATCGGCACAACAAGAAAAGCGGGTAAGTTCTTACGACATTCACCACCTCGCCGCTATATATCTGCTTTCCGTTCTACACCACCAACACAACAATCATCATCATCATCAAGAACAAATACAACAACTAATGCAGCAGCCGCCTTTTTATGTCCATTCCATGACGAAAGCCTTCCCTATCGACTTCTATCGTACACTGCCCTAACCATTCCACCACGACTGCATGCACCCCATTTCTTCCCTAACTGCGCGAGACATGCTGTCGTTATTGCCCTACGCCCGTGTATCTCAAAGGGAGGTTCGTGAGGGCCCTCCCTTTATCTTTTATTTGTCTTTCTTTCTTTTTTGCTTTTTTTTTTTTTGCATTGCCAAACCTTGCCGCATTGCACGCATGTTTGACTTCTCGTAGCAGATGCGTTAAAGTCGGCTTTTTTCCCAGCACTGCGACTGTGAAAGTAAGCCAGACACACAAAAGGCGGACGTAAATAACTTAGTTTATGGGCGAGTAAGCTACCAGAGCAAATTGTTTGACAATATGAAACTTATCGCACTGGGATCCTCACTCCAGTTATGCAAGCCCAGAAGAGATCCTCGGCACAGTGAGGTTGTGAACCATTGCTAGATGCAAAACATTTGCCAATGACAGGTTAAGGCTGGCTTTGTTGCATAGCCTCTACGGCTTGCGGTTGAGCACGCTGCATAGCGAAACCGTTAAAGGAAGAAGAATCTAGTGAAAATTATGGTTGCAATCAGAAGCAACTTTTTGTTCACCGTTAAGTTGCTAGTTATCTTAGTCAGTTGTGACACAAGCGGACATTCACTGTCGTTGTATCTGCGTTAATAAAATTACAAGGAGATCGAACACCGCATTTTTTTAAAAGCAGTGCGAAAGGTAAACAGGCATGAGTCACTTTACATTATTATTTGTAAACTTCTCTCACTAGGAGTCTGTAAAATCACACTTTGAGAAGCCCCTACGTATGTTCTGTTAGCGGCTTATTGCTTTTGTTTTTACGGTGGCATCGAGCCACTGCTAGAATTTCGAGTGGACGAAATGGCAGTTAAAGTGGAGAGTTAAGCTTTGTCGTCGCTCGCAGGTAGCATCTTTCCTTTCAAAGTTAACGCTGTAGGAACGCTTTAGAACATTAACTTTTAAAGCAAAAATGTCGGCTGTTCACGTTACCCGTTCACTCATCGAGGGCGATAAAAATTTACTACAACGATGATAATGATAACAAAGGATTTATGATAATTGCAATTTTTATGTATTAGTCACCAAAGCAGTTATATCATTTACAATAACGACGCAATACCAACGCTCAATAAGCGCATTAATTCTGTTCTGAGCAATTTTTCCCCGAAATCGCGCGCAATGCTCCTAGTCTCAATGAGGTCTTGTTTGGTGGGAGACCCGACATGGTTAGGTTGATGGCACTACACACCTCCGTAGGCGTAATTTTGAGGCGAGCCGCTCATTTCAGAATCGGCTAGTTTTGGACAGCGATGGAAGAGGAGATAAGTAAGAGGTGGATGCGTTCACAGGACAGAGCTGTCAAGTTTCAACAGCGTCGTGTTGGACGTACCAGGTAACCCTCTCCAGGCCCCTTGATCTCCTTGCCGTCCTGGTCGAGGATGGCTGGAAGCACGCCGAAGAAAGGAAGCGTCTGCGGCAGTCAACAGTGCAAGAGAAGTGTGAGACAACTGATGCTGAACAGAGACTCTTTCAACACTCTTTCACTAAGCTGAGAAGACAAAGATAAAGCGCTGTAGATGTTTTGCGGGTCAAAATCAGCGCTGTATCAGGCTGTCTGAACTGGATCTCCTGACGAGCAACCGAGGCGTGTGTACCGCGCGACCCAACTGCATGACGCTATCTGTAATTAGGTCAAGGCCGTGGCCATAGTAAAACGTGGGGGCTAGAGGGTCATCGTCGCCATTTGGTTCGCATGCTTTATGTCGTTATTTTCGCACGTTGTGGCAGCTGCGTTTCGCAGCAAGTATATTTTGGTGTGGAAAACATCTCCCACATTTCTGCACACTGCAACACGCTAGCCACTTCCCTACTTCGACAATGTACACTCTAAATGCTACTTTAGCTGCCGCAATGTCATAGACCTCCCCCGGACTTTTTTCTTCCGCCACTCACCGCTGCTCCTGGCTTGAGGGGCGTACAGCCAGGCAGGGGTGTGATCATCTGCCCGCCCTGTTTTGGGGGGGGGGGGGGGGGGGAAGAAAAAAAAGACAAAGCTCAGAATGGTTCAAACTGTAACTACTCTGATCTTACGCTCGGACATGGAAGCTATTATGCGTCGCATGCGCTACACAAAAACATTAGATTGCTAAAGCGAAGCTTTCAGCCTCTCGCTGATGTTGTCTATAGTCCACACGAGACGTACTGCAGGAAAGCTAACTTTCTCTGACGAAGAAGATGATCGTGAGGGCAGTGAATACGAATCAAAGCGCTTCCTGTTGTCGGAAACGAACACGCATGGGTCCCTCGCATTATGTTGCCGACATCTATTCGATCGCGCCATCACGGCAAGGTCGAGACAGTTCGGATTTGTAGGGGGGGGGGGGGGGGGGGGGGCATGGACGTGCAAAGTCAGACAGAAAATGTACCCCGCCGTTTAACGACGACGATGGGTGAACGCTTGGGAAAGCCAAGGATTGCACGTATCGGTAAAGCGCTATAGATAATAATCGCAGTACAGCAAACCATCCCGATAAGAAATAAGTTACGTGTATGGCATGGTATAATGTGGGTCCGCTCTCTTCGCGACAGAGGGGTAGTTGATTTTTATAATCAAGAATGAAGTTGAATGAGTGATGCCATTTATATGATCATCTATGTTATAAAGCATATGGACAATTCGTCCCCCCCCCCCCCCCCCCCCCGGACCTGTAAGTCTGCAACACCTCCGATAGACACTTTCACTCTTTACTTCGTGCATTGAAGCACTTTGAAAATCATGGTCATCGCCAGCACCGACTTCTACCTACCTCTACCTCTACTCTACCTCAACCTACTCTTTCTTGTTTGTTTTTATGGCGATATATTTTTTTAAAGTGCCTTTCAAATTTGTTCATTGCTCCGACTGAAAAGGAAGCCGGCCAATAGCCGCAAAATGGCTTGAATGACCTCCCTGAATCCCGCAAACAGTGCCTAGGCTGAACAAGAAGGACAAGCTAGTTTATAAATTACCTGATCGTAGAGCGGCATTATTTGGCGTGGATGCTTCGTCGCCACTAATCTAAGGCGTGGACACACTTGTCGACAAAGTCCTAAAAGCATTTTAGATTTTGGAAAAAGTTGAAGAAAGTATTGCACAATGCTTCCTTGAGGTTGAGTTTGGTATCTGGTGTGCCTCGTACTGCCGAAGCCGCCTTGCACCAATGCTCTGGTGCTCGCGCACTCGTTTTCTCCTCTGGCATGGAGTCGGTTTAGGAGTGACTGTATGAGCGACCCGTTGACTAGTTTTTGCTTATAATCTTTTTAGGCTGTAATCCAGGTGCTAACGTTTGGATTTATTCCCTGTAAGCGCACTGAAGCTCTGCAAAGATGCAGTTTCCGTCCTCACCGTTTCGGTCTGCCAGTACGTATCCAGGACGGTGCAGCGGCAGTCACCGACCACGTGGTGGTACCAGAACCAAGCATCCGGACCAATGGGCTCTCCAGCGACGCCAAGAATCTTCAGCGACTTGCGGCTATACCTGTGAAGTTTCGATGTACATGGAAAAGTCACCGCGGTTACGCTTTTTTAAAAACACAAAACACTGTCCCATGTGGCCGCTGAAGGGCGCTCTAAGAGTTTTTCGAAAACAAACCGTATATGTAAGTCTAATATAAATGTATGTTATAACTTCTACAAATACACGCTTTTTAAAGGCACAAACGTCACCTCTTAAATATTATAAAGTAGGTTCCGGCACATGGACAAGTGGAAAGAATTGCCTCATTTTCTATTTCAGTCAAATCTCCTGCATTCTCGTACAGGTACGGTCAGAAGATTTATGCGGTTGACTGAGATAGCTGTAATCTCTATTGACTGTCGGCGTCTATATGATGTAATCAGCTAAAAAAAAGCTAATATGACGTAAAGGACCAAGGGTGAAGTTGCAGAGAGAAGACGGCCTGATCGACTCACTTTTTGACGTACGTATCGCCGTACTTCATGAGTGCACGAATAGCCGTGGGTGCCGTGTAGAACTTGGACACCTTGTAGTGGTCGATGATCTCCCAGAAGCGACCGGGATCAGGGTAGAAGGGCACGCCTTCGAACTGCGCAGCATAATCGAAGGGTATTCCTCGTAATACATGCGATGCTCGGGTTGGCCGATTTCCTATAAAGTATTTCTCTAACGGCGGATTCAGCGGAAAAGTGCCAGCGGTATTTCCTTTGGGCCAAAGAATGGCGTGAGAAATTTTATTTTGCACCATGGATCAGGGGGACGGCGGAAGCCGGAAAGTCTGGTGCAAGAAAGAGCAGCGGTATACATACTTAACCTTTACGCTTATATCTTTCTCTGATTTTGGCTTCCTTTGCTCGCTCTAAATGCACGATGTTCTGTTTTAGTAAACATGTAAAAAATCCTTACACCTTCCAGAGTGCCAAATAGCAGAACAGTGTGCGGAAAGAAATAATTAGCTGGGCCCCTGCAGTCAACTGCGACAGGATAAACGGCAACAGGATAAAATGCAATAATTTAAACATTTGCTTCACACATTTTCTTCAACTGTTTATCTTGTGTGCGTTTGTACTAGATATGTGTTTTAACTAGGGTGGAATCTAACGGCTGTGATTGCGGCTGCAAGTGATTGTACTGACATTAAGGAGCGTTAATTCTAATAGTGCGCAGTATGGGGCAGCTTATTTCGTACAGTGAACGAAGATTTTCATTCGCCAATGAGAAATATTAGCTTACATGGAAAAAAGTTCCTCATGTTCCTCGTGGTCCCCCAATTGCCCGCATTGGAGCAACAGCTCATAGCAGTCCGTATGGCCGAAGCCACCGCAAGGATACAAAAAATTCTGGCTGACAGCTAAGGCAGGGAGATCGTTCAAGACGTCTTTCCTTAATCTTCAACATCAAATGAAGACATCTATTTGTCTCTCTCTCTCTTGTGGTACCCCAAGCCGCAACAATGGCTCAGGATGGCTTGTACTACCTTTTCTTTTGCCTGTCCACAACCTGTATACTAGGACCAAGAAGTGTAGTGAAGACAGTGCAGAACACAGAGGATACAGTCATCGACTCACGAGAACGCTGGTGGCGCCGTTCGCCAGCACTCCGTAGACGACGTGCGTGTGGCCAGTAACCCAGCCGACGTCGGCTGTGCAGAAAAAGACGTCCTCAGGCCTGTAGTCGAACGTGTAGTAGATGGTCGACAGCGCATACAGCAAGTAGCCACCCGTTGTGTGGATTACGCCCTTGGGACGACCGGTCGAGCCGCTGCATAAAAAAAAGGAAAAAAAATTGGATGCGTTTAACGGGTTAGCGCAACCTCTGCTCTCAATATTCGCTTTTAGGCCTCACTTGGAAGACACTTGCAGCCTAGGAGTAGCAGTACTGCCAAAGCGATGGCGCCCAATACCGACACGCTTCAAGGTTTACACTATAACGACGACGCGGCGTAGAAACAATGCTTTCGAAATCGTTTCTTTTGCATGAGTTATAATCGCGCCAGCTTCTTGCTCATTTTGAACCTTTTATTCTATTAATCATGAAGCATCTTATAACTGCTCGGCATGAAATTGGGCGGCGACGCGGCATTGAACCAATTGCGAATTGCATTCCAGTTGGGCTTTTAATCTGAAAACATTAAATGTCCCATTATGGTGAGATCCGGCGCCAGCGTGTGTGGGCAATGGTGTCAGAAATGACTGACGACGAAAAGAGAAAAAAAGTAAACAAAAAAATTCAATGTATTTGGGTCTGGCATTCGAATCTGGGGTCTATGGACTGCGAGTTCATAACTAAACCTCCCCGCTCAAAGTGTGATGCATCCGAAGCCTGACTAGTTCTGACTAGTTGCGAAACGTGTATTTTAAATGTGCTTTAGCTCAGTATTCCTGGTTTTCAACAAGGCACAATTTCCGGTATCGTAGCTCATTGAAATAACTCTACCTTCGCGTTTTCGAACTTTCGAAATACTTCGAGCATTTATTTAACGAGTTCGAAAATTTGTTGAAATTTTTTGAAATGTCGCGCTATTCGCTTCGATATTCCAGAGTGTAGAACATTCGCACACCCCTACCGATTACCTATTTATGCCATAGTACACCCTAGTACTACGTAGAGCCGCAATATGGTGGAAGACGGCAAAGCCGATACTGGCGGAGTTACTATCAGGGAAACGCTTTAAATGAACCAACGAGCAAAAAAAGCCAGTGTCGGTAACAGAAATAACTGAAAAATTAGGAGCTCTTCCTCGCTGTGAAGGTGGATAGCCAGCGAAGCATTTCAACCCACGACATACAGGTGACATAATATAGGCGAAAGGAAAAAGCCAATGACTCGTGCGCTTCCACAGTGCAAGCGTCCAATCACCATTCGTTTCAAGGGCAGGGGTGCGGAGAGGCGGAGAAGGGTGCGTGCCGTCAGAATAAAATTTGCTCTTACCTTGCGCCTAAATTCTATTCTGCGTCACCTCTATGTCGTGTGCTAAATAACTTTGCTGGTCATCCACCTTCACAGGGTAGAATATCTCTTGATTTTTCTGCTACGGGCGCCGGTTTTTTCCCTCAGTGGGCCATTTAAAGTTTTCGCTTTAAAAAGCTGTCAGTACTATTCGCCCTTGCTGTCTTTTACCATATTATGCATTTACGTAGTACTCGGATGCACTAGGCTACACATAGGTAATCTATAGGGGTGTGCGAGTGCTCGGTACTTTAGATATCGAAGCGAATAATTCGGGTAATAACGCGATACTTGAATCGGTTTTGAATCGAGTAGCACTATTTGAAAATTTCAATTAAGATTTTCGAAGTATTTCGAAGAACGGCGAGGGACAGTTGTTTCAATGAACGCGGACACACGACATTGCGCCTTGTTGGAAACCAGATATGTCCCGCTAAAAACATGTCAAATATACTCTTCGCAACGTGTTAGCACTAGTTGCGCGTCTTGGCCGCTTTGGCCGCTTACGACTGACCGCCACAAACATACACCACAATTCGCCGCTAGCGGCGATGGGCTTTTCCGCACTGCTCTGGTGTCGTGGGGCAAAACGGCAGGAGGGAGGCGCGTTTGGGGAGTTCCTGTTACCTCCTTGTCATTGGGCCAACTGCACCATTGTTGTTCTCCATGTGCATCCTGATAACATCGTCGCGCTCAAGCTGCTCCGCTCAGCTCCTTCTAGATGAGAAAGCCCAGCTGGTCAAACGATTTGAGCAATTGATCTTAATTTTAAAAAGTGAAATGTGCTCTTTTTATATGGGACACTAAAACAATGCTTCTTAAGCTTTGCGGCTGTGGACACCGAGATACAGCTTTCTTGGTAAGAAGGCGTTGACACTACGGTACTCCCGAACCTACCTACCAACCCCGTACCTTTGTTATCACGCGCTTGCGCCAATATTGGTCTCAGCCCTTTTTATAGGTTTATATTAGGCACTGAATGACCTTCGCGGAACATATTTAAGGTACTCGTGCATGCGTGTCTGGTTAGTGATGGGAATCGATGCGTTGTTAGTACTTGAAAAGTGCCCTGCGAGCAAGTGCGAAGCGGGGATGCTACATGCACGCCATGGGTAAAGTCAGGTGCCCTACGCACCTAATTACTTTTCTAAAACTTACATGAACGTACATGAAACTGCCATTTACGCTTTAGACAGAAATGTGTTAATCTCAACTTGTCAGAATATGGTTGAGGCCACCCTATCAGATGAAGGTTGCCTCTACACAAGACGGAAAGAAAAAGGTGAAAGAAAGACAGGAATGTTCACCATGATGTGGCCTAGTTTGCTGCACTACACGTGAAGAAAGAGGAAAACGGGAAAGAAAAGAAAGCAATGAAAGAACGCGAAAGATGAGGGCAGAGCGTAAAAAGATGGGCCCAGCGCTAGGACACTACATGTTATGTTAGAGTTCAACCCGCCGCGGTGGCTCAGTGGCTAAGGCGTTGCGCTGCTGAGCACGAGGTCACGGGTTCAATTCCCGGCCGCGGCGGCCGCTTTTCTGATGGAGGCGAAAAGCAAAAACGCCCGTGTGTACGAGATTTCGGCGCGCGTTTAAAATCCCCAGGTGGTCAAAATTAATCCGGAGCCCTCCACTACGGCGCGCCTCATCGCCTGCGCTGCGTCGGCGCGTTAAGCCCTACAATCAATATGTTAGAGTTCAGTGAGCGTCTTTTGCTGCAGTCTCTTGTGCAAGTCCTCGTTTTCAGGATAGCGCATGAGCGCTTCCTGATGACGGAGAAAGCCAGTGAGCTAGAATTTTGTCCTTAGAGAACCGCCGCCGAGATTCTAGGTGATATCACCAATAAAGCTAGAAGCAGCAAAATAGCTTTTGTACGTTTGTTTCATGATATACAAACATTTTGCAAACCTTTTTTTCACTCATTATTCTACGGGCTAGTCACTGAATCACGCCTAAGGAATTCGAAATTTTAGTTTCCTGCTTGGAAATAACTAAACATTCGCTTCAACTCAAAAATACCCACCCCGATTCACAACTACTCGAACGTTGTTCGCTTTGCATTCACTTCAAAAAAATCAATCAAATTACTCCCCAAACACCCACCTCTAGTAAGTAAACTGTGCAAGAAGTAAGCCATGAAATACCCTTATTCTTACAGATAAGCTTCTGCGGCTCACAAAACTGCACCTGCCGGCTACAGTAGCCTTTTTTTCAGTATTTTGTTTATTAGTTTTCCGCACTTTTTAACTTCCCACAACTACGTTTTTTTTTCTGTGCGTTTCCTGTTAACACTTTGTTACTTCGGCTCCTCACTCCGCTGCGCTCCCAAAGTTCTGCTGACAAGTGTAAACAGATTAATAATATTTTCGTATTTGCATGAAGCTGCGCGAATCAGATAGAAATTCTGTGCTGTGACCCCCAATTTATTGCCAGCGTTCATCAAATGTCGAAACATAGACGCGTTGGTATTGTATTTTAAGCCTTATTCGTGTCCGCGGCGACATCGCACGATAGTGCATAGAAGCATTAAGGTCGTTGCGCAGCATTTGAAAATATGTCACCGCGTGTTTACATGACGTGGTAAAGCATGTGTTTTGATAGCCCTGAGCCCACAATGCTGGCAAGTGGGACATACCTCGTGTAGAGCAGGAACATCGGGTCTTCAGCCTCGACCCAGACAACGTCGCAGACATTGCTCTGTTTGCTGACTTCATCGTGCCACCACGAGTACACGTCTTCGGTGCCGCTTTGCTGCATTGGAAGGTAAAGACATGGTTGGATTTAAATGAGCAACCAAGCCGAAGAGGCACCTGCCACCGCAATCTCGAAGGAAGGAAGGAAGGAATAGTATAGGAAAGGCAGGGAGGTTAACCAGAATACTGTCCGGTTGGCTACCCTACTCAGGGGGGAGGGGATATGGGAAATGAAAGGGAAAGAAAGGACAGCGGTACATATTAAAGGAGCAAATGAGAGAAAGAAAAGTAGAAAAAACACAAGGCGTGACCAGGCAACTATAAAGGCGGTACAAACAACGCACACAACCAGAAAATGCACAAAACTAATACGGTCCACTGATAAAATGGGCGAACTAAGGGCACTGCACTATAGTAATGTCCTTACAATCGTTGAAACAGGCCCGTGTCCTTCAAAAAGAGCAGTAGGGCTTTTATAGCCTTTTCGGCCTGTGTCGGACAACGCCTATGGCACAAAATTGTCTGCGCTGTAAAGGGGAGGTCGTCGAGTCGGCGAAGTGTGGTGGAGAGCTGTTGCCTCGGCGTTATGAAGCGGTCACAATGGCACAGAAGGTGTTCAATCGTCTCGTCGGTGGCGCACGCATCACAAGCAGGGCTGTTGGCCATTCCAATGGTGTAGGAGTAAGCACCGGGGAAGGCAACACCTAGCCACAGGCGACAAAGTAAGGTGACGTCCGAGCGTGGCACATTATTAGGTAGGTGGCGCTGCAAATCTGGGTCGAGCGAGTAAAGACGAGCGTTGGAGAACTCGGGTGTATTCCACTTGGCGAGAGTGACTTCCCGGGCAATGGACCGCAGCGACCTTGCTGCATCAGTGCGTGATAGAGGAATGCGGGTCAATCTTGCACTTGTGTGGGCGCCATGAGCCGCTCTATCGGCCTGTTCGTTCCCAGTAATGCCGCAGTGGCTTGGGAGCCACTGGAAAACGATATCATGTCTATGCCTGACTAATGTGTCATATAAGCATCAGATTTCAGCCACAAGTTGTTCGTATGGGCCGCGGCGGAGGGCAGATTGGATGCACTGAAGAGCGGACCTCGAATTTCTTATTAAATACTGTGAAGAAACCACTGGGTCATTTTGAGCGCTTAGGGAGAGAAATACTGAATAATTAAGACCGGGCAAGGAATTTACGAATGCCATAACATATCGTGCATACGGTTTCCTTGGCTTTTACTGCATACAAATACGGCAGTTGCCAGCAGGGATCGAGCCCTTTATTTTGTGCGTTGCAGCAAAGCACATTAATCACCCCGCTACAGAGAGGAGCAAAGGTTACTAAGGCACTAGAGTCTAGACCAGGGGTTAAGAACAGACGCCTGTTAAAATAACAAGATGGGGAGGTGGTGTGGGCCGCAGATGGAGACACGAAGGAACTTTAAATATGTAAATAATGAACAGAACGAGAAAAAAAGAAAATAAATGGATCAATGCACGTTGTGAATTAGATACCACGTGAAAACACAAAACCAGATTGACTGGGGGGGCAGTCCGAACGAGGGCAAGAACAACACAGGATTCTTTGTGATTTGAAATTTAGCACACTTCTCAGTTAATTATGCCGGTAAAACTTAAAGAAACTGCAGATTTATCCTATCAGATTAACATAGGACTCTCTGTTTCACGGCGGTCCTGAGATACTGCTGGAGTGGCTTATGAACAGGGACTTCATATTATTTGCATAGAAATCGCGGCTGACAGTTATTCGCAATACGCGCAAGGATAAAGCTTCCATGGTGGTGTAGTCATTTGAGCAGTCTAACATCGTATAATTTGTTTCTAAGTAGTTCCCCTAAAACAGAGGTTACAACAATTTTCTGTAACCAAACTCCTCCCCTAGCGGCCAACGCATTGAAAGCTGACGGGATTTCCTAAATGTTTACAACTACACGGTCTATCAAAAAAACAAAAAAAAACAAATTAGGCTAACTAAAATGAAAGTTGGCGAAGTGATTAAGTCGTCTCAGTCCCCCCTTGCTTTATGTTTTTTTTTTTCATTTCAGGGTATCTACGTTAAACTGAAGGCTTCAGGGCATTGGCAAGAAAGTGGCTTTGCTGCTGCAAATCGTGTTCTGTCGTTGGACACGATTGAACTATTTGGGGTATCGGTATACAACCTTACTGGTCAATGCAACAGCCCTTTTCGTTCCCTTTCAATGTGACCAATTAGGCCCATAAAAGTCGATAATTTAGTGGCATGCACAATGTACGCAGCTGTGATTGATGTTGAAGTTAATATCTGAATAAACAAGGTAAGAATCAAAGAGAAAACAAACGCCTACCATCCCTGGATCTTAAAGCGTTGTGCTGCTGAGCCCAGTTACGCGGGTTCGATTCCCGGTCTCGCCGGCCGCTTTTCTGACGAAGGCAAAAAGCGGAAACGCCTGTGTGTTCGAGATTTCGGTGCACGTTACAGATCCACAGGTGGTCAAAACTGATCCGGAGTCTTCCACTACGGCGTGCATCATCGCCTGTGCAGCGTCAGCTCGTTGAACCCTATAATCAATCGGTACCTGGATATTGATGCTGACTTTCTTCAATTAGCTAACAACGAAAAATGCTTAAAAATAATTAAAAGTCAAACCAAACAAAACGAAAATAAGCGATGGAGGTCTGTTTTGTACTGCAAAGATTCCTCTCACATCGCCTAGATTTTCGTGTCTGTAGGCTTGTCTTTATAGCGTACAAAGGCTCTGAAAATTATCACGGGCATAACATAATTCATTATCGGTGCTTACCGTGAAGCTGCGGCACGTTTCGCACATTATCGGGCATAGAAAAAGCAAACGCGTTTTTCTGTAGCCCAACAAAGCCCTAAAGACAGAAAATCTTGACACTCACCGCCCATCCTCCAAGTTATTCACTTAAAAAAAACAAAACAAAACGATTCCTTGTGCACTTCGCTAAATTAATCAATAATTTTGATGCCAATGTGTACTTGAAGCATGGAACTACCATGATTGGGCTCTATAAATGTTAAAACGCCGGCGACGTTTCACTCGAGACTTCGGATATTTAAATTACATCCTTTAGCGCTTTTTGAAACTAAAGGAAGAAACGAGACCAGCTTCTTTTGAAACTGGTGTCGTCAGGATTTATGGATTGATAAGTCATCAGGAATTAACTTCTCGTGTTCTTAATTACCATAGAAATTTCCTTTCACGACGTAGATAAGTAGGTGAGGGTGTCCCCGACGTTGGGGTAAAAGGGAGGGAATTCGTGGGCTAAGACTTGCCCCAGCTCTTTTCATTATTTTTCAGGAGGCCGTTTAATGCATGCATACTTGATGCATCGAACTACAGGAAATCAAACATCGGTTAAGGAGTAAAGGAGTAAAGGAGTAAAAGTTTATTGGCATAACTTCCATACAGCTGAGAGCCAGAGACAGCCAAAAGGCAGGAGCCCATACACCAGAGTGCTGGCCGCCTCCTCAGCTGTACGTTAACAATATGAAGGACATGTGAAAACGATTATGGTAATCTATATACAGATGAGGGGAGTTATAGTTATATATACAGTAGTATATACATAAGACGCACTTGTTTGCCCGAGATATAAATGCGGATTAAACTAACTGAGCTATCTGAGAGACAATATGCAAAATATTCTGCATCATTATTGTTTAAGGCACAATTCATTTTTAGCATGCTTTGTTCTACAACCGAACATTGCTACAATTGTTCCATTCTTTTTTCAGCGAGAGCGCTAAATACGAGAGTTATCGTTTCCACAATACGGCTCGCTTCAGACTATGCCGTTAAAGGGCCCCAGCAGCACAATCAATGCGTAAGGATTCTTGGGTGACTCCCACCAAAGTCTGCCCGGTCGTCTGTCCATAAGGCGCGCCACTGCGCGCTCCTTAGGCAAACACGGCTCATCTGAAAATTAGTGTAAAAGCGACGTTTGGGCCAGTGCCTTTCACTTCCAGGCACGCGCATATCACTGGAGGGAGCACCGTTTGCGCGCGTTGTGCACGCGCGAGCAGGCTTCGCGCTTTCGGCGACGCTCAAGGGTCTGTGCACGGCTGCTGGACGAAACGCAAAAGGTGTGGGATGCCACGCGGCACAACATCCCACACGCATGCTGCACACTAATAACTCAATTAGCATCAGGCGACTACCAAAGTATGTTCCCGCTGACTTTCATTTTTCTTCTTGGGCAAGTGAATGCGGTTGTGCGCTGAGTCGTGGTAACCGAAAGAAAAAAAGAAATACACAAAGAGCAAAGGATCATGATAAATAATGAGAAGACACGTGCACGTTCCGCAATTGGGCGCTCATGCTTTCCCAATCCCTACATCATAAGAAGTGCCTAAGTGTCCTTGCCATATCTCTAATAAAATGTCATTTATTTACCAAAGACCCTTTAATTAAAAGGCTCTACAACCTATCTTTCAACTTTCTTTAACTTCTAAAACACTTTTAGAACGAGGTCAATAGGCACTTCCACTCCTTAGATTAAGTTGCCAGGAAACATCTGCAGGAACTTCGTAAAGAGATTGCAGAAAAAGTGACATTTCGCAAAGAGCAAGGAGTCCAGTTGAATACGAACACCTCAAGACTACTTTGCAGAACTCTTATTAATTTTTGCGTTAATCATCGTCAAAAGATAAGGTTATGGCGGATAGTGTCCATGTCCCTGGAACCCAGTAGAACAATCTAGTCGAACTAACACCGCGCACAAAGCAAGTTGTCCCCTGCCATAATAGCTGCGGGAAAGTAGTTTGCGTAACGCTCAAGAATTCCGCATTAATCCGTCCGGAAAGAACTGAGATGAGCTGGACAGCTGCACTTGCCGCCAAATGTTAGTGCTGTAATCTTTCTCTCTTTACTATAGTGTTATTCTAAAACTGTGGCATTGTTTGTGTGTTTCAGTGACGTGATTCCAGCAATCACGCGGCTATTGTCTGGCTTCCTTGCCGTTTGCAGAAACGAACACATTCGATGGACGCTTAATCGCAACAAAAGCAAAGCATCTACAAAGCTGAGTTTTTTTCACGACGAGTCGAAAAATAAGCATAGCCTTGCTTACACAGTTTTGTGCTAAGTCACTCTAAGAGGGGTGAACATGTTGGAGTTCTTTAGTGCAGCACGTCTCGCCTCCGAAACACTGATACTGAAACATTCACATATGTATACACGCTCTTAGTCGCGTCCTGGATGGCGTCCTATTTATATGTAGTGGGCAGTCTCAATAGCGTGATATAAGAGGCCCTGACAGACTTCTTTTCCGTGACAAAATCTCAGGTGGTTGCAGCACGCTTATATGCTGCGCCAACAGCCCGTGTCACGGCTGTAAAATAGCAGACAGTCTGCCGCCAGGAAATAAATAAAAAATGGGGTCAATCGTGAAGGTCCGAGCGATATGTGTGGCTTGCGGCGCATGCGCGTATCTCTCCTCACACAATGGCCCGCAAGCTTCCTTTGCGGTGGCCAACGACGCGCGCCCGATGAACCGGCGAAAGCCAAAAAAGATTTTAAAAAATCTCGCGCGCACATGCGCAGTAGGAGTGGGAAAAAGTTCGCGCGCGGCGAGTTGGGGTCCGGTGATTTGTCGCTATCGCGCACGTGCGCAGTATGGAGGAATTTCATCTCGGAGCAAGTTGGGGTCACGCGCTTTTTGACTCTTGCTCTGTGTAGTTCATACTCAGTTCATAGACAGTTCATACACGTTCGCTTCCGCTGACATCAAATGTATGCTTCGAGGTCGGTGTAATAGTGGAAACAACTGCGAATGCGATGGGTTTATTAGGACCACTGGGAACGCAAGCCAAGTAGCGGCGCCATGTCAAGCCGGCTGGTGTGTCTTTTGCGGGCATAGTCCGGTTGAACACGAACGGATAGGTAAGGCCCTGGATTTCTTGTTTTTTTTTCGAGGGGTTGGAAGGGGGGGGGGGCGCAGACTGTAAAAATTAGTGTTTGCAGTCAAGTTGTAATGGCCACGAAATTATGCCTTTTTCATCGTCGTAAGAAGCCCGCGCCAAAACCGTTGTTCTGCGATACCCGGTGTCGTGCGGTAAATTTGACGTGCTTTATAGAGAGGATTCGGTTTCCCAGTGCGGCGGCCGCTTTGGAATCCAGGCGAAAAATGAAAACGCTTGCACATGTGAGGTACTTCCGTTGCCGTAATAAGTACCGTGGTACCATAAAGAAATTGCATTTTTTAACGTGTTTCATTGTTCAGGACAAGGCACATAAAACCCAGTTTGAATTTTGTATTTTTCAATGCTCAATGGCCATGGCACTGCTTGTCATTTTCGGTAGGCGTAGCAAAAAGTTAGGTAACGTTTTTTCGTAACTAGGTTTTCGAGTCGTCGTTTCGGCTAGTGACTTTTCTGGCACGTTATTCTGTGGCGATTTCTAAACTTCATTACGGTGCGTTTAAGTTGTAAAGTTTTCCCATGAAGCAATATTTATGAGTAACACCAGCCCCCATCTTGTTGTGTTCAGCACGGATGTCGCCTGTCTGGAGTGTCAACTCGCGGTTTGCAGAAACACGATAGCATTGGCAGCGCAAACGCGGCGCGTCACCGGCGTAGAGGTCGGTAGAAGCGGTGGCTTCTAGTGTTACCGATGCGCTGGCTGTTGCTCCGTGCGCACAGTTTACCTGTGCTGTAGCAGAACCTACTGCTAGCAATTTTGTTCTATCTTTCATAAAATGTTTTGCGCTATACTATTCGAGGAAATTGTTTCATAAAATGAAACTAGGGCACATTACCCTCCTCATGTAACAGCGAACAGTTTCGTTACGACGTCCAGTTGACGTGTCGGTGTCAAATAAAATTATGGCAACGTTTTCTCGCACGCTTTTGCACTGAAAAAGCGCTCGGCCTTCGTATGTAATATGAAGAAAACCTCCTTTTGGAGAACGTTTGAATCTACAAGCATTAAGAAAGAACTAATTGCCTAAACTACAGCGATGCACTTGCCTGATTTATGATATTTTCACATATCTGCTAAGGCGTTGGTGATACTTCTGCTGCGCCCCTTCAGGCTATACTGTTGTACCGCCGATAAATAACACCACCATTTTGTACCTGGTCACTTTTTCCCCTGCCGTTTTTTTTCTTCACGCAGTGCCAACACAAGAGATTGCTACCCGTGACTCAACGTTTTTGAAATGTTTACAACGCTGTTTCCCATCCAGTGCGACGAAATTTCAGAAGCAGCATCTCCCGGGCCAAAGATTGCTTGGGGAGATTCTACAAAGGTCATCTACATCATCGGAAGTGGTGTACCTGGACCATAATTGAAGCCCGGAGAAAGTACTTTTTTTTTGTTTTGTAATATATTACATTAAGGACATGAGATACCCGTCAGCTTTAGGCCAAACATTGGGCATTATACAGTCAGTAGCTTCTAAAAAAGATGAGTTTTCTACCTGTTTTGTAAGCTGCAAGCTGCTGAAAATTCCATAAATCAAAACAATAATTTTATCTTGACAGGTCCTTATTTGCTCCTCCGGAGAGAAATATCTTCATTTCTGTGTTCCATAAGGGAAATATGCTAATGTTTGTATTTGTTATTTCAGTATAACTCTTTCGTGCTCATATTTGTATTTTGGATATCAAATAAAAAGAAAACATCGTTCCTTCGACATGGTGCCGTTTATATATTTTTCATCTCACACTTTTGCATGCACATGAATTCGAGAATGTCAAATTACTTAACATTTGCATACCCAACTCCGTCCTCTGTTCATGTCCCAAGCTTGTATGAGTAGACTATCACCTCAAGATCCGTATACGTTTAAGGTATACAGATACTTGCTTTACAGCTTTGCTTGCAACATGGCATTACGAATATAAGTTTTTTTTATTTCGCGGTATGTCTATCGACGCCTGATAAATCAGGTGGCAAAACACTGAGATTATAAAGGTAAAACCTCATTGCATGGAAACTGAGGTCATGAAGATGTTCCAGAAGTGCACAAATTACAAATGTGTTAGTGCAATTGCAGCCATTGCAGCCTATTTATTGGTGGCATTGTTTTATACGGTCTAAACTTCAGATGCACAAGGGTGCGTTCATGCCCAAGTGCTATGGTTTTGGTGAACGGCCTTGAAAATGTTGATAATGCTGAAATGTGACTTTGCGCTTCCACGTACAATCACATAACTCGTTAATAACAAAAGCGCGAATGAAATGAGGCTACTCCGAAAAAATTGCAGAAATTCAGTGAATTGTCTACTAATGCTCAGCATTCTTATGCCGCTTCTCTTGAGTGTGAGTCTTTTAGAGCCAATTTTCTTGTTTTATCTAAGTCCTGTCCGTCCAATTATCTCCATTTACCCTATTATAACGATCACAGGTGTTACTTGCGCCAAATCTACATTTTTTTGTAAATGAAGGACGTTACACGGCTCACCATTTTCCGTATTTTTAATATTTTTCTTGTTTTTTAGTTTTTCAAAAATTCTGTTTGACCAATTATGTCCATCTACGCTATGAAAACGATTACACGTGGAATTTCCGCAAAATCTGCATTATTGTGGAAATGCAGGGCGTTATACGGTTCGCCCTTTTCCATCATTTTTTCTTATGTTTTTCTTGATTTTAGTTTCTCAAAATTTTGTCTGACCAATGATCCTCATTTACGATATTATAACGATTAAGGGTGAAACTTCCGCGAAACCTGTATTTTTCTGGAAATGCAGGGCGTTACAAGTTACACGGCCGAGCGCTTATCCCGTCTGCGCGAGAAAACGCTAAGATATTCTTTGTGTACTCGCGATCCATAAAAAAAGAAACGCAATATTGAAAGGGCCGTTCGAAGGCTCCTTACCTGGGCGTTGGAGCGCCGTCAACGCAGCAATTCTGCAGGCGTCGCGACATAGTGTTATATAAAGTGAGTGATTTAATATTGGCTAATTACATTATCAGATGCATAATTTACTACGCCCCCCTATTACAAAAATAAAGGTCAAGGCATGTAACCACATTATCAGAAGAGCTACGACGAGCACAAAAAATTCAGTACACCATTTCATGCTTGGTATACTTGCCACTCGTGACGAGACAGCTCTTATTTTCAGCACGACAGTGCACCTTACGTGTTAGTTATTTTGCAAGCATTGCGATAGGGCACTTTCCTCTAATGACCAAGAATATACTTTTGGTAACAAGGCAGAAGAACTGTTATCAAATCCGTTTGCATGGGTGGAATAAAGCCCTGCAAGTTGGAACGGGCACACAGCATGACAAAAGGTTCCAGCTCGTAGCAATGTACTTCAATTCCCGCAAACCGTAGTATTATGAGTATTTGGCACAGCGATTCAAAAATGGCAGTCTAAAGAAAGCCACTCGCCACCGAATGTGTTATTTAAGACTCCTGCTTGACGCGCAACAGCATGCAGTAAACTTATAAGTCCATGTTTTCACTCCCCAGCAGCCCGTGGGTCGTGGCGCACTGGTTATGATATTCGCCTGTTGCGTTGTAGTCGACCCAGATTCGATTCTCCGTAGGGTTGTGTGTCTGTGCTCGTGTGTACTTTGTGGGTTTTCTATGATGCAACATGCGTTAGAGCATTCGTCGCGGGGTGCTGGCGTTGGCCTGGCGATGCGAGCGAAAAAAAAAACGAATAAAATTATTATGCCTGAGTGGTTTTCTTTTCCATTTTTTTTTTTGTGAAAAGCAACAAAGACGTTTATTTGAGTGGCCGTATGATTTGGGGGCCGCTTCGTAAGCGGTAATAGGTTAGCATAATGTGCTGCGTAGAAAAATTACGGCCAATGGCCCGCCGAACACACGGCCCGGGATTTAGGTAGCCCTCTGGTTAGGCGGCCCGCAAGAGGGCCGCTTAAACGCTGGGCCGCTTGCGTTCGAGGCCGCCTGAACCGCCGCTTTATAAGCGGCTTTAAAGTGACGTGGCGGCCCGCCTGTATGTGGGTCGTATAACCAGGAATTGACTAAGAGTGATGCACAGAAGAAGACAGAACATTGAAGAAGAAGACGACAGAACACTGAATATGCGCTGCTGTCAGTTAATCCGTATTGAGCAGTAAAACATAAAATGCGGAGAAGCTTTCGTGCATATATTGCATACGATTGTTTTTCCCGCCAGTACACTGAATGGGGAGGCACCGGTGACGTTACAAGGAAAAATCATGCACCGCTCCTACTAACAACGATGGTTGAACGCGAAGCTTTCCCGTGACGGATTATTTGGTTGGTCAATCCCACACTGCGATTATGCGCTACTCTGGAGGTACGCACCACTGTTCTGGGATACCCACAGCACCTCTCGGGTGTGCACTCCGTAGGCCTAACTAACGTTTGGGTTTGGGGTGTATACGGCGCGAAGCGCGGTAGTTGCTGCTGGGCGTTCGCATCCCTCATGTCGAAATGGAGCAATCGGATAGACGCCAGCTTAATTATGCAAGGAACTCAGGTTCATCGCTTTATGCGAAAGGGTAGTATCGCAATTAAAAATAACTGCGGCCATGGTAAGCGTTTTTTTTTTTTTTTTCACTTCATCCCGATCATTCATCATCATCGTCAGAGAAAGTTGGCTTTTCTGCAGGGTGCACTGGCGTACAATGGCATCAGTGAGGACTCTGAAGCTTCGCTTTAAAAAGAGGACATTGTGCCCTTCTTATTTGAGTGTCTGTGTCTGTTTTAATCAGCAATTTTTTTAGTTGACGGTACTTATAGATGTTGAACGACACGATCACTCGTGACCTGTCTATTTCGGAGTCACTACTACCATAACTTGATCTATTCAAAACAACCGTGCAGTCAGCTTGGAACTGTACTCTCCACTCGAGCTCCAGATAAGCAGCCTCTGACCTTTGTGAACGCAGCGCTCTAGCGCCGCGATATTCACAGCGCGGCACCGCCGTCCCGTAACGTCAAAGTCTGCACTTAGGAAACGAAAGACCGAAAACAGCCACAGCTGTTTGCAGTTTGTTGGGCTCCGCTGGAAGCGGGGCCGGACTCGTGCAGCTGGTTTGCACTGTACTCAATGCCGCTGTCGTTGCAGCTTGCTCTTGTTTCTTCTGATTCCTCCGTCTACAGCTAATGGGCTTTTTTCTCCTCTCGCGGTCGCAACAAACCGGCGAGCACGAAAGCGTTCACAGGGCTCGCTGCGTGGTTTTATGGTTTGTCCAGTAGGCGCTCGCATTCAGAGGTCCGAATTCAGTGCGTAAGAGGAGGATGAGAAATATAAAGATGAGCAGCGTGTTCATGCTGTGCAGGCCTTCGTTAGGCGGGACACCTCTGCCCTGGCGATGTGGGCACACTTCATCTGCACCTCATTGCAGGTACAGAGGCGAAACACGGGTAAGGGCAGGAAGAGGAAAAGGAGGTCGAAAATACATTCTCTCCACTAGTTGTCCTCCGCATTCATTTCTGCGGGGAGTTTATATTTATTCCAACTCCTCCTCCACTACGCCAACTGGCCATCCGACCCGCCAGTAACTACTACTGTGGTTGTAACCTACCTCCGAGGTGCCAAGATTACCACCCAGTTTTTTTTTTTTGGCTCTCAGCGTAGGCAACGTAAAGTGCCGTTAAGGCTCGTTTGTCACTTTATTCGGTAAGAATCTCGCAGCTGTCCTAAATGTTAAATTATACATAACACCCTGTCTCGCAGAAACATACAAGAACACACAAAAAGATACGGACGACAGAGGTGCTTAATAGTCCTTACGCCTCGTGCTCCCATCGAATTTATCGCGGGATGTGACTATGTATAATTATGAAAAAACAGCTTGCCCAACGTTCGGCTGCTGTTACAGTGTTAAACGGCGCGTTGACCTGGACGAAGAAATATGGACTGATGCTGAGATACCGAGCCAGTCTGCACGTACATCCAAAATTTGATCTAACGAAACCCGATCTTACGAGTTTCCCGATCTAACGAACAAATACGGATTCCTCCGCAGGGGCCTATACGGCTCAATGCTTTTATAAACTCGGACTAACGAAATAGGTTCAGCGCCATTCCCCATTTAACGAAGTATTTCGACAAACGAACACGTTTGAAAAGGAAAACTTCCGAATGCGTTTAGTCAGAACGCCATGAAGACTATTGCGCCACGTCAGAAAAAAACGAGGCATCTAGTTTCGTTTATACGGAGCTCTTCAAGATAACCTCAGCACTCCCGTGGCCGCAGACCACGGCATCCCGACCAGCACGCTTCCCGAAATTTTTAAAGGAAAGGACGGCGTCATTCATGCCACTTCATTTTGGACCGCATCGAAGAAACAGAACCTCAAGACCACCAAGCATGAGAAGTCGGATGAAGCCCTGTTTACGTGGTTCAAAAATATGACAAAAGCTCAGCGGGAAAGTGGAACAACAAAAAGGTCTGTGTTTCGCACGCTGCTGGGGTGCGACGACTACAGGGCCAGCCCCGGCTCTGTTATTATTCTCACGGCAGACTATTAGCGCATTGTAAATTAAAATGATCGGCAGGCGAGCGTCGCTGCCGCCGCAGTTACGATGTCATGATAGATAACGCGTCATGTGACGATGGCATGTGCCTTTATATTTAAACATTGAATTTATGGAATCAACTGCCTGTAATATGACACTCCCGATTTTACGAAGTTGTCGATTCAACGAAATAATTCGGGGTTACCGGTGACTTCGCTAGATCGGGTATTGACTGTATACGGTCAAGACAGGGAGGCAACTGAGAACACATGGCCGGACTCAAAAAGCCGCGTGCTGGTGGCATACCTTGACATGCATGAAAACGCCTTTGCTTTTTCTTGGCGCGAGGGGAGGGGGGAGGAGGGAGGAGAAGGAGGAGGGAGATGGTCGACGACAGTCGGGTTTTTGAAGGAGTGGGTGCGCAATCTTAACTGTCGCCCAAATAGAGGATGTGGTGTTTTATCCTAAAAATCCAGCTGTTGTAACTGTCAATTCTTTCGAACGATCAAACGAACCCGCCTCACGATAAATTACTTCGTCCGTGCCCGGAAACAATATCGACGCAGTGCGCTCTATCGTTTGACCTGTGTTATTATATCCCTTGTGAGTAATGAAAGAGCGCTTTCGGAGGCAGGCGCGCAGTAGACATGCGTCGGGGTCTTCTGCAGGCTAAACGCAAACGGGACAATGTGTATGTAGATCATTCTATTTCCCAGAGCGAATAAGATACGTCACCGCGGGAACGAGGTACTTAATAATTAGACGCACTTATTGAGACTGCGCAGATTAAAGTCGTAGGTCCCGGTAATAGTTCCCGTTCAGCTGGCACCCACCCACCCCTCATATCCGTGTACGCTACCAGAGCGCACCAACCGTCTCTTGTTATGAGCGCGGATCCGTCTACCGCGCTGCCTTGCTACGGTTACGGATAATGAATAAATTTCCTTTGCACCAGCCCGGAAGATCAACTCTGGGCCGTCCAGCTGGCTGAGGATGCTGCCAGAGCCCAAGGGCTCACGGCCGACGACTAAGCTACACAGCTGGCAAATTGAATAAAGTTTACTCTCTCTCTGTGAGAAAAAAATATCTGTGTAATTAATCCGAGAAGCAGTTTTACACATAAAAAACCCTGGCTGATCCCTCTGTCGTAGGAATCAGTCAAATACGAAAGTGAAATGTGCAGCGAAATGTGTAGCTGAGCATGATTTGCGGGTCAGTGGCTGTATTGTGGGTGTGCTTGGCAAGCGACGTCCTGCTGGCGGGTCGCTTCGGCAAAGGTGTGCTGCCGTCATTTCGGTGACGGATATGACGTCAGTGAAATCTTGGGGTGTCGCGGCATAAAACACTCGCGTGTTAAAATATAAAACTCGAAAACAAAGAACCCTAAGTATAACGTACTCTTTAGCATTAAATGTTCCTTCCCCGCAAGAAGACCCTGTGTGCAGGGGTGCACCCTCTACAGGCCGCTTGCTTCGTTGTACTGGCGTCACTTCCGTGACGGATATGACGTCAGCGATGTCTTCGTGTACCCGGCAATAAAACACTTTCCTGTGAAAAATCACGGGGCTTAAACAAAATAATAAAATATGCATTGGTGGGTCTTCTAGAATGCATGAGCATCTTATTCCTCTCCAACGTGAACTCGAGAGTAGGCTTGGTCCGATACGCATGCCTTGCTCCGGCGTTAGATGACCCCCCCCCCCCCCCCACACACACACACACACACTCGGCGTTTCTCGCACGCCACTCACACACCGCATCAAATGTGCTTTAGGTTCTAACCGCCCGTTTGCTCGCTCTTGCAGTGGCGTTGACTGCCTTTGCCTCCTTTTTTTGTCCTCCAGGATATGAATTTCATCGCGACCATTCTCATTTCACGCTCTTTTGCCGCTTATTCGGCCCAACAGTCGCTGCACACTCCATTGTACAACGCGTACAAAATGTGACGGGACGCGTCGAGACAACGAGCGCTGGCAGATGAGGGCGCAGGAGAGAATGAGTAGCGCTTCAACTTGATTTCTTCCTCACAACTAAGTCGGCAGCAGCGTGAACGCAGTGCCACCACAGCCAATGTCACCGCTGGCTTGAATGATGTCACTGCTCTAGCTCGTTCTGTAAGGCCTTGTTCTCGGATCAACTGAGAATTTTTTCCAAGACACCCCATCTATTGCTTACCCAATATATCTATTTAGAATTGCCGGGGTAAAGCCCAGGGCGTTCGTGTCAGAAGTAGAGATTCTGCACCTCGGCCACCAGTGAGGCCGAACTGCGAGTTCCTTACAGCAATTTCTACACCGAATATAAGGGGTTTCCGAAATAAAAGAGTTGGGGGCTCTGGGCGTATAGAGGAAATGCCAGTTCTATAGCTACCTCCGAATGGACCCGCCGCGGTGGCTCAGTGGCTGAGGCGTTGCGCTGCTGAGCACGAGGTCGCGTGTTCGATTCCCGGCCGCGGCGGCCGCTTTTCTGATGGAGGCGAAAAGCAAAAACGCCCGTGTGTACGAGATTTCGGCGCACGTTAAAGATCCCCAGGTGGTCAAAATTAATCCGGAGCCCTCCACTACGGCGCGCCTCATCGCCTGCGTTGCGTCGGCGCGTTAAACCCTACAATCGATCAATCAATCAATCAATCAATCAATACCTCCGAGTGGAATGTCACCCTCGAATAATATGCCTGTGGGTGTCCAGATTTGCACGTATGATTGCGCAGTCATCGGCAGACAATTTAACTTGCGTAGCATGGTAGAACGCACTACATGAAATATTTCTCCGAAGGAGAGTGGGGATGCGAAGTATATAATAATTCAATGGCGTAAAGGCGCCTGCCGTGAGCAATCCTTGCTGTCGTTTTATAAAGCATGAGAGTATGATGTGACTAGAGAGAGAGAGAGAGAGAGAGAGAGAGAGAGAGAGAGAGAGAGAGAGAGAGAGAGAGAGAGAGGAGAGAGATGAGAGAGAGAGAGAGAGAGAGAGAGAGAGAGAGAGAGAGAGAGAGAGGAGAGAGAGAGAGAGAGAGAGAGAGAGAGAGAGAGAGAGAGAGAGAATAACGTTTAATGGAGCAAACGACGGTGTTAGAGCCGTTCCTCGCTGGAGCGAGTTGCTCAGTCCTGGTACCCATGTGCCTTGACTCCAGCCCTGGCACGGGTGACCCGAAAGATTTGGTCAGCATGATGGGTGCTCGTAAGCAGGCCCTCCTACTGCTCGGAGAAAGGTGGGGTTGGGGTGAGCGATGGGGTATTTTGACAAGCCCACACCATGTGGTTGGTAGTATTGAGAGAGGGACAGAAGTGGCAGTTGAGGCGGTTATCGGGTAGGGGAGATGGGAGTGGAGGATGGGTGTGTTGAAATAGCAATTTGTAGTATAAGACCATTTCAACGAACATTAGCTCACGCCGAAAAATTCCTGGCCAAGCGCATGAAAAGGCGTGGGAAAGTAAAATAAATGCCATTAGGCGCAGCGGTGGTCGCACGTTGCCTATTCCCCGTCGCCAACGCAGCTCGTTACGACAATGGCAGCACGAGGCAGTATCCCATCCTCTTTATATTTTTTCTGTTAACGTAAAACCGTAATTGTATCTGTAAACAACCATTCTGTAAAGGACTGTAAAGAACCGTCTAGATTCTTCACATGTCAAGTCTGCTTGTGGTGCGCGACGGACGAGGAGCATACATCAGACTTCTTTAACAAACCACAACTCACGGCAACGGCGATGATGTTTAGTTCGGGTTTTTCATAACCATCATCGTCATGAAAAAGGTTAAACTCTTCTTCCCACTAGACTACTCGTCGTTCTCTCGCAAGGAGAGGGAAGTGCTTGTTCATGTGCAAATGCCTCCTGATCATGGTTTGCTTCTCATTCCTTTTTTGCGAGTGAGTCCTCAACGATCAGTGGGGAGAACGCCCATAATGAAGCCGGTGACGGCAAAGCATCGTAACTTCATCACCTGTGGACAACTGTTCGCTTGCAGTCAAGTACGCCGCTTATGCTACGGCGCGAAATAAAGAAAGATAAACGCTGGTTGGCGTTCCGCGGCGATACCGCCTAGTCCGGCAATAAAAATTCGGAAAGCTCGTTGTTGCATGGGCGTCAAAATGAAAATCATCAGAAATTAAGAAACATTGATGATAAACGCAGAATTCGGCGATTTTTTTTTTTTCAAAATACCAAAAGTTAACATTCGGGCAAACGTTTTCACGTGCCCAGGGTGAGTGGTTAATACATATGAACAAATTTCGTGATTCATAGGGGCGTAAAATGCCGCATTAGAGGGGCAACGGTTTTCAACGTAATTTTATCATGCAGCTCTCAAATGGAACTGCTACCTTGGCTCGAGCTACCGTAGCAGGCGACATAAAGTCTCTTACAATTTCGACGTTCATTGCTGTGCACGCGCCGGAAACATAGGCGCCGTAGCAATTTCCTGTTGTGTCCTTGACCCATGGGAGAGCCGACGTGCGTCGCATCAAGGATGCGTTTAACGTCATATAGGGGCGATGCGTTAGGCATCCTGAACAGCTGTTGGATGTAATTCAGACCTCTGCCAACGTTTCGACAAGGGGACTTGTATATTTCAAAACGTTGGCAGAGGTCTGAGGGCGCTACCTTCTCCAAAGTATTATTTCTATCTGGTGGCCATCTTCAAAGCCCCCTCGTTTACTCGTTTATATATATATATATATATATATATATATATATATATATATATATATATATATATATATATATATATATATATATATATATATATATATATATATATAAATGTAGAGAAACATAACACTCACAAAGTGCGTATATGTGAACTCCCTATGGCCTCAGTGCTGTCAGAAAGGTATTGGTGCGCTCCTGATAATGACCATACAATTTTTATCCGAGTTATTTTTAGGCGGAAATCTTCCGGTACATGTTACGAGAACAGAGGCTGCATTAAATAAAAAAAATGCTTTTTCCTTTGCACACATCTTTCAGCGCGGCCGCTTTTGCACATCGAACGGGTAGTTTTTTGTCCATTTAACCCTTTCTATGTAGTAATGAAATTTTCCGCCGTTGATGTCACCTTACAAACGAAGTTTCCTCGCATTTTTTGTGTTTGGGAAAATATATATATGTCTAGAAAGCAGTGGCGTTTTTTGCACTCACAATTTCAAAAGATTCCTTTGAGAATCCGTTCAGCAGGCTGCCACCAGACCGGAGTTCGCTTGACAGAAGGTGGCGAAGCACGATGCAGGATTCGACGGTGTGGTCTCTGCACGTTGAGGCAATGTTTTATCAAAGAGGAGTAGAAACAACAGTCCCTCAACCAGCCACGTACACCACAACAGGCTCGATCTGGCAGGCATGATCAGACCTCGATATTTTCGTTGACCAATCATCACAAGAACATAATAAATGGCCGAGGGTCGCTCAAACTTATATAGAGCTCAGAACGCGTCACCTTTGCATAGCAGGATGCAATCATCAGCTCAGACGACGTGTCCTCGAATCGTTGAAGCGACTCCGTATTGAATGCAAATTGTATGCTTGAAACGAATTTCGTAGTACTGTATACTGTGCTCATTACCGACGAGAGTGATGAAATTTCGAGCAATGCTAGCGTTTCATAAATTTCATAAATTTCATAAATCAAGAATACCTTCCCTCTTCCTCCTAGTGATATTTTTATCACGCTACAGTGCCGATTTGTTTCATGGGCTGAACACGTGACCTCATACCATCGATTTATACCTTTATGCGAGCCTTGTCGGACCAGAAAGCTAAGGAAATGTCTCCAAGGTTTCCCAGTTTGGTGGGGACATTCTCACCGTACGACCACTGCTCAGACGCCAAACCAACGGCGGTATTTATTACCTGCATGCCAGCCAGCAACAGCATAATGCGGCAGCAGTGGCGTGCGTGACTTTCCAGGAAAGCTAACGAGGGCAAATCACCTGTTGAAATCTCCGCTCTGTGGCACTTTTGTTGCAACTTCCTATTCGTTTTCTTTCCCTGTCCTAGTGACGCAAATTGTCGATACGAGTCTCTGCGGTCAGTCCTGTATCTGTTTACAAACATCTAAAAAAGTGGCAGGCAGCGCGAAAATTTAAAAAATGCATAAATAAAAATAAAAACGCCTATTTTAATGCCATACTCCCATGAATCATTGCCAGCATTATTATTGTTGTTGACTTATTTCTTTATCCATTCTAGATACACCACAGCAGCCGCACGGGTTTACTTATTCTAGATATTACGTTCAAAGGTCTTTAGTAAAAAGTACCCCCTCCCCCTCCCACACTCAATAAAAGAACAAACTGTCGTAACCCTTTGAGAGAGCGTTAGGCGAAATACCCATGTGGAGATTTTATGTTTTTCCGTCCTTTTTAAAGAAGACGTCGCCGTGGTATCTCACGCATCAGCGCTTATGTCTCATGAGGCACGTGTACAGATATTTACAGACATTGTTCCGGTAATTATTTGACACGTGCACAGAGGTTTCGCGTGCATTTGTTTACACCACTTTCTAGGCGACAGAAAAATTTTGAAACATTCTTTTCGCATTCTTAAACCTGCGAAACTCACCAAGACACATTACTTGAATTGCGTGCACGACTTGTAGCGAGAACGAATAAAACGTACATTCTGGCACCTTCTCGGAATTTGTCGAGGCCATCAACAAAACATCGCAATCACACTCCACAGTTTCTCGCTCAGAGCATGCTGGTCCCCGTTAAGCAGTTTTGCAATATATAAATTTATACGACAGGTGGATAACGAAGAACGGTACGGAAAGAAGTCGAATGCAGATAACCGCGGGCCGTTAGTTGAGGTAATGTCACGGAAAGGCCAAGAATTGACCTGACTGCGGCGGAACAGATGTAGT
>NW_027526295.1:249276298-249541315 GCF_048455015.1 Haemaphysalis longicornis
TTAGAAATTAATGGGCGCGGTCATCGTCTTGAACCGACAGCGGGCATCCGACGATGACGGCGGCAAGCCCACGAAACCAACATCCGTTAATTCACGCCGCATTAAAAACGCTTGTCAAGAGACCGTACTTTTGGCGGCACAATGAGATGGCTTCATCGGCGATCGGCTTCAGAAGGATGAGCTTTTTGCCTCTCCAACTCCCATCTGCAAAGCAAAAAAAAAAAAAAGGGGGTGGGGGGGGGGGAGTAAACGGTAAACATCACGACAACAGCTGATTTGTAGCACATGCTCTCTTTTTTTATTTTTTATTTTCTACGTACAGAGTTCATAAGTCGTTTCGAGAAATGTGGGGACATACAGGGATAATTACGGAAATACGGAAAAGGAAGGCAAAAACATGCTTCCGTGACGCACGTTTTACGTGACACGCAGGTTCAGGCGCCGTAAATCCTAATTTCACCGGTCGGTGCCCAGCATTCGGTCAATGCTGCTTTAGTAATCGTTTTCCTGTTGACTCGTGATGGGCTATAACACCAGCGCTGCTTTTGATGGGGATCACGCGGAGCAGGCCAGAGCGTATTACGAGGTCCTAATAGATTCCTCAATGAGGATAATCTAAAGGGGCGAGTACGCTCCTTCCTCCTTCCGCGCATGGTGATGTATGGTGATTGCAGAGGGCGCGAGGAAAGTGCTACCTGTGTCCCCCGAACAAATTCGTAGGCGTGGCCTTCGTTATAAATAGCCGCTAAGTTGTGTTTTATTTCTCTCCGATGTTGCGTGCGCTCGGGAGATCTACTGTTTATGCCGCCGTACTCTGACACTGCCGCACAATATCTTTGTTCAGAAATGAGTTGTTTATTCGCAAGAGAAGTAGCCATTACTCCTACGCAAAAAAACTAGAAAGTGTGCCTTGTAACAGGCACCTGGCGATGAACCACTGGTTTGACGGCCGGCACGGTAAAGGGTCCTAGAGGAAGCACGAGTTATTTATTCCTTTTTTCTCGTAGGCGGAAGTTACGAAGGGAGTTCAGGCTTTGATTGAGTGCGAAATCTTCGTAGCGTGGACTAACAATCAATCTTTGTCCTTGTGAGGATAACTGCTGTGCGTGTGCGTTTCGCACAGATGTATGCAACCTAGCGAGGTTTTCCTCATCCTCCTGCGCCACAGTGCACAACGCCTCACCTGATCCAATGCTCACTGTCTTGTCTCAGTAAGATGTATAC
This sequence comes from Haemaphysalis longicornis, assembly GCF_048455015.1. NCBI lineage: Eukaryota > Metazoa > Arthropoda > Arachnida > Ixodida > Ixodidae > Haemaphysalis > Haemaphysalis longicornis. The sequence goes on from NW_027526295.1 coordinate 249,277,523, forward strand.
GAAATGGATAGCCATGCCCAATCGAAAGGCTACAGTGGTTTTCGGTTATCACCGTGGATCTCATTGCCGTAAGGGACAGGCCCTTTGTCACTGTCTTCAGAGTTCAAAAAATGATAAGCTATTGCCTTTCTTCCCCACTCAGCATAGAAAAGCTAGGCTAAAAGCAACGCATTGCTTAGTATTTGCAGCGTCATGTTAGGCTCAGCGTTAATTTAGATTATATCTAAATTATTTTATAGGCCTCAATATATGTGTGTAAGTGAAATTTTTGAAATTTTGGGGGATGTAACGCGCCGAAGCTACACCTGGGCATCGAGGCCGCCGTAGGGAAAATTTTATTTTCAACTCAATTTACCCACTTTTCAGGAGCTTTCCCGAGAAAGTTGGCATCAATCTGAGCCTTATTTGACCTGTTCTTTAATGTTATTTGTGCCGTCGGCCATTTCGTGTGCCATTTCTTGGCCACGATGATGCCGCATTCTCAACTCAGAGTGTCAATTAACGCTTTCGCACTTAAAAAAGGGGTTATGGGGCTGCTTGGTCGTGTACGGGGGATATCAACCGATCCCTGTAGGTTTGACCAGCCTGTTAGATTCGGCGCCGCCTTAGTAATTCCTACAAAAAAAAAAAAACAGTGTTTCCCTCATGTTTATCTGCCTTTTCTGCACCTAGATAATGTCTATTCCTTTCCTTGCAAAAAAGAAAAAGCACTTCGACTGTGCCTTTTCTTATATTTTGACCTCTTGCTTGCCGCTATTTCGTTTAGTTTGCTATTATACTTAGTGGTATGGACTGCCACACACGAGCAATCGAAGACCGGCGCAAAATGGAACGACTGCGAATCTTAATGTCCAAGCAGAAGCCATCAAACAGAACTCATTCATGTTAGTTTCTTGCATTTCAGTTTCAGAGAGCACACCCTTTCGCGAGCATACGGTCAACGATTTTAGCGAGCTTTTACTTTATGTCAGGTTATCGAATTAAGCAACGTTCCATTACAACCTAGTGGATTGATTGATTGATTGTAGGGTTTAACACGCCGACGCAACGCATGCTATGGGGCGCGCCGTAGCGGAGGGCTCCGGATTAATTTTGACCACCTGGGGATCTTTAACGTGCGCCGAAATCTCGTACACACGGGCGTTTTTGCTTTTCGCCTCCACCAGAAAAGCGGCCGCCGCGGCCGGGAATCGAACCCGCGTCCTCGTGTTCAGCAGCACAACGCCTTAGCCCCTGAGCCACCACGGCGGGTACAAACTATCGGAGCGAAACGTCGACGCACGTACACACTGCTAAAAGTTTCTAGAAAAAAGCGCCATGGTGTACTCACCGGCTGTGACTAGTATCCTTGATTGTGTGTCGTATATCCTTTGCGCCAAGGACTCGGCGGAGTATCCTGCAAACTGAAGGCGGGAAAAACAAAAACACACAGTTGAAGCGTGGCACTGCGTAGGTGGGTGGTCCCGTTCAACCACAAATTTTGAGATGGGTCTCATGCGTAAGGTCCTTCCCGTAGACCGAGTCGTTTGGTGATTTACGAATCACCTACCGTTGCGACTGTATTATTATCTGCTTTCTGATGTATTATCAGCAGTCAACTGTATCCTGCGCTTAGATAAGGTGGTAGCCAGCTTCACCCCGCGTTAAAGGAAATGGCGTAGTTCCTTGCAAGACAACTTAAGGTTAAGATCTTGGTTTTCGTGAGCTCAAGGTTTTTGCTGTTGGTAAACCAATTCTTGACGGGCAACGTTATGGCGGGGAGGACTTACTGCGGCCTTCGGTGATAAGGAAACGTAGCATTCGCTCTGTTGTGTTGCAACGAAGCAGAAAAAGCAACATGTTTGTGACTTTCCCTGCCCCATAGAGACACTTACGACGACGGTGTGCACGGCTCCGAGCCTAGCGCAGGCCAGCATAGCGACCACGAGTTCAGGCACCATGGGCAGGTAGATGGTCACCAGGTGTCCCTGGCATACGCCTGCGTTGAGCGACCCGAAACAAGTCACCTATAGTGTACGAAGCAATCCATGGACATTCTATTACGTGACTATGGCATGCGTTTGTATGCCCCTCCTAGATGGGCGATAAATAAAGTGATTCTGAATATTTTAGTTTATATACGCGCCCATTTTCCAGTCAGACAACTATCCTTATTTGTAACCTTTCTGTTAACAGAGAGTTGACTTTAGTCACCTTCTGTGGCTACGCAAACCTGAACGGTCAATTCTTGTTAAGCAGCTGGTCTGACACTGAGAAATCACCCCTGTCATCTGGTTAAATACTGTGAAAGAAATATTCCGCCCTGCCTCGCTACAGTTCCATCTCTCCCTGTCTTTTTTATATTCACCTCTGGTGCACATCTTGTAATGTTTATAGAGCGTAGCAGAAAGGTGTTCATCCTGTGCCCTCAATGGAACTCTGCCCAGGCACTGTGCAAAGGAAAGCATCAGCGACATCAGACAGTGCCGCCACGTGTCTGTTTTCCACCGTCAATGACAGCGGCAATTTTTATTGACGAGTTCTGGAATTCTGAGGTGAATAATTGTGACGGTACAAGCTAAGAATAAGTTGGGGCTTCACAACGAATTGAGACCAGCCATGCTCTCAGCCCGTGGTCGCAAAGCTATTTGCTGAGAGTATCACAAGAGAATTGTATACGCAGGACGTTTTGGCGAAAAGGAGCGCGAGAACAGTTTATTTGTGCATGTGAAGTTTTGGAGATACTTAGAAGACAGTTATTATTGGTTTTATTCAACGCAATAAGTGCCTGTGTTGTCTGTTTCTTCTTCAGACCCGTCTTCTACGCTGTTTTTTGGCGCTAAAATGTACCAACAAGCCCTTCGGTACACCCTTTTGCGATAAACTGAGCACTTCTTCAAACTTCGTCTATTAAAAATGTAAAATAGACCGGCTGTGAAGCAGTCAAACAGCCTAAAGTAAGATTAAACCTGCTGAAGGGATGGCAGCTAATTACATTTTGTTGGGGTACATGTAACTGCCACAAGGGAAGCTGGAAATATATTTTAATGCATTCCGCAAGAGAACAGAAGCGCCCAGGGGGCCTTACGTCAAACCAGTTGTGCAACATGTTCCCGATGCTATAACGGGATGTTAAGGGTTATCAAAACCACATTTCGCAGCTGAAAATTAGCTACAGGAAAACGGCCGGGTTTGAAGGTATAGTAGACTTTGGTTGGTTTATGAGGTCAAGAGCTCTTCGTGACCTCCAGGCGTACAAACGTGGTTTTAATGGCGGCACCTGTTGCGACTTCCCGAGCCCGAAAAAAGCAGAGCGAATTAGTGAGATGGGGTTTTTGCTCTCAGCTATGCCTTGCTACATGTATACATTGGAAAGACTCAGTGGAGATAGACGTAAAACTGCGCATGCGTACAGGACAGGGGAAAGAAGAGACAGGACGAGCGCAGACTCACGACTAGTTTATTGAAAAATTGAACATGCTTATATACGCACAACAGCACATGCGCACACATGTCACCATCTTTATCACATGATAGAACGGTTCAAAAATTCATACTCATTTCCAAACAACGATATGAATGGTTCACACACACACTACTCGCCATGCTTTCGAATAAAGAAAGCCTCAATTATTCCCCTTGACACCTGTTCGCGGCTTTTGCGCAGTACCTTCTATGTGTTAGTTGTGTGTTATTTTCTATGTGTTAGTTGTGTGCATTATTTTGTTAATTTTTATTGTCACAAAGTACGTGCCATTTCCCGCAGAGTCGCGCCAACACGTGGGGGGGGGGGGGGGGGGGGGAGGGGGACGTCACCTTGTCAGGCTTTTTTTTTTTTTTTTCCTGTAGCCTTTTTGACCGTCCCCCTCGACAACTGTATAGCCAGTCTTGTACATGTTGTCGCAATAAACTTTCAACTTTCAACTAATTCAGAAGCGGCTCGCATGGCTTGCTTTCACATGCTACGCAGTGGTGCGGAAGTTGGGAGCCCGTTTTGTTGCGCGTAGACAGCTGGTGCTCCCTGAAACGGTCGTTTAGACAGCGGCCCGTTTGACCGATTTACACCCGCCCGCATGTGAACGTGTTCATGTACACATCCCCGGTTGCACATTTCACGTATGGCATTGTATATCGTTTTTTTGGCGAACTGGTGTGTTTTCCATTCCTTTCGGGATCTTGGGGCACACGCTAGCCAGATTGCAAGGGGCAAAAAACCAGCTGGCACTTTGTGCCTGTTAGCTACATTGTTCCGGTTGTGTGTCACTCGATGGACGTAAGGAACAACCACCGGTTTCTTGCGCCTATACGGTGGTTGCCCTTTGGGGTGTGCTTCCCTTCGTTTTCTGTAGCAAGGACTCGGCCACCGCTCTCACAGCCATTAAGGGGAAACTCAGCCGCAAGCAATCTGGCAACCTGAGCATCGAAACCTTTTTGAATCCTGTGATGGCATGACTTCGTTAGGGCTCCTTGAAGACAAAAAGAAGCAACTGCCCTTTTGACAGACTTCGAGTGCGCAGAGAGATAAGGCAACAACCCTTCTCACGCCTTCGATTTGTAAAACCAACACACGTGGTATGATAGAAGCGTAATGTTAATGTCTAAAAACTGCAAGCAGCCGTTGTTAGGCAACTTATGGGTGAAAGACAGTCCTTTCCCCAATCGCCAAAACGCGTCTAAAATCTGGTTAACAGTAAGTAAAATCAGGTAAAACTTGAAAAAATTAATAATCAACACATCTAAAAACTTTTGCTACCTCCCCTTGCCCAGGTCATGCTTCACATTCCGATAAATGCTGGCTAAAAAGATTTCACAAAGAACCGGTGTCACTCATGAACCAATGCACACACCCTTACGTTGCACGAGCAAGTCTTCCTTAAAAGCAACGAACGGAGACTGCAGATAAAATTCAAGTAAAGTCATAAAGTTATCTACTGTCATGCCACAAGAATCCTCAAAGGCAACTACATTGCGGTCTTAATGCAATCTCTAAGAGCCCCAAACAGATATTCGCGTGGAATGGAATAAAACAAATGGAATTAAACAAAGTATGGTGAGAAGTGCGTGAGTGAACCATCCATATCTTTCTATGGAAATGAGTATAAATTTTCGAACCGTTCTATCATGGTATAAAAATGGTGACATGTGTGTACATGCGCTGGTGGGCGTTATAAGCGTGTGCAATTTTTTTAATAAACTAGTTTTGAGTCTGCGCTCGTCCTGTCTCTTGTTTTCCCTGTCCCGTCCGCATGCGCAGTTTTACGTCCAAGTAAGGAGAATCAACTATCCCAACAACATGCTTTACGAGCTCAGTATAGAGCTTCAGCAAGATGTTTTTGACATTGCCTTGGTATGTGGGTTCCAATAATAGTCACCGAACGTTTTGAGAACTGCGCTGTGAACTGCGCTCTTACAATAACTTAGTAGAACACTTCCGCCGCCATTTCAGTAGAATACGCGTTCGGAACGCACGAACACCTACATATCTCTCCAAAAGTAAACAAATTGTCTACCATCCTCCTGTATCCTAAAGATTGCACCCCGCTGCGTAGAGGGCGTGTCCTAAAAAAAAAAAACAATTTACGCAACATTGGCCGAACGCGGCGACCGTGAGTCCCGCAAAAGCAAACGCACATGCTAGGTAAGGGATTATACAACTAGGAAAATTTTAGGGGTCCAGAATTGGTTGTCAGAAATCGCAACTGTAAAGCTTGAAATATTGTAAAACACATCAAACAGCGTTGGTCGTTCAAAAAACGTGTCACTAGGCATAATTACATTCATTTCTGTAAAAAGTAAATGTACTTATGGCAGCTCGAACAAGAAGAAACATTCATTCGCGCCATTTTGCGGGTAAAGCGCGCTTTGTAATCGATACATTCGGAAGCACTTCTCAATCAGTCTATGAGCCTGCACCCTTCCCGTTACCAAGGTAACTGTTCCTGAACTGTTAGTTCGAAAGCGACGTTATTCTCGCATTGTACAGTGGTGTTTTCGAGTGGCCAGATTTCTACAATTCAGCTCTGTGATACGTAATAAACCAGCGCTATTAATTCCATATGGATTTGGTTTTGTTTCAAACAATGGGAAGAAAAGTTTGACATCCACCGGGATGCAGCCATACGGCTACAAAGGAAAGCTATACAGCTTCCTCAGAAAGTTCGCACTTGAAGATAAATTCGTCCTGGTCCAGGATTTGAACCCGGGACCACCACTTAACCAGAGTAGTCGCTCTACTGTCCTTTACTTCGAGTTGTTGATCAATTCGTTCTCGTGCTACAAACGACTGGCCTCCTGGTTAGCTCAGTTGGTAGAGCGACTGCTGCAGTTAAGCGGTGGTTCCAGGTTCGAATCCTGGACCAGGACGAATTTTTCTTCAACAGCGAAGTTTCTGAGGAAGCTGTAGAGCTTTCCTTTGTAGCCGTATGGCTGCATTCAGGTGGATGTCAAACTTTCCTTCACAGAAACGTACTCCACCTTGGGGAGTTCCCCTAAATCTGGTCGATTAAAGGGGCCCTGACCCGAAAATTTTATGTTACACTTTTATTGCTTTTATCGATGCTTAATGGTCTGGCGAACCTGAAACAGCACTTCAAATACTTCAGCGCGCGCTAGTTAATTACATTGAACGGTCTGAAAATCGTTTGTTTCAAATTCCCGCGCTTTCATCCCGAACGGCGCATCAAAGCCTCCCGCTTTGACCTCACCGCTTTGTGCGGACGTCACCGGCGCCCGCTTGAGAGGGTGTTGCGCCCGCTCGCCGCTCGTGCGGCCGCGCGCGTGAAGTGACGTCACGAGTTTTTGGCGAGCGCTGTCGCGTCACTTCTTTTTCATCTCCTGGAGTGATGTCACGCTGATGTCCATTTGCTGAGTGCCGCTCCGCGCGCTGCTCCGTCGGCGCGATAAATGCGATCCAATTGAACTATGTTCTTCGCGTCGCAGGCCGCTCATATTTCAGCCAGGGTGTTCTGTTGAGTGAAGGAAGCGAACTGTGCAATAATATTAACGCCAAAAATTGGTGTCAGTGCTCCTTTAAGACAGACAATCATTTACAGTGAGTACTCATTGCGAAATTTGCCGATATGTGGTTCACACTCTTTGCAATAAGCGTACGTACTCGAAAAGATTCCTCCGATATTTCCTGCGGGGACTGCGCAAGCCGAAAGAATTTATAGGCGAAGCATAATTATCCCCCCCCCCCCTTTCCTCACCCCACGATCGGAAGACAAGAGCGCCGTTGACGCGATACAGCTCGACGCTTGAGGCCACTTAAAGCCGTTCTTTTAGAACATATGCACTGAGCTGGGGGGGTTGAACGCAGCGAACGATAGGGTACGTAATTTCTATTGGGGCTCGGTCAATGTTATTACCCTATTCTGGATACGCGCATGGCTGCCTATTAGAGTACGTATAAAATATTAGCTGTTCCCTCATAGCGGGCAGGCCTAAATCGCGCGAAATGGGCAATTAACGGAGAGAAGGTAGTAATGTGAACAATGGTGAACATAACTGTGAATCACGTAGCTTGCAACCGCCGCAGTCGCTTCAGCAATGAACAAAACGGAAGAAATTGTAAGACCGTTGTATGCTCCGTGATTGAAAATGCGACATCCGGGAATCAGCAGCGCAATATTATACATCGGAAAACAGCGCATCTGCCCAGAGGACGTCATTGCGGCTCGACGGTGCATTTTCGTGTATAGGGCGACCATTTCATTAAAGACAACGTTTATAGTAGTTAATACAAAAAAAGTTGGCATGCGTGTAGCAGGTTCCAGCGTTGAACGGCCGTAGGTGCGCCGCCGTATGTGTGCAGAAAATTTATTTTCTTCGGTATGTCCGAGTACCGAACCGGGAGAATGTAAGGGCTTAGCTTACTTTTCTCGTTAGTGTGGGAATATAAAACGTTACTATTCCGGACACCGCTCGGGGCCTTTGCTGGGTATGTAGTGTCGCAAATCGAAATAAAGCTCGATGAAAATGCCGGTGAGGATCGAGCGCGATACGATTTCTATTTCTTCTCAGAAGCCCGATTAGAGAGTCCACGAAGTTCATACAGGCAAAAAATATGACTTGTTGGTAGTAACCGATGAATACTTCGGGTAAAGCCCACCAATTTTTCCAGCTGTTGGCCTAGCTGGCCATAACAGAGGTGATATGCTCACGATATGTTGCGCCAGCATGGTACAGCTACCTAAGACGTCACTACAGCGGCTTCGTACAGCGGTAAAGCATAAACCTGTGCGCTATGCGGTCGGTTTCAAGCTTAAAAATAAGCTAATAAATAAGGCTGCTACAGCGGTACCTGCCTGTGATGAAATAAGCACTGCAGAAACAATAGCGGATCGCTACATAGTCGCCGCTGCTTTCTAGTTCGAGGATCGCGAGCGATACAGTCATTGAGCCTCGCATGCACGGCGCTTGCTTTTCTAATTACAAGATTCCAACTGCCCTAAACTATTCGTAGTTTGGTTTGTTTCGAGATCAATTGCGACAGTTGTAAAGTACGCAGTTTAGAAATCTTCTGCATTGTTTACAACCTGAAATTCACTCCGCTGTACACTGTGACTGGACCAAAATGCCAGTTTTCAGCACCAAGCAGTATTTAATATGTGGGTTCGATGTAGTTGGCCGTGGGAACTTTCAGGCGACGAGAACGTCCCTGACCGTGCCCCAACAGGTTCCGCGGCAACCGTTATCATCCGATTCCCTCAAACACCACAACCGCTCTCTGGGCTAAAGTGTACACCATTTTGTGAACACGTATCAGTTGACAAAGCCATCTGCCCTTGCTCCCTCCTTTACCTTTCGCTTTGAGGACGTTCGCGAATCTGCAGACATCGTCGAGGAGTTGTCCGTACGTTATGGTTTTCTTGTCATTCGGGTTGTTGCCCTCCCTAAGGAGAAATAAAAGATGAAAAAAACAAGATGAAATTGTAGGTAGCCTAAAAGATTCCCCAAGAACTCCAAAAGCGATACATTTTTTTTTGCATGAGGTATATACACAATCAGATCAGAAAAAACGAGCACCCAGTGCCCGCGCGGCGATTTTCATGGCGAAAATCGCAACACCGCTAAAGGCTTGAAACTGCATACGAATTGTTACGAGGCATTAGTTTGCGATCTGGTTGAGAAAGCCACCGCACAAAAAAAAGAAAGGCTAGGTGTGAAGGGGAGAAAACATCAGACCTCCAGAGCCCCATGTGAATAGTAGCGAATCTTACACGTTACAGAAAACACTATTACCGCATCTTTCTTCAAAGAAGAGAACAGAAAACGGAAAACGGAGGCTCCACAAAAAAAGAGAAAGAAACATAGTGTTTTGTTTTTATCAGGCACGTGGGACTAATTAACGGATTGGGGCAAATTTCCTGTACGCACGTGTGTCCATGACCTATGTAGGAAAGTGCGGAAGGTGCAGGAAGGATCTTCCGCTATTACTAGCAGTTTCGAACGCCGCCGCTCCGGGGACGCCTGGAATAAGGTCACAGAAACTGTTCCTGCACGTTCCGGTACAGCACTGCGAAGGCCATCTCGAACTTGATTTCGTGAACTAAAATGTATTCTTCCCACTCTTTATCTATCTGGCCAGGGCTTCCAGGAAGCTATGGCGGAGTCCGAGATGCAGCAATATGTATATGTGCACACCAGTGTATCCTCCCATAACGATAAACGAACATTCAGTAAATCTCGTTACAACGAAGTCCGCGAGATAGGAAACTGATTTTGTTGTAAGCGGTACTTCGATAAAAGGGGGATGATTCACTAACCCAGAACTTCAGCTGGGTCGGTGAAAAACTTCGAATGAAGTTTTTATTCGGATCAACCGAATTCGTGATACGGAAGGCCAACTGCATTTTACATACTAGAGAAAACGTTTGTTGAAACTGCCATTGTTTCACTAGACCACGTAATCTAGATAAGACGACCACAACAAATGTTTGAAGACCTACCAAATACTGAACAAATGACATCGCGGCGGAAAAAAAACTGAACGCAACACCACTGCCAACCTCTAATGTATATTAATGGACAGCACTAGAACGGCATCAACAGCGCATGGGAGGGAAAAAACCGTGGGTACGTATAGACGCACCACTCGTCAGCAATTATGATGTTATTTTTAAAAGGGAGGAAAACCGACACATTGCAGGTAAAGTTAGCTATATTTTTGTAGTGTGCTAATGTTTTATCTCATGAGTTCGTGTCAGAGCTGAGTGCTCTGGTCTTTCTCTGTTCATGCGCTTTATTGTACGTATCATTCCAATTTGAACGATGGTCGATGTATGCAGTTATAGACAGTCGACGGGACTAAATGTAGTTAACCATGCTGTTGTTTTCGCAACGCGTGTGAGACTATACTCATTTGTCTACTCATCTACTCTACTAATCTACTATACTCATTGGGCCTTAAACAAGTAAAGCATGACGTTTACTCGGAAGCGTTGCCTCAGTCGCGGTTTCCAAACCAGCCTGCGATTTCAATTATATTCATGAGGAGACGATGGGATAGATATTGGTTAGGATGGTTATAAGAGGAGGAGGACGAAGCACAGGACAGTGCTCGTGATGTACGAACCTGTCACTGTAAATAGTACGGAATGTTCAGAACGTGCGCACAATATACATATATATCATTGTGTCGAACCGGAACGGAACCGATATTTTTGTCAGAACTGAACCCGAACCCGAACCGTTATTTGTTTAGCACGCTGAACCCGAACCGTAACTGAACCGAAAAATAAATATCGGTCACCAGTTAACAAAACAGTTAACAAGACGTAACAATCATGAAAACGCAGCAGTGAGGAAACCTTCGAAAATGAACGAAAACGGTGTAGCTTTGACCTGCAACCACGTATTTCTGCAACTCTGGATTTTCGAACCTTAAAAGAACTCGAGAATATAGGATTGCCGCTTTTTACCATCGCTGGAAAACGCCACGCGCGGCAATGCAAGGTCCCTAGAGACCTCGACTCTCTTCCGCGCTGGCTGCTTATCTACTGCGTTTAGTACGTCAAGCTTTTCCTGATTGGGAAAGCGCCTCCCGTTTTCGCGACGCCATCAAGGCACGACAAAGTTCGCGGTTGCAAGTTCAACGGTGTTTTCAAAGTTTGAAGCACACGATGACCACGAGAACGCGTGCTATTCTTGTGGTGGTGATTTTATGGCAAACACGCACTTCTGGCATTCCGAAGTAAAACTTCTGCTGTGAGCGCAGTGATGATGGTGATAGCATAGAGTAACATAGGACCATCTAGAGGTGATGAATCGCACCCGCGTGCGGCTTCATACAGTCAGTTCCGTAGCCAAGCCTGGCCAAGGCTCGTCATACGTCAAAATTATAGTGAACTAGAATACTTGGGTATTCTAGTTCACTATAGTCGAAATGTCGGTCCGCGCATGTTGCCTGAGCGGGTTCCGAGTGTCATATTGGGACGAATGATCCGGGAACGTACTCTGAGTCATGATGTAACAGGGAGAAATTTAATACATTGGTCTCTATGTGAGCTGTGCCGGGACTAGACAAACACAACGTGGCAGCCGGGAAAACGCAGCACTAAGGAGTGGAAGGGCGGAGTTTATATATATATATATATATATATATATATATATAATATATATATATATATATATATATATATATATATATATATATATATATATATATATATATATAAAAGCTTGGTAATGAGGAACCACACTGCCTAGATACCTTAAGAAGGATGCACAGGAGACACCTGTCAATTTTTTTCCCTGGCGTATGACAAACACGCACGTGTCGTCCAACCTAACGCTATGTGGACAACTGTGGGGAAATCGTTCGAGGAACTACCTGACTTAACAAGAATGAAAGCTGTACAAAAGAGAGGATGTAGTGACGCAGATAAGTAGACAGCACGCGCGGAAATGTCAATAACACAGCACACGTGCGGGGACAGACACTAACTAGGCAGCTGCACTGAGCAACATCAAAGTACAAGCTGCGCCCGTAGCGTGAGGAAGTTTCGGCAGGTTGAAGGGCATGTATAGTTTTCGACAACTGCTGGCTGACCTTGGGAAGTGCTGTTTACGACAGCTTTGACCAGCTTTTCGGGTAGGTTTTCGAAACTTGGCAGTTGCGACATAGTTCTTTCAGAAAGCTCGATATATCTACCATTCAAGTTCATCGACTTTCACGGTAGGTTAATATGCAATTCTCATTCATATTCAACTCATATACGGTTCCAGTGCGTGCAGTGAAAAGTCGAGACCAATTACGCCAATTTTGAATGCAGCCCACGTGTCCCTGCGAAGTCTTCCAGAGCATTTTAAAATAATAAGCTATATATACACGAGAATATCGTGTTTGGCTTCCAGTCACGCGGGCACAGTTAGCATGGAAAACGTCATCGAATTCAATTATCTTCATGTGCGAAGCATGACGATAAACAGTGACAATAAGGGGTGAATCCGGCAACAACTAAACAAACGTTGTTTATTTACAAGGTGCACCCGTGCCCAGAATCCAGCTGCGACCACCGGTCTCAGCATGCAACCAACTTCTCCTTCGTTTTCCCTCCGATCACTTTTTATGATGGGGATGATGATCATGATGGCAATCGTCATCATGTTTGAAAAATGGCTTCTACCCCGTCGACCAACCATTGCAGCAAGAAAAAGGATATTTTTCACTGTCTACGGGACAGCTTAGAGATAATGTGAAATCGGTGTGGAAATTCTTTTGAAGCCAAGAAAAATAAACGAGATCGAGTAGAGCGGAATAAACAAAAAAGAAATTTAATATGTTGAAGAATAATAGAAAACAAATGCAGCGGAAGCTCACTGGAATGCCTACTGAAGCTCAGGAGCGCCGGGCATATACATCCCGGCGGCAAATGACCGCCTCGGAAGCAACGAATGAACGAAGTGCTGGCATTGAGATGACAGCCCCCAGACTGTGATACGGCAGCTAAAGGAGCTGATGTCAAGAGTAATGAGTAGTGGCTGACAGACTTGTCCCAGTTGCAGTAAGAACGCAAGGCTGATTGCGCCAAGCGGGACTTGCGAAGTTGCCTATTTAAATGATGCACACGTCAGCGAAGGGCGGTTTTAGTAACCTCGAGGTGACGGGAAGGCACCATTCAGATAACCAGGATAACATCCGCACTTCAACTTCTTCCTTGTTTGCGCCAGCAGCTATAAACGCTGGGCGTGCGACGTTAGCGGTACGAGGAAATTTGGTGGCGGTAATAAAAATTCAGTACAAACACGAACTGTTTACGTGCAGGAATGCGAGAGCCTTATGGTCACGTGCCTGATATTTTTTCCAGTGATGTTTCTATATGTATTACAGCACGGTGAGCAATCACGGGTCGAACATGCGACCGATATTCCGTTGGGTGCGAGCCCACCACTTCCAGTACGCACTTAGCACCACCTACTTGTTCACTTATAACGCTCTTTCTGTAGTTTTGAGCAACTGCTAGAACAACCTCACTGTTGGGACGCAGTAGCCTGATGGGTGGAATCACGGGCTTCGGCGCGAATAGCATACGTTCGAGCCCTAGCAGCGTCAGATTTTCAAGACCCGCGTTTATCTTTTTTTTTTTTTCCTGTAAAACATTATCTTGGCTTGGTTATACTAATTCCTTTCGCAAGTAAAGGCGGTTTGGTATCCTTTGTGTCGATGTAGGCGCCGAGTGCGGCCTAACGTTCTGCATCACAGTGGAAGAGCCCGGCCTGTTGTACCTATATCGAAACGGAATATGCCACATACGACTGCGGCGTCACTGGTATTTCCTTCTTTTAGCACACGCACTTCGCAAGTGGCAGATCTACCGCTGCTGCGCTCAACCGTGTGCTATCACCGAAGGCAACCTAACCGGAAACAGGTGTTGCCGAGGGAAACGGCAGTCGAACCGTGTTCTTTCTCTAAGCAGGCAAGCCTGGGCGGTATTTCCCATGAAGGCACCGTCTACTTTTCCCTGAGTTTTATTTCTGAGTCTTGAGGACGTGCTTGAGGACGTGCTTGGACGTGCTTAAACGTGCTTGGACGCGCCTGAGTCTTGGGACGCACGTGCTTGAGGACGTATTCTCGCAGCGAAGCTGTTTGGCGTTCCCTTGTAGGCGTAGAGGGACAGTACGCACTCATAAATCGAAAGTGAGAGGGAGAGAGAGAAAATAAAACTGAATGGACGTGGCTCAGCTGCGGCGGGAAAGGGATTGTGGCGTCAGCGCTGCAATGGAGGTGGGGAGACGGGGCGAGGGCTCGGCACAGCAGCAGCGGAAACTCGGGGGAGATGGAGTGAGTGCCGTCGAACGCAACACAGCCGTTCCCGTTGCCAATCACGATGGAACTGCCGGCCGGCAACACGCAGCAGTTCCGAACACTCCTTTGGACTACGTCCCGGTCAGCTGTGTTTTGTTTCGTGAATGTGTGCAAACCAACCAGACCGGAACAGCTCCTGTGGGTAATCGGCCACAGTACGAATGGTTCGGCCCACCAATTTCATGACCATATTTCGGTCACCGCAACGCTAACACCAATGTGGTTTTTCTGATAATAGGCCTTCGGCCTAATAATGTCGTGGCAATATGTTCGCGATTTACAGGAGTATTTTCCTGCAACTAAAGTCTATGGGTCCTGCTGTAGATTTAAAGCAGTGGAATTTGCTGGTGCCAGGCGTTCCTGTCGCTTTGATAGTATTCAGACCTATAAACTCACGGCAGCAACCGTGGTCCGTAGGGCGTACACTTGATGTCTCATTATATGTATGTGGAAACCCCTATAATCACTTGGGATCAGAGGTTTATAGACGTGTTTCAACGTGTAAAAATGCCATGGAACTCCGAAATGAAACCATTGGTAAAAGCAATCACGTTTTCGACATTTTCATTCGCAAAGTTAATCGGATACCTGCAAAAAAGTAAAAACGCAAATCCGGGGGTTTTACGGGTCCAAGCTACACCTGCAGGCTTCGAGGCGAGACGTAGTGGACCGCCACTCACTCATTTATGCTACCAGGGGATATTTAAAGTGATCTGAAGTCTAGACGCACTGCGTTTTCGTATTTAGCCTCCATCAGAAAAGCAGCCGCCGCTGGCCGGGATTGAACCCGCGTCCTTGGGCTCGGCAAGCTGACGTCGTATCTACGGAGACGCCTGAGCGGGTTGCTGCCCGCAAAGCTATTCTGAGATTATGTTTTCGCCTATCCAAAATTTTACCAGCGACGCTGAGAGGCAGGTCCCGAATCTCCTCTTCGCGCTTCGCGTTCTGCGCGCATTGTACTCATTCGTTTGCACTGGCATAGAGCTCCGCCTCCACAAACAATCGCCTGAGCATAGGCAACACCTTGACGAAGGCCGCTCCAATCCGGGGTATCTTATTCGCCCTAAACCTGAATATGCGGTATTATGAGTGAGTTGCGCGTTCAATGAACGTTACTCGGTATCTTCGCAAAGCAAAGTGTTCGTCCTCAACGCTGGAGCATTCAGCCGCCGGTACCGGACAGGTGCCTAGATTTTAAACGATTATTAAACATTAAACGTTCCAGATTTGGCCCGAACGACTTTTCGTGCACTTCGACGTTATTAATCCCTGAAGTCCGAGCTGCGCCTTTTCCTGTAGCAGCGGCCGAAGAAAGCGCGACTGACGTCATTTATCTCATTTTTTAGTTTGTACCTAATGAATACAGCGCTCGTGTTTGTCACCTCCTTCTTCTTGTGTCTTGTCTGAGTTTGCGCTGTTCCCCTTTTATAATGAATACGGCTCCACATATATCTCGTTTTGTATTCGCGATTTTGTCAATTGATGTGTATGTTTTGGCTAGTCTCTCGTTGAAGTGAAAGCGCAAAAACAAGTTTTATCAGAAGCAAAGGATGGGACGATTTGGCGGTTACTGGAATGAAAGCACTGCTCCGTTTATAAATGGATTTCTTGTCTTGTCCCAAGAGGAAGACGAAATGTTCAAAATAAATTTCGGCAATATTTTTTTCGATTGATGAGATTAAATCTGATAATTTTTTATCTACGGCAGATACCATGTTTTTCCTGCACATGGCAAATATGGTATATCATTGTTTTTCTCATTGTAGCCATTGGTATAACTCAGGTCGCGCGTATAATTAAATAAAAACTCGTGCGTGTGTTAAAGGAAATTGCTCTACGCACTATGTGCGTATATAACAGTGTCCTGAATTTTTGTCATTTCCGTAATTTCTGCTTTACGTACACATCCCATGTTATGTTATGGGTAGTCTATACATTCAATGCGATGTGTTAGGAGCCCACTGTCTCTGTAGCCTGTGCTTGTATACACCGTCATGCCGAAACATTTTTACATAGCACAATTTCAACAGCGGAGCTGTTTAACCCACCCGTAAGTTGTCCAACCCAAACAGAAAAACCTCCAATTGGGAAGAAAAAAACGCGTCCCTAAGTGCCAATCGAACCTTGGTTCCTCGCGTTCTAAAACCGGCGTCTCTCCGACTGTCACTGTATTGATTTGTTTTAGTTGCCAGGCTTGCACTTTACAACAAAATACATGCATGGTTCAGCCCATGTATGAAACCAAACTGAAAAATGCCCTCAACCCAACCCGGGCTGGCGTTGTCATTTTAAAAGGGTTTTAACGCTGCTAGTGGCGATGAAGTTTCTGCACATCCACTCGAGAACAATGTAGAACTTGCATCACATACCAGAATTTGCTGGCAAGGAAAACATTGCATGCGTTTTCCCTTGCGAACATAAACCAGAGCCCCTCCATTTGTCAGCCATCTCGCGCAGCTCTTGATCTTGAGCACGCCAATAGAGCTCACTATCCCAGTAAAATGCCCAAGTACTTGACTGGATGAGCTACCCAATTGATATGGGTGAAAATTTCTGAGGTTGTTGGCCAGTCGCCGTGCCAGAACCCGACACACTTTCCCCAGCTCACCAGGCTTCCTGTGACAACGTTAAACCGTTTCACGAGTTCGACCACGTGAACGGCACTTTCCTTGTCGTGACAAAACACCGCAAAATCGTCGGCATAGGCAAGAAGTTTCACTTTACACGTTTGTAAACGGAAACCTTGAATACGGTCATTCATTTTAACGTGTAAATAACATTCCAATGTATATGCAAAAAAGCAATGGGCTGAGCGGGCAGCCCTGGCGTACCGAACTTTGCGCGTTAATGGGCACTCCCAGTGACTTGTTTTTAATTAACAGCTTGGTACACTTGTGGTACGCCAGGACCACTCATTCTCTAATGACGGCTCCCACTTTGACATGGTTCAAAATAGAGAGCACAATATCTCGAGAGACACAAACAAATGCCTGTTGAATGTCAAGCTGAAGAAGGGCGACAGAATCTCCAGTGGTGTCGCCACACTCAAGTACACACCTCGCTGTGTGTGTGTTCGTTGTGACCTTTGATGCCGAACGTCTGGTGCGGTTCGACGAGGATTGTGGTTACAGTTTGCGGCCTTTGCGCCAGCGCCTTCATCAATAAGAGCGTGTAGTCTACGTTCGTCCATGCTATTGGTCGGTACGACGTGACAGACTAATTTTTCTGTTTCCTCTGTTTTTGGTATAAAACCTGTGTGCGATGATGAGTACAACGGCGGAAGGGTTTTCAGTCGGAATGCCTTATTGAACATTGCCGCCAAAACAGGTGATACCTCAGCTTTGATAAGTTTATAGAAGGCCGCGCTTACCCCGTTTGGGCCGGGTAACTTTCCTGGGTTTAAGTTACCTATAGCCGCCTTCACTTCTTCAACAGATGTGGGTTGTTCCGAACTGTCTTTTATTTCGTCCTCAAGGCTTGGCATGCTGCTAAGATACTCCCTTCGAAAGGTTTCTAGATTACACGACCGATACGCAAATAACTGTTATAATATTCAAATAAAAATTGGTGAATGTTCTCTGTTTGGCTTGGCGTGCGTCCTTCCCATTCAATTTTATCTAACGTGTTTCATCTAGTACGCGCCTTCTCAATTCCAAGCGTCCATTTGGTGGGCTTTTCCCCCATCGCTTATCGCTCGGCTCTCGCACGAACGAGCGCTCCGCGATAGCGTTCTTCGTCCAGTAACTGAAGTTTCTGTTCAGTTTGCGTACTAGTTAGTTCCGTTACAATAATATTGACCTTGCTTCTTGCGAACTGTTAGGAAGACTGCTTTATAATAGAACTTCTGTGATTTTCCGCTTGGTTACAATGTTAAAACAAAAAAAATATTGGAGTAGTTGAGAGTATTGTAATCGCAACACCTTAGTAATCACAACACCGCATCGCAATCGCAGTATTGTAATCGGAAGACCTACGGTATTAAGAAAATGCACCGGTTTTTCACTTCACTGGCTAACCCAGTCCGCCAACACCAGTTCAAGTACAGGCAGTCACCAGGGCACGTAAAGACAACACCCCCCCCCCCCCCCCCCCATTCCCCGTACATTTTTCTTTACCAATTCCTTTAGTAACTAAATTGCGGCAATTGTTACGTTTTTATTGTGTTATTACTGCGTTACGCACGACGTGCAAAGTGCTGCGTAGATTTATTAGCAATGGAATAGCCGAAAACTTCCGGTTATCCCGCCGAGTCCTTGACAAGAGCAGTAAAAAGAAAGTACGACTGTAAAGACCACGATTGAATCGCTGGTAACCGTGTTTCTGCTGGACTTTAGATACACAGGTTAAAAAAAAAAAGCTTCGACACTTGGTTTACCAGAAGGTTCACCCTTTTTTCAGGTTTTTGTTCGCTCTGCCTATCTTGTAAAGTAATTTGTAATGTAATTACCAATCAAAATGTGCTCTAATTTGTTGCAGAAGAATTCTCAAAGTTCTCAAGTTTAAGTAGCAACGATCGGGAAATACAGTTTTGTTTTATTTCCTCGTCGATAGATTCGGTCATTCATTCATTGCGTAAATGTATTGTTTACCAAATTTCGAAATATTTATTTCACGATACCTTAGCCAGCAGTGCTTGACAAACACCGACGACTGCAGCACTAGCTTCTAAATAAATAAATAAATAAATAAATAGCGTGCAACGGTCGATGTTAACTTTTCATTTGTAAACAATAGAACTAGTGAAGGTAAAGCAGAGTACAAATAAGATACTTCGGTTTTTTTAGTTCATTTTGTGTGACCCTGTTTTGCTGCCTGCCAAAAAAAGAAAGAAAAAGAGATAGTAATGAAGAACGAATGCAAGAAATAAAAAAAGCGCTGGTAAGCGATGTGACGTATTTGGCCCGCGGCTATGCGTGCCAAGGGCGTTACACCACCGGCTGTTCTTGTTTACAAAGCTTGTACTTGCGCATATGCGACCGTGTTTCAATAAGAGGCAATTTCAAAAAACGGAAAATTGTACCATGAGGCAATCAAACACTCCTAACCGACGGTCACAGCGTACGCCTAATGATCGTTCGCGTTGTGTATATAATGATATCCATACGTGCACGCAGCGACACCAAAGTATAATGATTCCAAGCGTCGGAACATGAAAGCGACGAGGAGGCTGTTTTCTACGGCGGCAGTGACGCTGGCGTCTCGCAATGTGCTCCTCACAATTTTGCATTCAGGGGTTCGTTTTAGTTTTGCTGCCGTACCACTTTGGCGAAGGATCCTCATAGAGATTCTCCATAAACGTGACCTAACAGACCCGGAAAGCTTTACCGGAAAGTTGGAAAGGCCTAGAGACACTTGAACGCTCGTTTGAGTACCCGGAAAGCGGCTAACAGCCCACAGATCCCGTATCGAAGGTCAACTATGCGCACGTCACGTGGTGGTCACGTAGGCGCGAGCTCCACTTCTGTTGTGACGGCTTTAGGTCTGCGGCGGCACACCCCGCAGTATGCCGAGTCGAGTGTCAACCGGCGCCTTGACCGTCGAAAGAGCTTCCCCGGAGATCTCTCCTCGCCGCGTACTGCGAGATAAGCACGCGGTCAACGCTCTCGATTCCGGCACATACTCCTCCGCGCCTCTCCCACTGATCCGCTACACTTCCCAAGTTACAAGGCTACGCGACCTTCATGTTATTCTTTTTTTATCCGCGGAAAACAGCCATCCCCGGGTTACTTCCCGAGCTCGCTCTTCGGTTAAAAAAGAGCTCTCGGAGTGTTATCTGTGCAGGCGTCCTGACACTTGTATCTGCTTCGCTGGCGTAACGCGCCTTCAGACACCGCAAAAACAGAGCGGCTTCGGCTACTTTGTCCTTCACGCTGGACAGAAGCGGCGTTGTCGAACGTTCTGTGGGCACTGACGTATTTGCCGGTATCCTTTTATGCAATTTTCTTATGAATGCTGCCCATACAGGCCTGATAGCAGTACCCAATTGGTTGGTACTTGTTTAAGGCGATATGCTTTTTTTGATGGTTTAGCCTTCATACGACTTTTAGAGTGCTCGAGTAGACCAGGTCCCCGTTTTAAATTACTTCGCTGTCACAAAAAATATTTTGGTGACAGCCGTTCAAGTACCAAAACGTTCAAGTATTAAAAAATATTTTGCCACCACCAGACCTTGATTATTTACGACTCAATTTGTTTCACTGTACGAGGAATGAAAGCTGGCGCTACAATGGAAACAGCCCTTCTCCGCAGCTGCAGTCAGTAGACATTTTCAAGATATCACACCGAATTTGAGCATTTCGGTAACGTTAAGAATCTCGCGAGAGATTCCCAAATTTACCACGACAAATACCTTAAATGCGCATTTAAGACCAAAATTTAACTCAGCCATCCAAATTCAAGCAAAATTTCTCAAACAATTTGATGCCACACACCGAATCCGCGTGGCACGACGCAGCGCCGCCTACACCCTCGCTTGACGCACCCAGCGGCGTCGGCTTCCTGACACCGCGCAGATGTGAGAATGTAAAGCCAGAGTCATTCATTAAAGGACTCTGCTAAAACGGACATGCGACGAGGCAGTAGTAACTTCCTCGCACTGCGTATCTGCGTGGTTGCTATGACTACCGACAAGAACGCAGGATCCGCGAGCTGATGGCATTGGCCTACCTCAGTCTCAGCGCCACATTGAGGCCGCTTATTCCCCCTCTATTTGTTGACCGCTGATGCTGTAGAATGCATTTCGATAGCGCAGCCAGTTCCCTCAAAACGATGCAGAGAAGGGCCCTTTAATATTATATAGGTTGATGGCCGGGCCCTCCTCCCTTGTCCCTGAACGAGACGAACTGTTGATTCGTTATCTTCAGAAGCAATCACTGCGCGCAACACTTTTGCCTTCAGTGTGAATGATTGGGTAATTTCATCCCTGTGTGCGTAGGCGATAATCCGGATGCTCGTGCTTGTGTGATGGTGTGCTCTTATCATTACGTTCCTAATCTCACCAGTCTGGCGTAGAAATTAAAGTCGTGTAATCAAACGTCCTTTCGATGCTGCCCAAAACATGGGAATAAGCCATGAAAAGCACGTACGGACTGCGGAAAGCATGATCGTCCTTTCGGTTAAAGAAGTTTCGGCACGAATACTCGGCTTTCGTCGCGGTAATCACTAACATATTCCGTTTATTGCGGCATAGCGCACGGCAGCTGTAATAGACAGTTGTTCGTCCTGGGTCCGAGTGTTGAAGTGACGTCAGTCCCATTGAAACCACCATGTATGCCCGATGGGGATCATAAATGCGTTTTTGTATTTCAGAAAAAGTCTTTAAGAAAGCTAGGCTCCCGTATACATTAGCTCCAATGAATTCTAAATATAAGCGTGTGAGGGGTACTGCCGGCTAGTTGGTAATCCATGATGCGTACAGCGAGAAATAGCTCAAGGGTAGTGGACTGTAAATATTCGGTTGAATAGATAAAGAAGTTCAGTGGCTGTTTCAAGCTCTCAGTGGTCGTGCGTGCAGCTTCCTACAACCTTACAAGAGGAGCTTCCCATGTCTCGGCCTTATCGCACTCGCCAATGGAGAGCTCGTAAAGCGTTAGGCCTGAAAGCCAGATGAATTGAAAGGCGTTCTTTTCTTTTGAACAACGCACGGGCTGCCTCTGAAGCCCCGCCGAGTGCCCTCGTCCAGACTTACGGGCCAGAAGCGAACGTCGAACGAACACGTCAGGGCGAATGTCATAGCGTGTGACAGCAGGAATCTACTGGAGTACGGCGCAAACAATGTCATGGGAGTGAGGGCGTGCGCCTGTGTGTGTGTGTGTGTGTGTGTGTGTGTGTGCGCGCGCGCGTGTGTGGCCGCGCGCTCCTATGTTCCTGGCTTGTACAAAGCGTATATCGCAATCACAGTAACTTGAAAAGATAGCAAGCTCTGTGAAGCCCAGTTCTCATTTTCTTGTTTTTTTTTTTTTTTTCAGACCCAGCATAACAGGTGGCGCTCATAAGCGCGTATACCTCAAAGTTGTGCGAAAGGTCATTTTTTCTGAATGAAATTATCCCGTATTTCACCTAGTTAGGGGTTGCCATACGGTTGTTTGACCGTTTGCTAATTAGATACTCCTCAGTGCCGATGTCGTTCGACCGGGGTTAAATGTCATATGTCCGTCTGAGCATGTGTCTAAACGCAGATGTCCTTGCAGGTATCGAGGTACGCCCTTTTCTGTCAATCTCTTATGTGGATATGTGTCGTGTGAGTAGTCATGGGACTAGCGCAACGAACCTCTTCTTTAGACGTTTCAGGCGACAATCCCGATTTCCTTTTCATATTTATTTCACACCGGCACGAGCGCGTGTCATTGCGCGCAAGGCACAGTGGCAGAGTATGCAAGGTGCATACGCTACTCAGACATACTTTCCGACGTTTTGCTTATAGAGAACAGCCAGCCGGCGTGGCATAGTCATTAACGTGCTGGCTTCGTAACCGACAGGACGTAGGTTTCACGCTTGTCTCGGTAACTTTTTTAGTTCAGAGGAGGCTTCGTTCAAGCAAGCGCCGGAATCGAGTTTGCTAGGGTACTGGTGCTTGCTTCCGCACTACAAACTAAAGCATTTTGGTTCCGCTAAACAGGGAATATATTTCGAAAGCAGCATGCATTGTCCAACACACCACCGCGAGTATGAGCTACTCTTCGGGCATGTCACACTTTGCCAGGGTTCAGAGTAGACGCACAGATATTTTGCGTTCGACTGTACTGTGCTTGCACCCTGATTGATTGATTGACGGGGGACTGATTGATTAAACTACTTGACTGACTGAAACAATTGAGTTGTAAGCCGATTTATAGGAGAGAGGGGGGAGAGAATAAATATCTTTACTTAGATTAGAGTTGTTTAATACACGCACACCTCAGCGGGTGTTAGCGTACGCTTAGTTTTACGGGTTCTTCCCTAATATTATTATCTATATCACCGCATATTCCAAATGTCCCTGCGGTTTTCTTCCAAGCAGTTTTACGACTTTACTTAGCTGATTTTATGCGTGTATCAGTTTCCATGTTATAGTTCAAAGCTATTTTGCAGTCGTTGAGTGGAACGTTGAGGCACAGTATATCCCCTGATCAATATAAGATCGACACAATTCAGTTATTTCTTATTAATTTTCTAGTTAAATTTTTTCTTGCCGGGGAACGTGTCTTCCGTTTCTGCTTAGCTTTTACTGTAGGATCAGAAGTGGACACTGGAATCCACAAAGAAAAAAAAATATTTTAGACAAGAGATTCGGTAATGATAAGATGAGTGATTTGTTTTCAGGAGAGTGCACTGTTTGACATCCATAAGCACATAAAGAAACAGTTCCATGTACAGTCACAGGGTTCTGTCAAGATATACAGCCTGCTTTGTGAGACGAGATATTTCTAGATAAGGAACCCCCCCCCCCCGCCCCCTCTCCCCATATACCACCCCTGGAATAAAAGAGAAAAAAGAAGACAGGAATCCTCCGTTCTTTCAAAGTGTTACAGGTAATAATTGGTATTAGGTGGCATCACCAAGTGAATGCCCCAAATTGATGTGAAACTTTAATTTAGGGTGCCTGAGGTCAAGATTCCTTGAATAAAAATAAAACAAATGTCGGGTCAGAAGCTGTGCATGTGTCTGTTACATATAGTTTTATATCACCTACCCTCCTGTACTTATTTCAAGCAGACATGCCAAAAACTAATAATTTTCGATAATCATCATCAATATCATCGCCTTAATCATTATCAATCATCATTTACATTTACAAGGAGGACCTTCCCCGTTTCCTTCTTGCCTCATCCGTGACAAATTTGTGACTCCAAGTTTACTAACTGCCTTAGGCGTGAAACGTTTCGGGGGATTTTATGATTGTCTGCATCTATAGCTGGCCAGCTTTGAACAACAAATGCTGATTTGCTAAATATTTGCAAGGCAAAACTTGAGGAAGAAGCAACGGCACTGCGTAAAGTGGCCTTGATTCGAGCACCTGTTATTTTGTTTCCGTGCAGCGGCATCGTGCCAGGGAGATCATTTGCAGGAAGCGGGAAGTACACGCGTCAACATCGTAATTGGAATAATAATGGCCCTGAGTAGCTGCCTTTATTCAAAGTTGTCATGGTTTCCTAGTTTCCCGTAGGTCTAATTTCCTTTTCTCTTTAATCCTTCCATTCATTCGATGCCCTGTGGCAAAAAAACCGTTATGCAAATAGCGCAAACTCTGTTCGAACGTCGCTTTTGAGCACGAGTTTATCCTTTAAAAGAATAACTGCCCTGCGAAGTCAAATAAGAGGATTAAGCGTCCGCAACGATGGTATCGCACCGGTCTCGTGAAAGCTTTTTGGCCACCACCCCAAAACACATAATAAGGAAACCTCCTCGCGGAAATTATTCAAAGATATACTAAATGATATTTTTATACTGGCTTGTTTTCTCTGGTATCTTTGAGGTCATATTGAGACTGCGTCGCCATTAGGGCAAAAAAATCTCGGTGCGTTTGGTTCTGTTTCCTACAACATTGAACAAGCCTGAACAGCATTCATTTTCAAAAGTTGCTTGTGGGCAGGGGGGTTGCGTGGGTGCATTTCTATCTTGAGAACATATATCTTTATTTATTTATTTTAACGTACTGTCAACCCTTATTTAGTTAACCGATAATGGCATAGTTCCTTGTCCCTCCCTCTAGTTCCGCCTTGATTCTAGAAATCAATTTGCACATTACAGACGTAGTGAAATTAATTTACAATAATTTTCATCCCGTCCCAATCTGATCGTTTCTTACATGCACATCCGGAAACTGACTTGTTAAACTACTCAAGGAGAAGGCATGGAGGCAACGCCTGCACCGCCGTACTAGGGAGCTGTAAACAGGTTTCGGTCCGTTCCATTTTTCTCACAGGCAATGAACTTAGGGAGCGGAGCTAAACACCAACGTTGTCGCAGATAATAACATCAGCGAACTCGTACACTGGCGCAGAATGCCTCGGCCTGTTACGCGTGGCTGTAGCCAGCTTCGGCCACTGGCAGTTCATAGAGGATTCGGCCCTTCATAGAGAGCTAGAGGATTTGGTCCTTCGTCGGAAATATGCGCTTCTCAATTTTCGACAAACTTTAAAATCCCCATCATTACATGACAGTTTTTTTGAACCGCCTTGTTCCATCTTTCCACGCCGTGATCATCCTAATAAAGTTAAGCGCCCGCTATCTCGCTCACTTCGTTTCGCACGGTCATTGATCCCGCGCACTATTGTTGAGTGGAACAGTTTGCCTGCACACATCGCCGCCGAGAAAGACTCAGCTAAGTTGTTAGAGCTCATGCGCACTACAGTGACTAACTCAATTTTTCTTTTCTTTTCTTGCTTTTGTTTTTGTTTCTCTTTTTTAACTATTGTATAACGCCATGCAATTGCTGCCCGTATTCGTGGTTCGCGTTTTCTTGCGGTTCTCAAGTTGTATCTTGTACTGCTTTTTTGTTGTTTTCACCCCCCCCCCCTATGTAATACCCTTTTAGGGGTAACCTGAATAAATAAATAAATAAATATTCGTTCAGCATCAACGCCCTCCAGAGGAAAGGCCCTGCTCAAGATTCGCTTTGTTTTTCTTTTCCGGCTTTCTTGGAGGCCTGGTACGCACAAGGCGGCGGCGTTGCCCATGAAGAGGCTACTCGGAGTTTCTTGGGGATCGATAACTGACGGCGGCACCCGGGGAGAAAGGAGGGTAGGGGGAGAGGACACTCACCAGAAGTAGGCCACCTTGTCGCCGTTGCCCGCGAGGACGTGCCGGTCCAGGGTGTTGTAGCAGGCGTTGGTCACGGCGCCCTGCATCCACAGGAGGCGCACCGGACCCGCGCGGGGGTCGAAGTTGTAGGCCAGGAAGCGGTCAGCGCTGGGGGCCACCTTCCAGTCCAGGCGCTGCGCTAGCTTTCCCCAAAAGGCGGCCGGGTCCTCGACGGACTCGCGGTACATGCGCTGGTACTGAGCCATCGAAGACACGTGGTATGGCTGCTGCGGGGCTGCGGCAGCCCCGGTCGACGGCTCACCCTCGGGCTCCCGCGGAAGCCGCCCATGAATGCTCATGGTAGTGCAGGACGTCGGTGCTGCCGCGATAATCGGGCCGGTGGTGATGTCTGGAAAAAAAGTGCGAGTACGCTGTTCGCGTCCGACCGGGGTCTCCGGCCGAGCTCTGTACAACGGAGTCGGTGGCGAGGAGTGCGAGCGCGCGGCGGCGGACCTGAATCGAGCCGGTGTTGGATTGCGCGCTGTGATAAAAAGCGGGCGGCGGACTCTCGCGCCTCACCGAGGGCGAGAGGGGGAGGAAGGTGCGTGCGTGTGTGTTCACCACCCGGTGATAGCGACCGGCACTGGAAAAGCTGTTTCCTTTCTGCCCCGTGCCGTGTGTAGCTGTTCAGCTGTGGTCACGGAGCTCGCAGGGGGGGGGGGGGGGTGGGGGGGGGGGGACTGAGCGGAGGAGGTTCGGGCTCAGCCGATGAGGGGGAGGACGGCAGCACGGGGAGAGGGGAGTGTCGCCCTCAACCGCGGCGAGGGCCACTGTTATTATGCGGCACGAGGCAAAAATTAAAAAAAAAAAAAAGGAGAGACGGGGAAAAAGGCTCGTTATTAAATGCCAGGATCCATGGAGGATGTTGTCAGCTGGCGACGCCTCATGCCGTAGCTGAACACGGTGCGTACGCTTACGGCGTGCGCTGTGTAGCGGTCTGATCAAGATTGAGTGTTCACTGTAGCTTTTCGCGAGGAATGAAGAGCTACTCGTCGTTGCAGCTTACGCGACACTCGCGAGTGACGTTCGATCACTCTCGGTGGCCGATAAGACAGAAAAGAAGCTTCCCGAGCAGGAGTTTTATTTTTTTCCCTAAGAACGCTGCCGCCGGCGAGGATTATTTATACGGAGGAAAGGAAGACGCTCGTACGCTACGAGTAGCCGCCAGAAAGCGCGGGGACTGTTGCGATAGAAAACAAACAAACAAAAAAAACGCCGCTCTCTGTACTTTTTTATTTTCTCCCACCTTTTATATCGGTTTAGTACATGCCCCGACTGTGAACAACCGCGTTAGTTTTGTGAGCGTGCTCAGTGAAGGAATAACGTCCGCCAAAGCTGGGGGTTACGTCATTCTTGGCGTTTTCCTCCCCTCTTTCACTTCTTCACAAACTCTTGCTCATAAATTGGAAGTTAAAGACGCAGGGCGTGGGTTCACCGCCGCGTTTTCCGACGCCGGTATCGCGCAGCATGCGTCGCCGAGGGCAGATCTGGAGCACAAAATTCTTTTGACAAGTTGTAGGATAGCAGCCAGACCTCGCTGCTTTCGAAGCGAGAATAATAATCACAAATTGTAATTGCGTGGAATGTAATAAAATCTTGCACCCTGTTTTAACACTTTGGAGGCAGAAGGAACACTAATCCTGGGTTGTAGATTTCCGTGCAGTCGTTGTTGTAAACTGTCTATTGACCAAAGAAATTGGAAATAGAAACGCAGAAGTACATGCCGTTGGTGTTCCAGTTCTATGACACCGGACACGCATCCCCAGGCGGATTGACCGAAAACGGCAATGCCGGTACCCCACGAGTAAATCAGGAAGGTAACGTAATTTGTAACCCAAAATTTGGATTGCTTGGTGATTTATATAAAACGAGAACTAGCATATAAATCAAAGATAAAAACAAACAAAGTTCACAAGAAATCTTCCTAAATTTTACAGCCTGCAGCTGTTGACGGTACAGCTATGCGATTACAACAATACGATGACAAACTTTTATGAGGTACATTTTGTAGTTGCAGCTTTAATACTAGGAAGAAAGCGTTATAATCGCAGTGTCCTCCCCACGGCTGTTTCTTGTCTAGTTCTTCTCCGCCAATATAAGGAGGCCTGAACCAGTTATCGCTGCCACCAACCGGTGCAGTTTATTGGCGCAATTGGTTCCCTTACTCTGTGTTCAAAGTTCAGCTCCCGTGCATCAAAAAAAAAAAAAATTCCTGCCCATGGTGAATACATCATCCTGTGACCACTCAGTGCCGGATTGCTTTTAGCGTTTCAAATTTTAGGCTTTGACGTAAGCCCTTGCGAGGAGAAAAATACAGGCCTCCTTGTGCCAATAATCACCATGGTGCCCGCATCTGCCAGCGGTGCCCGCGGAGGGATGATCAGTTCCTTCCAGCGCCCAGTTGGTGGACAACACCCGTCAGGCTATTGATAACAAGGCGTGGATAGTAGTGGAATCGCGGTCGGACTCGGAATGTTGATTTGGCGGTCGCGTCCTAATTCAGGTTCTTTTTTCCCCGCAGCGTTTCCCGATTGGGTTGCTTGCTCTAACTGCTGTGACGGTGCGTACGCAGGCTGTAGTCTTCTTAAAAGAGCCGGCAGTCACCGTCGCGATAGAGAGTGGTAAACGATTCAGTGAATTAGGCGGATTCCAGGTAGTGAAGTCTTCGGCGTAAAAAGTATTGCGGTCCTTGCGAAGAAAATAGAAAAGCTTTCCCCCCCCCCCCCCCCCCATCTCGACTGGAAGTTTACTTGAACTACCCTGTGCAGGACTCGCTATTTTAATTGAACTGCACATGAACTTGTCGCCCAGGCTATGCGCCGTCGGTGTCGCCGAAGAAAACGGTATGTGTGGAAACACAAACATAAATTTCTGCTCATTTGCTCCAACCGTCACTCTCGGAGGCATAGCCGTGTGTACGCTCTATTGCCGCCGGAGAAATGTCCTCTTACCCAGGCCCTAGAGTAAGCCTTTTTAAACAAGTACGTTGAAGGCCAGTGACGTATGCAGGAGTTCATTTGAAAGAATGAGCAGGGAGCATTCACGAAAGAAGTTAAGGAAAAGAAAGTGTTTCAAAAAGTAAACATTCAACTCTTAGGGGTTTTACGGGCCTTATCTGCACTTCGGCTTTGACGCTCAACGTAGAGCAGGGCTATACGAATTAATAATTCAGCCCACTGGTAGTGGGGGGGTCTGCACACGGCTGTTTTCGTTCTTCTCTTCCTTTCGAAAACAGGCCGCCGTGGCTGGGATTGAGCTCGTGGCCTCCCGCTCAGCAGCGCAATATGTTAATCACACACGAAAAAAAAAAAAGAATAAAACTGTCCAAAAAAATGGCCTCGTATATGCTTCTTAATGACGGCAAAAGACGGCAGCATTTCTCCGGCCTCTTCCTGGTAACGCCCCTCCCCTCTCCTTCCTCTTCTGCGTGCCCATCACCCTTTCGTGTCCCCCCTCCTTGTATCCAGTGACAGACCCGCAAGTCTTATGACGTCTAGGGGACCAATGGGTGGGCCATTGGTGAAGTAGTGTTGGCACTTGGTCAAGTTGCATAGTGTTTATCCGCGGAAATCATCCTCCCCATCATTAGCCCGTTCGTGTCCGCTGCTGGACCAAGCCCTCTCCCATAGACCTCCAACCGATCCTGTCCTGCGATGTTCGAATCCATTCTTTTCCCCCTTTTTCTTATTTCATCCCTGCGTTGCGTCATTGGCCTCCCCCTACTTTTACCCCCGTCTCCGGCTATAGCCAGTGTGTTACCCAGATGGTCCATGTGTGTAAGTTCTGCGCATTATGTATACACACCCGGCGCAAGCCCGCTTCTTTGATTTGATCTAACGTATGATGTCTTCCGCGTCACACTTGGGCATAGAACCTTTAGGCTATTTTCATTATCTCATCCACGATGCGCGTTGTTTTATCAGTTCCCCCTCTGAGTCAGTCGGACGCGAGGACAGCCCGGGCCACCATCCGTGTGGTTGTCCTGAGGCTATCGAACATTTGCTTAGCGTTTCCCCATGCTACACTAGTGGACGAAAGAACCTCGAGGCAGCATTACTACGCTTGGACACTCGCCCTCTGTCCGAACAAAAGATTTTGGA
This sequence comes from Haemaphysalis longicornis, assembly GCF_048455015.1. Classification (NCBI taxonomy): domain Eukaryota; kingdom Metazoa; phylum Arthropoda; class Arachnida; order Ixodida; family Ixodidae; genus Haemaphysalis; species Haemaphysalis longicornis. Next base: position 249,307,691 of record NW_027526295.1, read on the forward strand.
CACGTGGGCTGACAACAGGAAGCAAAGCCTAGCCGTTAGAGCCCTGCTTATATTCTTTAGTGACTCCTCTCTGGATTCTGGGCTCTAGGTTTGCAAAAAGTTAACAGACTGCGGAATAATGTCTCCTATTTTTTTATATAAACGATAATCATGTGTTGAAAAGGGAACTGTGAGAATCTGACTCGGCGCCTCGTTGCATGGGAGACGTGTATTGGTCTTACTGAATCGAAATAGTTCATTCGTCAATATTCCTGTCATTTCTCATACCTACCGTGTTTATATATTTCTCTTTTTGTCCCTGGTACCCTCGCCCTAAGTAGCAGGCCCAAGATCAGTTTCTCAGGCCGACCTCTTCCTACCAATAAAAATCCCCCCCCTCCCTCCGCCCCCCTCTCTCTCTATCTCTATCTCTCTATATATATACCTGTCTACCTCTAAGTGCACACGTTTTTCGTCTGCAGATATATAGGAAGCGTTTTCTTTGTTTCCTCTAAATCCCCTCATGTGTCCCAATTTCGCAATTTTTTGCCATGTTGTCGGCAAAAAAGCTATCCAGTCTAGTGTTGTAGTCTGACCTATAACGAAAAAGATGTGAGCCATTCCACTACTGTGACGATAGAACGTCCATTATACTACGGGCGAGAATACTGGACTGCAAGGAAAAAAATACGGAACTTAAAAAACCGGGCCATCTCCACCAACGTGAAACCTACGGAGGGGCGAAGAATGCAGTGTATAAGTGTATTCTTGGCGCCTTGGTGTTTTTGTTCACGAGATGAAGCCCTTGGAGGGTCGAGGTATACAGCTTTGCTGTAAAGGTCTCGTTTCTTTGAAGCACGCAGCGTTCTAGCGCGAGGCATTGAGAAACGAGCGTCTCGGTGTGTTCTTTCAGTACGCGTTACATTCCAGAGCGAGGCGTTGGAAAACGAGTGCCCCGGTGTTTTAGTACCGTGAGTACATGAAACGACGACGACGACCGGAGACGCCGACAGCCCAAGCCACTAAGGGTTTTAAGGTCACTGAATTATATTGTGTTAATAATGCTGGCGAGTCCGCCAATTGCACTCCCTTCAGCGCTTGTAACGAAGGTAATCAGACTTCTCCGATATTTTACCAACCTCTTTACTGTGTCATCCTGTCCCTACACCTACTGCTGATTCTGTTGTAGAAAGGAGCCGTGAACCCGGTGTACGGATGTGGCCTCCTATATTTATTGAGGGTGCGTGATGACGGCTAGGACCAGGAGAGGCGATGACATACCTAGGAGTGCTTTCACGTTCACTAGATCTGTGGCGGGTTCGGCTCGTGCGGGCATGGCCGCGCTTCGCTGATGATGGTGGACGCAGGACACGTTTCATGATGATAGTGTTGTCGCTACTGGCAGATGATTATCCTGCTGTAATTATCGTCGTTGGGTTGTTATTCGGCATGTCTATACGCTTCTGCACTCTCAGTGGTTAAGACGGCGAATTCCCTCTGAATAGTTTTTCCAAAATTTCTTCGCCCTGTCTCTTGCATACTTCCGGGCAGATTTTGTTGCCATAACTAGTTTCGTCTTACTGACTACAGGTCAAGTTTGGCTTGTTCTGGTAACTAGTTTCGTCTTTTCCCTTTTAGAATCTAACTTTATTCTGCTCCTCACCGTAGTGTGAGCACTGTCCTTGATTTTGCTTAGCCCCTCCACATTTGCATAGTGAGTACCCGGTTCGGGTGACACAGACAGACAGACAGACAGACAGACAGACAGACAGACAGACAGACAGACAGACAGACAGACAGACAGACAGACGGACGGACGGACGGACGGACGGACGGACAGACAGACAGACAGACAGACAGACAGACAGACAGACAGACAGACAGATGGACGGACGGACGGACGGACGGACGGACGGACGGACGGACAGACAGACAGACGGACGGACGGACGGACGGACGGACGGACGGACAGACGGACAGACAGACAGACGGACGGACGGACAGACAGACAGACAGACAGACAGACAGACAGACAGACAGACAGACAGAAAAATTACAGCTTTTACAAAGCCCCCAAATGTCTAAAGCAACTTCTAGGTGCAGTCAATGCGTTTTACGTGATTGTTTTTGTTTTTCTTTAGAGGCGCCGCTAAACGGCTGACTGTTGTGGGAAGAGCAGATTTGCCGCATCGGGCGTGCCGGAAAAATATACATAAGGGGTCGCTTTATGAACAGGCAGGCCCACACGGCAATAGCTCAATCGCACGGCACGCCCAGACGGCAATAGCTCAAGAAGAACGGCAATAGCTCATCACTCCGCCTAAGCGACGGACCCGGATGCCAACGGGCGCGCGCGTTCTGAGGAGATTGCTATGAATGCATGACATCGTCTGCCTCTTCTCACGTAGTTTGTCGTCGCTGCAGTCGTTTATAAGCATATCTAGTCCAAAAAGTCACGAAAGCTGTTCGTGCAATACTCAAAATATTCCCGACGACGCATTACTTGCGCCGCGCGAAGTAACCCCCGGCTGCGGTGATGAGGCACAGCGGCGACGGTAGAACGGTAGGCCGTTTGGCATTAGGAGCGAATGGAAAAACAACTAGCGAAGCACTGCAGGAAGATATGGGCTGGGCGTCGTTTGAAGGTCCAAAAGCGTAGAGTAAAACATGTTTCGAGAGGAGGTTGAGAGCAAGGGATCAACGTGCGTGGACAGCTAAAGTTTTTAGGTACGTATACATGAAAAGACTGGAGACGCAATGGCTAAGGAAGACTAGAAGGCTACTGATGAAATACGGAACGAACAGTGGCGAATCCAAGACAGCCAAGATAACCAAAAAAGAGGCAAGGCAGATAGAAACGAAGAAATGGAGAGAAAAAATGGAAGCTAACACTTCGTTAGAGATGAACAGGGCTGAGAAATTAGACATCAGAAAGGAAAATTTCTACAATAATTCCAAAGGCAGTGCTTTGCTTTTTGAAGCTAGAGCAGGTTGCTTACGAACTAAGAGCTTTGTGGGGAAGTATACACAAAATGATGCGGTATGCGTGGTCTGCGGAAAAGAAACAGAAACTATGCGGCACATAGTGTTAGAATGCGAGGGTATCCATCCAAATCTAGAGTGAAATATTCGGTTTCGAGAAAGCCTAGGATTTCAGGGTACCACAGCTTCAGGGCTGTCGAGGCGACGAAAAGATTAGAATGCTGGGGGACGAAAAGCAGGGAGAGGAATATTGCCTAGGACATCTGCCACCTGTAACGGAAAAAATAAATATTTTGCGCCTAATAAGTTTTTTGTGCCTGCCTTAAGTACGGAAAAAATAAATATTTTGCGCCTAATAAGTTTTTTGTGCCTGCCTTAAGTGCAGGGGTAGTATTAAACGAAGAGTGTAAAACATAGGTACATTAATTTTTTTGTAGTTTTATTTGGTAAAATGATGCGTGTCACCCCGCTACAAAGGTGATACCACTGTCATTCGTCGTCATCATCATCATCATCATCATCATCATCATCAGTTGCCGCTGTGGTGCCGCAACTTCCGTTACGGCAACTTCCTTTGCCGTTCTTAACTTGTATTTTTTGCACTTTTTTTGTTGTGCCTAGCGCCACTTAAACCGACATACTGTGTTTTAAATTTCATCCAACCACTCTGAAACGCCGACTTTGGCCAGTTATTTCTGTAAAAACGTATTCAACCTGCATGTTTATATAAAAAGCGCTGGCGCTAACGGTTATGTACTTATTTTTGCTTCAAATAGGCCTAATGTTTCTTTTGCTGTGAACAAGGCTGAAATGCATTAGCAATTAGCCCAGTTTTCGTCGTTTAGGTAGGTGTTGCCCATATATACTTATAGTGTAAGAGTGGCTTGCGCATGTTTTCGAGGCGCTGTTTTCAATGTCTTGCACATGTTTTCAATGTACACCTGCCAACGTGGGGACCGGCGGCTCCGTCAAACTGTCTTTCCTCAGCGTTTTCCGCAGGCCTCCAGCATCATGGCCCCTTTGAAGCGAAATAAACTATTCTGCTCACCTCTATTCTACTCCGAGTTCAGGTTGCTTGTTATCTTTTGTATCGGAAACTGAAAACGGCTTCACAAGTAAAGGGGCGATGCCAAAAGCGGCGATGACAAAATTACACGTGTCCAGTGTCAAAAGTATATGCGAGACGGAAAGCTCGGGTTTTCGACCTCGGTAGTCCCCACGCAACAGGCATCAGTGAGAGGCAGTGCATTCCACCCTGCCTTGTCACTTATCGCATTCCATCCTGCCCTAGCTGTCACACAATTTACGTTCCAGCAGGTGGTCATCGAATACTTTTCAGTGCTGAAGCACCATCAGCCTAGCTCGGCCCATTTCGCGCATGCAGAAAATCGTTCACTCAGTGAAGTCTCCCGTATTTTCCTATTTGTATACCTCCCTTGCACAAATGTTGATTCGCAGCAGAGAGAGGGGCCGACGCGGGTATGCGACGGCCCGCCGCACTCTAAAAAAAAAAGAGAGTCCAAAGGGAGTCGTCGCTGCAATGACTCCCTTAGACTCTACTAAGACTCTCTTTTACGCTCCACGACCCTCTTTAAAACAGGGAGGGGTCACGGGACTCTTGCACTTTGCAATGGGAGTCACGGGTCAACAGCATTTTTAGCATATATTTATTGACTGATTGAATTTCCACAGTGATACTTAGGTTTGTTGCTACCGTATTGCAAGATTTAGTGGCGCAGATACAAAAACATGAAAAGTAAGGGCACACAGGTGTGTGTCCCGCGACTTTGTCCGCTTCTGCGCAAACGGTACAAAATTTGATTTTCTAGGACTGTAAAGCATAAAAAATCTAACGCTGTTCATGGAACACACAAGGTTGAAACGCCAAGCTTTCTACGATACAAACGCAAAGTCCACAATGCAAAGTGCTGAGCTAAGCTAATGGGGTGATTATGGTTTTTAGAGTGTAATTGGGTCATCTGAATATGCTGCTTCGGTTAGCTCAGTGTTGTCATTGATTTGGACTTTGGCGGATAGGAGTGTGGACTTTTCATTTGTATCGGAGAAAGCTTCGCCTTTTTCATCCTGCTCCTCTTCGTCTTCTTATTATTCTTTTTCAATATGTGCCCTCCAAATTTGTAAAGTTGGCTTCCCTACTTCGCGTTTTATCAACGACACCACAATTTGCCCTCCCATTGTTTAAAGTTGGCTTTCCTGCGCTGAGTTTATCATCATCATCACCACCGTAAGCCCTCCCATTTGATAAAGCTGGCTTTCCTGCAGTGCGTACAGCCGTAAAAGCGCCATGAGTGGGCATAGAGAGGTTCACTTTAACAATATTTTTGAATATGTCGTATCAGAAAGCAATCATCTACAATACATACCATACCTGTGGTAGCCAAATTATTTTGTTCTTACAATTGTCGGTAATTATGGGCGAATGGAAATGCTAAAGTGCGCAAAGACTAGCAAATATTTTAACATTGCATAGAAACCACATGTAACAATAACACAATATACTTAATATATACGAATTAAAGTCTTTACTGCAATGCTGTTCAATGTTGATGAAATAAGCAGAAAGTATGATTGACATTGCTTCTGTATATGATTTAAATGGGTTGTCTATTTTTTACGTTAAAAACATTGCCAATTGTGCACCGAATAACGCTCTGTGAATAAGAACACGAATAAAACTATGCTTCGTAATATATATTGCTACGCAACTAAATGGCCTTCTCAGGAACCCTACAAAATAGGCGGGAGAATATCAGAATATCAGCCTCTCTATGCACGATGTTGCGTGCCTGCTTTCTTGCAAAGCTTCGTTGTCGTGCAACAAAGCCTACTTTACTGCAGATGTTATTCTCATTCGCGTTTTACCAATTAAGCAGTATGTTCACTGCTTCATGTGCCACTAGTAATTTTGTACATTAAGTACATATCGATAATGTACATATCGATTTGTACATTAAGTACATATACCCCAAAGCGTGATGGTAGGCCTCCCGCGGGAGGCCTACCATCACGCTTTGGGGTATAACGTACACCCGCAGTGGAGTGCTGGACAAACTTCGCAAGCAGGGATGTATGCTGCAGCAGTGTGCGTTACTGCTGTTGTGCCGGAGCGCCCGGCACAAATTTGCTTGGCCTGGCGACGCGCCGACGGCTGGGCCGAATCACGCCTCGCTTAAATCGCCCGCGGCAGACGTGCACCAACACGACGGGAAACGGCACCCAAGAGTCGCCTCCCATTTACCCTTAGCGACAGAACGGCTGACGCAACCACTTCGCCTTCATTCGTCGAATTCAAACTGGGCGTAGTGGGGAGTACGGATTGGAGGGATTTGAACTGCTCGCGGCTGCAACGGAACGCCAGGATTATAAAAACAGCCGGGAAACGGCGGCCAGCGCGGCGTTTAACGATGGCACAGAGTTGAGACCTGCTCTAGCTTTTTGCGAGCCATCTCCAACTTCTCTTCATTCTTTCTTTTCTATTTTTTGCCTATTTTCCCTTTCCCACGTGCAGGATAGCAAAGTAGGCTCTAGGCAGGCTACCTTTCCTGCCTTACTTCTACATTCTTCCTTCCTGCTTCAATTCACCGCCGGCCCGACAACTTCGTCTCCCCGCACTGCGCCGCGCTGGTAGCGGCTGAACAAGATAACTTCGCAGCCGTGGTGGCAGCGCTGGGATGACAACTTCACAACACTGCACGGATGCTTCCACTTGCAGTGCATGCTGGGAAATGCCCGGAACGACCAATGATTCAATCAATCAATTATATAGAGCACGAGCAGTAGGGGGGGGGGGGTGGAGGGTGGACTAGAAGAAATCTGTGCCCGTACTCTGAACCCAGTTACATGCCGACAGGCAACACATACACGCCGTTGGCTATTGGCAACGCTTTATAACTGGGAATGTAATATGCTGCTTTCACTCATGATATTGCGTTGTTGGAGCAGCCAAATGATAAATGAATTTTTAACGTTTATTAAATAAATAAAAGCCATGGGGTTTCTCGCTAACGCATCAGAACATAGTGGTAGCGAAAGGCCCTGGTTCGGGGTGTCTGGGAGATGGAATAAGCACGGAAAAAGTAGTGGGTTGGAATATTAAATGCTGGAGAGAACGCGAGACAGCATTTGCTAATTTTTTTGGTAGGAAGAGAACTGCGAGTTGGGCGTGTTGGGTAATCCATGGTGGTTAAGGCGCTCTAAAGACGAAGATGGGCAAGTATACTAGCAACTGAACATTTCTTCGTAAAAAATAAAATATTCACATACACATTCAATAAGTACCACAGTCATCACAAAGCCGATGTTAAAATCAATTACCGGACAAGTTTTCGGCGCAGCAACAACGCAACAAATACATATAATCACACCGCACGAGTGTTAACCCTACATAGACGATGCCACAAACTTCGTCTACCTTGAACCAAAAAGCAAACTCGGCATCCGATAGCATGACGGGCGGTCGACTAATGCAGATATATTCTTCTTTCTTTTTAAGGAATGCTTCAGTTATCTCTCTCGTTGACTGTATTTTTTGTGTGTGCTTGGCAATAATAAGCGCGTCAGACACTTCGGGAAGAGATGGACGCTCACAGTGCGACTCTGAAACATATTCGATACTGAAACGAGGTAGCTTTATCGCAGATCTTTATGAAATATCGTAATATCCGACAAATTCATAACTGAGCTTCCGCCATTTAAAGCGAAGCTTTAGGGCCCTCACTGATGCCGTTGTGCGTCAACACGCTCTGCAGAAAAGCCAACTTTCTCTGGTAAGATGACATGTCATCACCGTGCTACAAAGGGGAAACCAATAGCAATAATCATCATCATCGATAGCGAATGATTGTGGGTGAAGTGAAAGAAAATAACGCTTCAAAAACGCTTCCCTTGGCCGGAATCGAACCTGGGTCCCTGGCGTTATGAAGCCGGCGTCTATCTGATTACTCCATTTCGAAATGGTCGAAGCGAACGCCCAACCGCAGGGGCTGACTAGCGCCGTACACCCCAAACCCAACCGTTGAGCCTACGGAGTGCGCACCCGAGCCTTGCTGTGGATATTCCAGAAAAGTGGTGCGTACATCCAGATTAACACATACTCGCAGGATTTACCAACGAAAGAATCCATAACGAGAAAACTTCGCGTTCGACCATTGTCTTCGTTAAGCGGAGGGGTGCATCATTTTGTTCAATGCAGTAGTCCCTCGCTAACTCGAAGTCGTAAAATTCGATGAAAATTTCGAGATAAGCGGAGTTTCGAGGCAATCGAAATTGCCAAAATTTGTGGCCTGGTAACTGAAATGAGATTGTCTTATTTGTTCTTTTCTAATGCCGCGGTAATAAACACTCCACCCCACAAGTTGCTTTCGTAGCGAAGACTAAAAAGTTGGCAGGAAAACGAATTTTTATTATTGCGGAAGCAAGAACTGCGTGATGCTCGCATGTTTCGCCTACGCATCTGGTCCCAGAAAATCGTTTTCGAGCTGCTCAATGCATCGCATCAATTGTTGGTCGCCACCGCAAAGCAGGCGCGGCATCTTTGTGGTATCTGTCGTTGTAGGCACTTCTCGAGGCTCCTCTTCGTCCTCATGATCAGCTGCATCGTCCATAGCGCTCTTCATCGATGTAGGCGTCGGACAGCATTCCGGTTACGGGAACATCGGCCTTGTACAGGGCAAACTAGTGCAGCGTAATGCTAGGGGCACAGCACCTCAGCGCCCAAGAACACAGCCTCCCCTCCCACTCACCCACACATTTGTCGAAATTCTCCCAACTCGCCGAAACCGGCCCGGTGTTTTTATTCTGAAAGTGAAAAGTCCACCTCTCAGCCATGTTCAAGCAATCGACACCCCCGTGCGCGACGCCAGCCAGGCAGCGCATCAAAATCCTTTCTTTCTGCTCGGCGGCTTCAACCCCCCTAACGACTCTTGGAGATACACGCAGACTACAAAAAAGGGAACAGCTCTTCTCCACGCCACCCACAGTGACCTGCAGTTACTCCAACCAGACTGGGGAACAGTGTATTACGTAACATTCTATCCCCCAGACCTCACATTCGCTGCCAACGTAGGGCATTTAACGTGGCAAAGGACTCCAGACAGCCTCGGAAGTGACAACTACCTCATTCAAATCGTACTGTCTCAACTGCACACAGCCCGAAAATTGGAACCACGAAGATCTCTAACTGGCCTGCATTTCGCGAAGACTCCACCACCCTCCCTCCCATCACTGACAGCTTAGACGAGTGGACATTGATCCTTCAAAATCTCGCCCAGAAGCATACCGAAACTATTCCCCTCACCGACAAGAATGCCGCCACCTACACCCATTTGTTCCATCTCTGAGCAGCACGCCGAGGGCTAGTCCAACGATGGGAACGACAAAAGCATAACCGCACCCCCAAGAAACGTATCGCGGCAATCACTCTACAAGCGACCCAGTACGCCCAAACATTACACACTCAAAACTGGCACTCCTTTTGCAATGAGCTAAGAGGCACTCTCATAACCAAGCGCACCTGGCACGTGCATACCATGTCCAAGCGCATGCCATGACTGCAAGGCTCTCTGCTCGCTATGCGGGGGTGGGGCACCTTACGGCTACTAAGGGCTGCCCGAAGCGCTTCCGGGAGCCTTTCATCCTTCGTCAACGGCAGTTCGAGAGGAAGAGGATAGAGGAGCGAGCCTTTCGGGTGGACTAGCACTCCAAGCGGATCAGCAAGCATCGCAGCAGGGCCATCCAGCCTCAGAACCAGACCAGCAGGGGCGGCCCCGCGACCGATCCAGAACCCCATCCGCGAGGAGAGGAAATTCGAGCACGAGTTCCAAATCCGGGTCCCGCAGCCGTGCACGAAGACCGGGAACGACGGGAAACAGGTGAGCTGGGCTCGCGTTGTGTCTCCCACTGCTCGACTCGACCCCACACCCACACCACCAAAAAACACAGATTCCCGCCCATGTCAAGAATGTTCAACCTTTAAAGCACAGTTGACGCAACAACAGACCATAATTGCGTCGTTAGAAAAAAGGTTAGCAGAACTAGAAAGCTCGCGTGACGATCGGCTCCCAGACAAACGCAAACGCCCTTCACGCACCGCCGGAGCAAATTCGAATGCCACGGACACAGCTCCCTCCGTCCCTGCTGCTCAGGGTGAGTGCGCGAGTTTCTCTCCGCAAGCTGAAGGCGAAGCGTTAGGTGGAAACAAGACTTCATTGGAGCACACCACAGACCCCTCCTCGCAACAAACCCAGTCCCAAGGACGCATAACCTCCCTCGAAGACCTACTCAAAGCGCTCTAGACCCAGATACAGACCCAAACTGACCAATTTTACCGACAACTACAGCCGCTATCCGCTCAAGTAGCCCAGAACGGCGTCCAAATCGATCAAGTTGTAGGTCCGGTCGACCAACTCGGACTTCGCATCGACCGGCTAGAAGGCAGAATGGAGACGGTTGAAAGCAGCAGTCTCCGCAGAAGGCAAGCTCCGTATTACCGCCCTCCAGCGTCCGAAAGCAAGGATTAGGTTTCATTCCCCGATGAGTAAGCTACCACAAAGGCAGGACGTCACCGCGTTGCGCCAATGGGATTGCCACGGAAATAAAGACAAGTCAGCAGCGCTAAAACAGTATCTCGGCACACTCTCCCCCCCACCTGATATCATAGCAGTCCAAGAGACGAATGGTCCAACCAAGCTCCCAGTATACGTTACTTACACGGATCCGTCTGGACGACCTACGGCAACCTTGGTCAAGGGTAACATAGCAGCCACGCAGCATTTTATTCCACAAAGGGAATGTGAGCACACTCTAGTGGTACTCATTCCTCGGACAGCAAAATGCAGAGAGAGCATCTTTATTCTTAACGTCTACTGCCGACCTTCGAAAAAACGACCTGGTATAGAAGATACTGTGTGCGAAACCCTCCAACTCGCTGGTAGCTCTCCTCTCCTCATTTTTGGGGACTTTAGTTCCATTTGACCGCATCACTTGAATGCTAACGTGCAGTTAACGCACTGAAAATTATGTTTTATTGTTGGCCCGTATGACGTCATTCTTGCTCATAACACGTCACTGTGGCGCAAAATTTGAAAGTTTTTAAATACTCCTTGCTTTTTTTTGTTAAAAAAACTTATTTTGTGACTGTAATGAAGCTGAGAGAGATACTTAATCCTAGCTCTTTCAAATTAAACGAACTTGTATTTTCTTTTCATGGCTCCTTTAACCAACAACGTTTAAGTGACTTTTCAAGAAAGACATTCTAAAATAAAATCGTGCTGCACATAATCTATTTATGCTGGCAGTGGTATAAAATAGAAAATATTCTAATTTCAAAAGGCCGGGTCCGTTTACTTTTCGGAGCACCTGTGCGTACCCGAGCTGCCGAAAGCAGGCGAGTTATGAGCATAGTTCACGTACATTGCATTGTAAAACTGTAGATGTCTTGAGATTTGCGTTTATAAATGGTTTCAGGGTACACGTGTCTAATGAAGTCATTTTTTTTTCGTCTCCGGAGCCACGCCGCAAAGCCAAACAACAGTAAGCCACAAGAGATTCCAGAAACAAGACGGCTTGCGCGTAAACTTGCTGGCGGCAGCTTCACTTCGAACCGTAGGGTTTAAGGTTGAAAGGCCAAATTCTGTGTTCGATGGCGGTTCGCGTCGGGCAGGATCTTTCGCTTGTATTTGCTCGACAGTGCGGGCAAGTGTAGCCACCTTTTTCTTTGGGCAAGCCCCGAACGACGCGGCATGTGGGCCATTGCAATTCGCACACTTGGGTTGTTCGCGCGAAGTAGAGTCCTTGTGGGTGTGGTCCCCAGAACATATTTTGGAGCGAAGATTTTCCCCCTGCAGTTCGTGGTGATGTGCCCATTGACAATTTACACTCTAAACAATTAACTACACAGTGACGCCCCCGTTCGAATCTCAGTGTGCTGATACAAAATCAATTGTTGTACAAACGGTATGCGCCAGTCAAGAGGGCATCACCAGCGGGGAGCAAACGGCACAGTAAAATTTCGAGGACTTAGCACTCTGCTAACAGTCGGTACAAATGCATGATGATAATGATAATGATAATAATAATAATAATAATAATAATAATAATAATAATAATAATAATAATAATAATAATAATAATAATAATAATAATAATAATAATAATAATCAATCATGTTTATTTACGTGCCCAGGAACAGCCAGAGGCCTGAGTGCTGGCGCACGGGTAGTTACATGAAAACAAAATACAAGAAACATATAGCAAGAAACAAACAAGCGACAAGACACACACAAATTGAAGTAGTGAAAATGACAGAAATAAAGCACAGGCGGAGCCTGGATACAGGTAAAAAATAAAAAAAGAAGATGCCTATGTTGCTCTGCCCGTCGTAAAGGCCACACGACAGGCAGAGCAACAAAGTTTGACAGTAATACAACAAAAACAACGGCAAGAGTGTAGAGACAAATGAAAAAACGAACAAATGACAGTAAACAGTTTCAAAAATAATAATAATAATAATAATAGTGTTTATTGATTCCATAAAACAGGATTCCATAAAACATAAATATAGCGAACCTGCAGTTCAGGCTTACTGAGCCAGCCAGTTTCCTGCGGATGAGCCGGTCGTTGGCACAGGCATTCTCTGATACATTGTAGAACGCAGAAATCGTTCGCTCAAGCGTTCGTGGAAAGCATTGATATATGCGACTGCAGCTTGCCGAGCGATATTTTTTCATGGCCCACAGGCCTTGCTGGTTGAAAAGATAGAGGACAGGAAACGCAAACTACAGCAGTCGGAAAACATTGCCGGTGTATTTACTTCCTTCATTGCAATTCGCGTCCGCTTATTCTAGGTAACGCCCTTCCTCGTCCTCATATAGTTAACCTTCCCATCCGCTTCCCTTTGCCCCTCCCTCCTCCCATTTTCCTCCCCCTTTCCCATTCTTAACTTCACGCTTCCTTTCCCCACACCTGCGCACCCTCATGCCCTTCACCCCCCTCCCTCCTCCTCCCAATTCCTTCTCCCAATCTTCTAGTCTATCTCCCCTCCCTCTATACTCCAACTTTGATTGATTGATTGATCGATTGATTGATTGATTGATTGATTTGATTGATTGATTGATTGATTGATTGATTGATTGATTGATTGATTGATTGATTGATTGATTGATTGATTGATTGATTGATTGATTGATTGATTGATCATGGTATCCCCTTAAAATCGGGGTGATGATACGTGTCATTACACAAAAAGGTTACAGTAAACGTTATACTACTCGTTAAATTTTTTGCACTGCTCTTAGCGCTAGCCGCAACTTGAAAGGGCCATGAAGACAAAATACAAGTTTGTTTTATTCGAAAGATCTGGTGTTTCACAGTGCCCCCGGCGCTTGTCGGGCAGCAAACGATGCTTCATCGAGAAATTAAGCAATTCAAGCCGAAAGTTTAGTTCTCCCGCTTCATCGTGTGTTTGGTGCGTCAACGATGACGTATTCAGAAAAGGTTCTTAAAACGAACGGTAGTATGTTAAAGGGGCCATGCAGACAAAGCACAAGTTCAGTTGATTCGAAAGATTGCCTCGTTAAAATCGTACTGACACCACTTTTAACGTAAACCTCGTTAAAATAAGCTACATAACCAGGAAAAAAGGCAACAGCCATGCCTGAGCCCGGCAAAAGCAGACGCAAATTAGGCAGGGCCTATGGGTTTTCCGAGCGAGCTATTTGCGCTCAAATTTAGGGCACATTCTTTTCATAGCAGTAAGTATTGTGGGCTGAACAATTAAGGTTACGAACGCACACGTAAACACCGAAGCAGTTAATGCCGCACTTTGCCGGCTGACACCCCTAACACAGCCGTCGGAAGCGCTGGATTTTTCTCAAACGACATTAACCAACTGACACCAGCGGCATATGGTCGGTTTCGTCGAGTCATAGCTTATGTTTTAGGAAAGGATTAGTATGAAGCGTCATAAAAATACGGCAGGTGTAGAAAGTCCGGCCAAAAGCAAAGTGCGAACACTGGCACTTCAGCAGTGCTGCAGCGCAATCTATGAAAGTGGGCGATAAATAAGATAATCAAACGGGAAATTTTGACTGAAAATATTTAATTTCTCAGCGAATAAAGCATCGTTTGCGGTTGAACAAGCGCTTAGGGGTCTACAAAACACTAAATATTTCGAATAAAGCGAACATTTATTTTGTATGCACGGCCCCTTTAACTAAGGCTGCTGATAACGGCGAAATGTCGGTGATTTTCTTGCCTTCTTTACCATTTGCCTTCATAGACGGCGGGACAATACCGCTCAGGACCGCTGCCGGCACTCGCTTTGTTTTTGACCTGATTTGTCCCTGGCTTATTTTTGTAACGGTAGACAGTAACCGTTTCGTGAAACATTGGATGTGCTCAAAAAACAGGGTCACGTAAGACAATGTCACTTATGTAGTCGCCCATTGTCGTATCACACGAGCGCAACGCGCCGGGGCGGCTGCGCAGCTATGCGCTGGCATATAGTTAGGGCTCCGTGTTTTCGGTGTTTATTTTTCTTAAAAATCGGCGGGTGTTTATCGGAGTTTATATTTTTGGCGGAAATTCGGCGTTTATCGGAGTTTATTTCCCTTAAATCCCCGATTCTCCGATATTCGGAGTTTTGCATTATTATCAAAACCCAAAATCTTAGATCAATTCATATCTGAATACTAAAACGTGAAAACACACGAAGCACATTTTATTTTTTCTAGAAGGTTTCAATGCACAAAAACATATACGCACAAGCGAAATACTTGAACACACAACACCTGTATTTGTGCGTAAAACAACTGTAGAAAATAAAGGTGGAATGGGCGGTTGAGACAAGCGAAGGCAGGGGGCGTGGCACGATAAGAAGAAGATCGGCCGCGCTCGCGTGCTCGAGCTTGACAATCAGAAAGGAACAACAACAACAACAACAACGAGTGTTCCGTGACCACCACGAGAATCGGACGTCTGGGTCCTGCTTTCCTTGCTTGATCCGCCACACGCTGGTGCCGAAAACCCGCCCAGGCTCCCGGTTCCTTCCTTCATTAAGCACGAACGCCGAGTTCAGGACTACCCGCGCGCCGCCATAACGAAGGCGATCGCCTCGCTTGACGCTCTCCTCGAGGATCCCACTGCCCCGAGACCCGATTTCAGGGCTACGTCACCCTACTTACTGAGAAGCAGACAGAGCTGCGCGCCCTGGACGCCAAGATCCATTCTCAACTTTCGGACGAGGCCTTTCAGGCGGACTATGCCACAGCATGGGACTACGAGCACAGCATTTGCGAAATTCGGGCCCGCGGGCACACCGCCCGATCATCGCCTTCTGCCGTCTCCGGTCCCTTGAGCTCCGCTGCTGGTGGACATATACGCAAGATCGAAGGGTGAGCGAATCCATGGCTCCTCCAGCCGTGCCAGTTCCCCGCGTCGCCCTCCCCAATGGCAGATTGCACCATTCTCTGGGGACCGTCGTGATTGGCACGGATTATGGGAACAATTCGACGCCACCATCCATGGAAACCAACACTTGACGAAATCGATAAATTCAAGTACCTCCGCTCGTACATGACCGGCCCCGCAAAGACCGCGATTGAGGGCATCAGGCTTGCGGAGGATGGATACGACGCTGCGATCAAGATCCTTAAAGACCGTTTTGGCCGCAGAGACCTATTGATGGCGGATCATGTGGATGCCCTCCTCGCCATAACTCCGGTGAAGACCTCTACGGACGTCGCGGGGCTGCGGCGCTTGCATGACGACATCGGCTTTCGCCTAAACGCTTTGGAGGCACTAGGCATCGCGCCCGACCGGTACGCCGTCATAATCCACCGTGTCCTGAAGGCGTTGCCGCATGACATCGCTCTTCTTTACCGGCAACGGATGAAGGAATCAGCCGCGAATGAGGTGACCGCGGGGATGCCAAGCAAGTTTAGGAGATCTTGGATTTCCTCCGTATTCAGGTGGAAATTCGGAAAGAAGGGCACATGGACAGCACCGGTCCTCAGGTTCGACGCCCTCCAGCACCCCGGCCGACACCGCATGAGGAGTTTTCTCCACCGTCAGCCGCAGCGCTATATGCGGAGTCATCGCCGCCTCCTTGTCGTGACTGTTGTCCCCTTTGTGACGGGCCATGGGATCGCGCGACGCACCGCGAATGTGCCACCAGAGGAGAAGCGACGGCGACTGCATGCAGGAAGACATTGCTTCCGGTGCGGCAAGCAGAATCACGTTGCACGTGCTTGCCAGACTGCTAGAACGTTGTCCTGCAGCCGCTGTTCACGCCGGCATCTAACGTCACTCTGCGACGTGGCTCAGCCAGGTTCCGCGCACGCTACCAGGTCTGCCCACTCGGCTGATTAAGGGGGCCCGCCCACAGTGCCCAAACCGTCCCACGCGGCATCGTCGGTGGTTACAGCGTCAACTACAACCACGCGGCCCACTCCAGTCTACCTGCAGACTTGCCGCGCATGAGCGACGGGTCCCAACGGTCAGCTTCTGGTGAGGGTTCTGCTGGAACCGGGCAGCCAGCGGACGTTCGTTCGGCGGGACGTTTCGCGCGCTCTGGGCTGCTCCGTTGAAGGCCTTGAGTACCTCAAGCTGGTCACATTCGGCAAGAGCCACCATGAAGCAGCTGAAAAGTATCCTCGAGTGTCAGTCACGGTGGCCAGCCAGAACAACGGCAAGCAGGTGGCCATCAACGCCCTTGAGGTCCCAAGTATCTGCGTCGTTACGAGTCCCCCAATCACCGATGACACGCTTAGACTGATGCACGACCATGGTCTTTTCGCCGCTGACACTTCGCCCGCGTCGGCTTACATGGACGACCACATCAGAATCCTAATTGGGTCAGATTTCTACTGGCAAGTTACCTCGGGGAACATTTCACGGCTGACTCAGTACCTGACCGCCGTCGAAACAATGTTCGGCTGGACTCTCCAGGGTGCACACTCCGACGAAACTGGCTGGATTTCGGGATTATCTAGTGCTTTATTCCTGGCCCTCATGGACCCCTCGCTGGATGACGCAGCGGCAGATAACGAGTTATCGTCACTGTGGCGACTGGATGCTATCAAAAAGCCATCTCGCGCTCCCGGGGCCAGTGCATTCGTTGACCTGTTGACGTCTCTCGCTTCGTGCACGACAATGTCGCTATTAAATATGCGATGGTTGCGGTCTGCGAGATACTGTCGACGCGCGGTAAACATTCCATCGGTCAAACCAGAGGTTGTATCAATGAGCGCTTAGAACTTGCCCTTTGGATAAAGAACGGAACCAGGTCATTTTGGCCCTTGAAATCGGAGTTTATCGGATAAATCCGAATTGTCGAAAATTTTACCGGCGAATGTTTACCGGATTTTTTCGGATAAAACCGAAAACACGGAGCCCTACATATAGTGCGAGCAGCACGCACTGGTGCTTGTATGTTTACGTGTTCGTAACTTCCACCGTTTACCCTACCATTCTTACAGCTATAAAAAGAATGGGCACTAAATTTGAGCGCAAATATCTCGTTCTGGAAGATTATAATGCCTGTTTAATCTGCGCCGGATTTTGCCTGCCTCAGCCAATCGCAACGAGCTGCCTATAAATACGTCGTAAGTTTAGTGCGGAAAAGAACCGGGTGAGTCGCATGCCCGATCTCTGCATTCCTCATTATACAACTTCTTTGAGTGAAAGTGGTGTTATAAAAGGTGTCATTGTCATTATAACGAGGCAATCTTTCGAATAAATGAAACTTGAGTTTTGTCATCACGGCCCCTTTAAATTTTAGCCGTTACAGGTGGTAGCTGTTCTACGTACGTTATATTCTTGTCTCGGTCCTCCCTCCCCAATCACTCCCTGTTTCTCTATTTCACTTCCTCCTCTCTCCATCTCATCTTTCCCTCCGCCAGCTCCCTTCTGCTGGCCAATGGGTAGCTCACTAGTGAGCCACCGGAGGTCACTATGTGTGTCTCGGGTTACCGACAGACAGACAAACAGACAGACAGACAGACAGACAGACAGACAGACAGACAGACAGACAGACAGACAGACAGACCAAAGTGTCAGCGTTTACTTAGCAAACCAAATGTCGTCTTTCTTAGGATAATTAAAATGCATCTACAATTCACCCGCCGCGGTGGCTCAGTGGCAAGGCTTCGTGCTGCTGAGCGCAAGGACGCGGGTTCGATTCCCGGCGGCGGCGGTGGCCGCTTATGTGATGTAGGCGAAAAGCGAAAACGGCCGTGTGTTCGAGATTTCGGCGCATGTTAGAGGTCCTCAGGTGGTCAGAATTAATCCGGAGCTTTCCACTAAGGCGCGCCTCATAGACCAGGAGTAGCTTCGCAGCGTTAGAACCCTAGAATCACAATCTGCATCTGCATTTCGTTTTTCAATAGGATGCGTTCTCAAGGTAAATGCAAATTCAAAATAGCAACGATACATATTTCAGCACTGTTCGCTTGTGGAGTTTGAATGCGAATGATTTTTTTAAGGTGAACGCGACTGCAGGCGGGCAACTAGATGTGGCAGCGGCGTTGGCTTATGGAGTTTTCGCAGGGCACCGCCTCCTGAAAAAAAAAAAAAAAAAAACATACTGGAGGAGCAAAGATGCAGTTCAAAATACACGTCCCTGAAAACTTGCCGTGTTTAATTTCATACATCATACAATCGCTAATAGTGGTCTGCATGGTTGGCTTGTATCGGCTCCTACATGTTAATTATGTTAAAAATTCCACTGATAGTTATCTATGATACCAGCTAAAATAAAGCGTTTGTGGTTATGTTAGTCGTTTTAGCGATTCACAGTGATATAATCTGGTAAAACATAAATTCCAGCTGTGTTCTGGAACCATACTCCCCCCGCTCCTCACTGATGGCAGACGGGAATTCCGAATCATTTAAAACTCCCAACTGAACTAATTATGCATTGTTAATGTAACACGGCCTAATAATAGAGTCGTCCTAGCGGCCACTTTTAATACAAATCATTTTGGAATGGATCTGAGAGAGAGAGAGAGAGAGAGAGAGAGAGAGAGAGAGAGAGAGAGAGAGAGAGAGAGAGAGAGAGAGAGAGAGAGAGAGAGAGAGAGAGAGAGAGAGGAGAGAGAGAGAGAGAGGAGAGAGAGAGAGAGACTTTGAATAAACTTTTATTGAGACACAGGACATCTGGTGTCGCTGATGGGTTGCGTCGCTAGTCCAAGCGCCACTGAGCCTTGCCTTCTACCGGGCCAGGTTGGCCTGCAGATGGATCTGGTCTTCCCGGCTCGATCTGGCCAGGGCTTCCTCCCACAGCTCGATTTGTTCCCCTGGTCTCGAGTCTGCACTCCCACGTGATGTGGTGCAGTGTGGGAGTGCTGCTGCAGGTTGGACCATCTGGGCGGTATTTTCCACGGTACATGACGCTATACCTGCGGAGGTCTGGGCAACTGTTTGTTTGTACCCGTCTCCAGGAGGTGGCTCCCATAGCGCTTAGCCCCATGTGTGTGTGTGTGAGGGGGGGGGGGGGGCGGAGGTATAGTGACCTGGCTGCCCTGATTGAGCGCGTGTAGCCTTTCCTCGTACCCGTTGGTAAATAAGTTGAAAAGCGGCGTGTTGTCATCTTGCCGGTTTGTCAATTCACGGGCAATGGTTTTAGCCTCTTCGTTCCCCACCGGTTCCTCGTATGCGGGAGTCCAGGTCAATCTGTGCGTTCCATGGGGTCTTCCTTTGGTCTTGTTCAGCAGGTTTGCTGCAAACTTCTTTAGTGACTGCAATGATGTTCTCGCGGGAGTGGTGCCCTCTTCATGGGTATCCATGCACTGCCTTGGATGCAACCGCTGTCTCATCCAGCGGAAGCAGTCGGCGAGATGGGAGCTGGACATCAGCGTCTCTCACTGCTCTGTTACTGCCGTTCTCTGCAAGCATACTCCTCCCGTTCGAGCCGGTGCATTGACAGCCCATGAAAATTTAGAATTGTTTACGAAATGAAACTCCCCGCAATGACTCAGTCTGAACAAAGTGCACTGATGGGCGAGTCGGTGGTTGGCTATAGACAGTCTGTTTGCCGGCCAATTGCAGTAGGATTTTTTTCAGGATGTCTACTGTTGCGAACCAGGGTAGCGTGGTTGATGTGGGCCGAGGTTGGTGTAAAGCCGGGGCAGTCATGATGGTGAAGTTGACGGTGAAGAGAACTTTATATACAAGTATTTACATCTCGGTATTAGAGAACGGGCAGTGCGCTCCTGCGCGCGAGAGATTAAATAGGCGCGTCGGGTCCATTCCCCTTCACCCTTTTTCTCGGAAGGCGTCAGAACGCCCCAATCACCAAATTCATGGCACTGATAGCAGCGCCCCCACAAACAAACAAACACGCACGAGAGACCCGCTCCTCTCCTGCGCCGGTGAGCGCTAGGTTGCCGCCACCGTGGCAATCCGCCGTGGGTCAGAGCCCCCTTTTGTCCTGGGGATGTTGCACAACTAGCGTCGCTAAGTAAAGGCTTTTAGAGTATCGGCACTCTTTTCTCTCATTGTTATGTGCCGCCAAGATTTTCATTGGTCGGTCGGCACCACGTGATATTTGTTTACATATGGGCGCAGCCATTTTGTTTCTGGGTGCCCCTCCCCCCTCTCTCTCTCTCTCTCTCTCTCTCTCTCTAGCTCTCACTGCTGCGACGACGCTAGAGCGGCCGGTCGCACTCTGCCCGTCACAACCAGCTGCGGTTTCGCTGGGAGAGATGGCAACACCGCAAGCCAGAAACAAAATGGCCCTCAGATGCTTATGGGTGCACGAAGGGGCGGTACTCTTAAGCGTAGCTTATTTAGTGACGCTATGCACAACCATGAAGATGTCTTGCATCCCTCTGACGTGATATTCGTCGGGTGGCTGGTAGGACCACCGCTCCAGCGTCGTCAGACACCCCACAAAAGGGCATGACAATGAGGCGCGGGCACGCCGCCGAAGCTTGCAGTGCGGGGCGCCAACCAATGCCATTGTGAATATGTAGTTTTAATGCTTACAAAGTTTTCCTGTTTTTTGTACTTTTTTCACTATTGTACATGGCTGTGTATTTTGCTTATGCATTTCAATTGCTATTTCTTTTTTCATCTGAAGTCGCTTTTTGTTGTTACAATGGCATACGTGCTTTTAGCGTTTTTACATTTCTCCTATCTATAACATGCATGCAATTGCCAATTGCACGCGCAGTGCTGACTGATGTATCTTTTTTTTGTCACCAGCGTCTGTACAACGACGAAAGGAACCACTCGACACCTGGGTGAGCCGCATTAGACCCCTGCTGCCCAAATTATCACCGACCGAGATTCGCGACCTCGCCGACTCCGCTAGGCCTACATTGTAGGCCTAGCTACATCGTTTCGAACCAGCGCCGGTGCCTCGGGCCCGAGATGAACGACGCGCTTCCTCCACACGTATCGCCAAGCACCGACATGGATACTGACCCTGACAGCGGGCGAACCCTCCCGCCAGACAACCCATGGATTACTGTTCTGAAAAAACGCGCAAAGAAGACCACTGCTACCGCCACGACGTCAAGCCAAGCCACCGGCCAACCCCAAGTACCCAAAGCGCCGACCCCCAAGCCCCCACCCCGGGAGCCTCCGCCACGTCTACCGCCTACCAACTACACGGTCATCTTCCGCCCACGAGCCGGCCTCAACGTTGCTACCCTGACCACCGCTGCACTGACCGAAGCTCTGTCAACCAAATGTGAGCTGCCGCTTCCGACTTTCTACCGAGCCGTCACTCTCTTGGTACAACCTACTCCCAATGTACTCGTCGCAAGCACCGCGGATCCCGAGCTGGCCGTAAGGCTGAGTGAGATACAGCAACTGCAAATTTCAACTTTGACCTACGACCCGCCGCGGTGGCTCAGTGGCTAAGGCGTTGCGCTGCTGAGCACAAGGTCGCGGGTTCGATTCCCGGCCGCGGCGGCCGCTTTTCTGATGGAGGCGAAAAGCAAAAACGCCCGTGTGTACGAGATTTCGGCGCACGATAAAGATCCCCAGGTGGTCAAAATTAATCCGGAGCCCTCCACTACGGCGCGCCTCATCGCCTGCGTTGCGTCGGCGCGTTAAACTCCACAATCAATCAAACTTTGACCTACGAATTTTCTACGTATATGAAGCCACCGCCGGGAACTTGTCGCGGGGTCATCCATGGCCTTGACTCTTCGATAAACAAGGACAACCTAGGCGCCTACCTTCAAGGCAACTACCCCACCCTCCTCCACGCGCGCATCATGGGCAACACCCGCTCCGCGCTTCTCACATTCCAAGGGACTCGCGTGCCGTTCTACGTGAAGGGGGGCAGTATGCTTCTCCGCTGCCGGCCTTTTCGCCGCTCCGTGCAAGTGTGCCGCGTCTGCGGTGAATTGGGGCACCGCATGGACGTTTGCCCTAACCCTTACAGCCCAAAATTCCTCCACTGCGGACAACCGACTCCGTCAGCAGACCATGTGTGTATCGCTAAATGCCGATTGTGCTCCCAACCCCATACCACGGCGGGTAAAGACTGTCCACGCCGCTTCATCCCCAACTCGCCGACCAGCAAGACGTCCACGCAAGCCGCCGACAAGGTAAGCTGGTCTGCTCTTGCCTCTCGCGCTCCCACTGCTCGACTCCCTCCCCAACGCGACACACAAAACTATCCCCCGCTATCACCACTCACGCCACTTCCCGCCACCATTCCCCCCGCACTCCTTGACCTGATCAAAAACCTGCAACAACAAAATGCCGACCTCCTACGCCGGGTAGAAGCCCTTGAAGCAGAGCGAGCCCCCCAGTCCGAACCACCCCCGCCCGTCCCCGTGGTTACCCCTCCCCTCACACGAGCCGACGTAGAAGAAATCATCGACGCACAATTTACGGCCCGCAGCATCCCACAAGTTCAGCAGCTGGTACAGCAGTCTACAGAATACCTAAGCAAAATGATCACCGACTCCACCAAAAGTATCTTCGATCTGCTTTCAGAACGCATTTCCTTGCTTGAACGCGCCCTAGTTCCGGACAACCCACCTCAAGCCAAAAAGTCTAAACCTGATGACCAATAGACCCGCAACGCAAGTGCCCCTTACCATCTACCAATGAAATTGCCGATCGTTTAAAAGCAAAAAAGCAGCCCTCGAACTATACGTTTCCCCAAACCCGCCGGATGCCATTGTATTGCAAGAAACTGACATCCCATGCCCCAGCCTTCGCGGTTATGATACTTACACCAATCCTCCTCACAAGCGCACGGCCATCGTTATTGCCCGGTCACTGACAGCCCAGGTAATACCGATTACGTCACCCATCGATCACGTCCTCGTTGAAATCCTTCCTCATAAGCCACAAGCACCAAGCTTCTACATACTGAACGTCTACAGCCCGCCCACACAACCCCTATCCGCAATCGAAGCCCTCCTCAGTTCGGTGGTGCGGCACACTCGCAACAACCCATGCTTACTCCTGGGCGATTTTAACGCACCTCACGTTACATGGGGCTATCCCCACGCGTCCAAAAAAGGCACGGCTCTGCTACAAGCAACACAGCACCACCACTTCACCCTGCAGAACGATTTGACTCGGCCAACACGTCTAGGCACTAGCGTGACCCGAGACACCATACCGGATTTGACATTCAGTCGCAACACCACCGACCTTGTATGGGATCTGCTGCCAGATACTTTAGGCAGTGACCACTACATCATTGCTCTCACTGTCCCACTCACGAGTATCCGTCGCAAGATGGGCACGGCGCAGCTCACTGACTGGCAAGCCTTCCGCGAAGCTCCACTTCCAAGCATACTGCCGACCGATAACCTAGAACAATGGACGCAGCAACTCATTGATCTACAAAACTCACACACCAAGAAAATCACGCTCACGCAGGATCTACCGGCAGTAGACAACCATCTCGACCATCTATGGACGGCACGACGTAGCCTACTCAACCGATGGCGACGAAATAAACACAATCGCAAGCTTAAACGTCGTATCGCCCAGATTACAGAAGAGGCTCTTAAATA
Source organism: Haemaphysalis longicornis (assembly GCF_048455015.1). Classification (NCBI taxonomy): domain Eukaryota; kingdom Metazoa; phylum Arthropoda; class Arachnida; order Ixodida; family Ixodidae; genus Haemaphysalis; species Haemaphysalis longicornis. Next base: position 249,331,663 of record NW_027526295.1, read on the forward strand.
CGCCAAACAACTGCAAGCCCAAAACTGGCGCGGCTTCTGTGACCAAATGAATGGCACTCTTACAACCAAGAAAGCTTGGCACATCCTACGCCACCTCCTGGGTGACGCCCCTAGCAAAACTGCCACTTCGCAAAACATAGCCCGACTTATACACAACCACTCTCAACCGCCTGATCAACTACTCTCCCAAATCCGCCACAAGTTATTCGGACCTGCATCATCCCAGACAACTTCCTCGCACCCGGACTACGTGGGCACTCCCAATCCTCAGCTCGATGGCGCTTTTACCATGGACGAGCTCACGCAAGCACTAACCCGGCTAACCCGCACAACAGCACCCGGACACGACTTAATAACGTACAAGCTACTTCGTAACCTTAACGACGACCACTTAGAATCCCTGCTTGCCTGTTACAACCATCACTGGACTAACGGCACAGTACCGCCCCAGTGGCGCCACGCAGATATCACTTTACTTCCCAAGCCTCACAAACCCATCACTTTTGACAACTTACGACCGATCTCCCTCACATCCTGTGTGGGCAAACTTTTTGAACATCTGGTGACTCGCCGTCTAACGGACTTCCTTGAAGACACCAACCGGTTACCTCACACCATGTTCGGGTTCCGTACTCACCTCTCGGCGCAAGACGTCCACCTCCAACTCAAAGAGCGGGTTCTCGACTGCCTCAGCAAAGTACATCCCAGTTCCGTCCTCGCTCTCGATATACAAGGCGCCTTCGATAACGTCACTCACACAGCCATTCTCCGCCAACTACAAAACACGGGCTGCGGATCTGCCACATATAACTATGTGAGAGCCTTTTTGACAGATCGAACTGCCACTCTCCACATTGGCCCTCACCAGACAGAGACCTTTCACACACCGGCAAAGGGCACTCCCCAAGGCTCGGTTGTCTCACCCCTACTTTTCAATATAGCGCTCATGGGACTCCCGACAGTACTTGAGCAAATCCCCCACGTGTCGCACGCCTTATATGCAGACGACCTCACCATATGGTCCAACACAGGCTCTCCCGGACAACAGCAAGACAGTCTTCAACAGGCAGTCGACACTACGCTCCAATACCTCCAAACCTGTGGTCTCTGCTGCGCCCCATCAAAATCCGCCTTACTCGTCCTCCGAGCACGAACCCGGGGCCGCCCACCAAACCCTACCCCCGACCCCTCACTCACTCTCAACGGGCAAGCAATACCCACCGTCAAGACCCTCCGCATCCTAGGAGTCCACTACCACCACGACGGCTCCGGGGCCGCGTACCTCCCCAAACTTATACAGACAGTCTCCCAACTTACACACCTAATTCAACGAATATGCTCTCGCCGACATGGACTCAAGGAAACAGATAACTGCCGCATCATTCAAGCAATGCTGATCAGCCGCATCACCTACGGGGCACCCTATCTTACCTTAAAACCACAAGAACATGCCAAGATTGATGTCCTAATACGCAAATCTTATAAGACAGCCCTCAGCCTGCCTACCTTCCCTTCTACCGACCGCTTATTGAAACTGGGTCTACATAACACCCTCTCGGAAATTATTGAGGCCCATCTCCAAAACCAACTACAGCGCCTACAACTCACACCCGCCGGTCGTCATCTGCTCAAAACGCTAGGCCGGAAGGTGGTACAAACTCCGGACTCGCCGCAACGCATACCTCCATCAATGCGACGCAACATCCATGTCCTCCCCATTCCGCGCCATATGCACCCTACATACAACGCCGGCCGTCGTCAGCATCGTACACGCCTCCTCATCAGAAAATACGGCAGTGACCCGACCACCCTCTATACGGACGCCTCTCCCTATCCTCAACGACCAGCTCACGTCGCCACTGTTGCCCGCTTCGACAATGCCTTCCTCACCTCGGCAACTGTCTGCACAGCGTCTACTACCACGGCCGAAGAAGCAGCTATTGCCCTCGCAATGACCCAAGCCATGAGTCCCAGCATAACGATACTGTCTGATTCACAAGCTGCCTGCCGTCGTTTTGCACTCGGACGAGTCTCGGCTCTTACCCTGGCCATCCTTTCTCAATGCCCCACCCTCCCTCATGCCCGCAGAGTGTGGACACCCAGCCACACTTCCCTCCCTGGGAACGAGGTGGCACACGCCACCGCCCGAGCTCTCCTTCACCGGGCATTCCCAGAAGAGGGCAACAATGCAGCCAGTATTACAAACTCCTTTGCGCCCCTCTCCCAAACATACACCGACATCCTCTACCACTACAGAGCAACCCGACGCACCTATCCCCCTCCCCACCCTTCCCTTTCTACCGCTGACGCCTGCATTTGGCGCCGACTTCAAACCAACACTTATTACAATCACCTCCATCTCCACCACATATCCCCTACTAACTACCCACTCAACTGCCCCCAATGCGATGAACCTAACACTACAGCTCATCTCGTCTGGACGTGCCCCACCAACCCTCCACCTCCCAGATCCCCTACCCTTGAGCAGTGGGAGTGCGCGTTGCAGAGCTGCCAGCTCGAAGACCAGGAGGCCCTGATCTCTCGGGCGAAGATGGCAGCCGCGGCACGCGGCCTACCGGAATAGGATGGCCGCCCACAGCTCCTAACTCTTTTTCTCCCCTACCCCGTCCCTGCTTTTCAATAAACGTTTTCTCTCTCTCTCTCTCTCTCTCTGCCTTGTACTGGCTGTCTGGGCCCCCGTCAAGCTGTTCCCACAGCTTCTAGCCCAGGAAGCCAACCAGTATTATCTGGTGAATAAAACGAATTGAATTGAATTGAATTGAATTGAATTGTTAGCACCGCCGCTGGCCTGTTGGCGCTTGAGGGGCCACGAGGTCGCTGAAAGGCTATTTATTGTCAAGTAGCCGCATAGTTGTGAACACGCCGGGTCGTGGAAAGTCGATGAGGGAGGGTCTACGGCAGGTTTTCGGTGGTTCACCCGAGAGCATAAAACGGGTTGCGTAACAGCGTCGCAACACTACATAAGCTTCAGAACTGCAGAGCATCCGCTGGAAAGTTGGCTCTGCCGCAAAGCACATTCCGTCAGCGGACGCCGGATGTTATTGAGGCATTGGAAGGTAGCCGCATCCAGCTCCGTTGTAAAAAAAAAAACTGTAGGGCTACGGTCACTTTCGCGCTTACGCTTAGGAAATCTGTCGGGCTTCGGCCGGGCTGGGGCTAATTTTTAAAAACCTCCGAGGATATCTAAGCCCAACCTGCTTGCTGTTAATTGGAAGGAAAATATCGTCCTGTCCCAGGATTTTTGTTCAACTGCGAAGTTTCTGAGAAAACTGCATAACTTTCCTTTGAAGCTGTGAGGCTGAATTTCAAGTGAAATGTCAAAATTCCCCTTCGCAGAAACTTGTTCCACCTTTGGGATTTCCCCCGACCTGGTCGATTAACGACGTGCAAATAACCCGTTCGGTTTCGGAGTGCTATCTTCTTCACAGCAATCAGAGCCTACACAGGAGAGTTGACCCGTCGAGTCATTTTGGTTGTTGTTGAATGGAGCATGGGCTCCGCGTCGACACAATAAAGCACAGCCGATTTGTAACAATGTTTACCGAGGTTCGGTTGGGGCAGACAGGGGGAGACTTGAAGGTCGTCGGGCGCTTTCGAAGCGCTGAGCACGCCTGGCCGCCACCGCCACGCTCGAGCCGTTAGTAGACCACGGAGAAGGCCCGCTTCTTGGAACTCTACCCTGATGGGACGAAGACACCGGACATTCCCGCGCGGTGCATTCGCCTTAAAAGGGATGACAAAACAGTTTTGTTCTCTCTCACTCTTCTGTAATCCGTGTGTTTACAACGTGTTTTAGCTGACGACGCACGTGTGCATTAGGGCTGAACGTACCATGCTTTGCCTATATTTTAAAGACGATAGTCTTTACTGGGGTACTTAAAATGAAGAAATTTTGGCCTGTCTGTCTGTCTGTCTGTCTGTCTGTCTGTCTGTCTGTGACTCGATTCAGCCACACGGCCAAAGTGAAACAGTATCTGCGCAATAGTCTTATATACCCGCAGCCAAACCTAAACGTCTAAGTTCGGTGGCAACCTTCATACTTGTCAAAATTGTTGAACAAGAGCAAAACATTACGCAAATGTGAGGAAGAAAATCAATACATAGGTGATATTTGTGGTGTTCCTTTATTAAAAATTCAGTGCTTGGTTTTTGCGTTATCAAATGAAATACTACATCAACTGCAGAAAACCGTCGCCGGCTGTTTCCCGCGCCACTATATCTTTTGGCGGAATTCTGAGTGATCAAACAGCGACAGTAACGAAAGGTTGAACTAGATAGGTTCCACGTTCCGCTTGGAATGGACGTGGAGCAGGACAACGTAGTTTTATAAACATTGAAGTAGGGTGCCTTGAATCACGCGCGTCTCCGCCGTACCGCAGCGCTGGAATCGAGCAACCCGGCCTGGAGCAGTAGAACGCGGTAAATTGAAATTAACTTGAGCAAACCTCTAGCATGTTATCTTAGAAGGAACGAGTCGGGAGAGGTACAGCATGAGAGGTGAACGGGAAAGAGAAGGGAGGCGTTTACATGCCAAGGGCGCCAGTCGGCTATCGTCTTTCGTCGACATCTGCAACGAAATGAGCAGACACCCTGCTATTTTTGCACTTCTTGCATCGATTTTAATTCATCTTTAATGACGAATTACACCATTTGTGCGTGTGTAGGTGTATGCGAAAAAGCTTTCCATAATTTACTGCATTCGCATCCCTTTCGGCAATTTAATTTAGGCATTGTTTCGACTTAGCAGGTTCTGATAATGTTAGGCATTGTTTCGACTTAGCAGGGTTCTGATAATTCTGATAAAGAAGATACTGAAGTTATGGCCAATAAGTGACAACATTTCCGAGGCACCCATTAAGCACCGACCTGCACTTGGCTGTAATGGACATGGGAGTTCTGAGACACCAAAACCCGGCGGTACAAGCGGTCGTCGGAAATGTCTTTGCATCGCATCAGGCAAACTAGTCAATGCGAATGCAGTTAAGAGTTTTTTGCGACGATAAGGAACAAATTTAAATAGCGACAGCCAAGCTAAGTGGAGCTTTTACTGCTTAATACCATTGCCCTCGGGTTTTCAGATTTTCAAAGAGACGCCAACCTAGGCATCCGAAAGCTCACATGAGTAACCGCCTAATTAGTTCGGACAGAAGCTTACTGTAGCACAATAAACAGATATTTTTCACTTTCCTCGGAGGTTTAACGTTTACTAACAAATTAACATAAGGAGACCAAAACTCTGCTACGAAAGAAATCACCGATGCTTCTCGGCTGCCGAGTTCGTGCTTCGAACACTCCTCATTATTACTCGAAAACGAGGAAAGAGAGACCTGGGTCGTTACCACGTACATCTATAGTAGGAAGCCATATCGTCGTTTCTCTCTCTTTCGAAACGGAGGTTCACGCGGTTTAAGTCCCAATAAACAAATTGGTGGCCTGCGCGACGGAGAAGCATGGAAATGCACCTCATGGCAAGTAATCGACAAGAAAAGCAAAACAAGGCAGATGTTTCGTTACGAAGCCGTGAAGCCAGCGAGCGGGTGATGCGTGTGGGGAGAACACATCGGACCACCCGACGGCGTGTCAGAAACAGAAGCAACTCTGAAATAACTCCTGCAGAAACAACTTTAAAAAATGTCATAACATTACCCGAAAACATAACGTTCTGGGGTAACATGAGTGCCTTTGTCGAATTTTATTTTTTATTTGTACACAAGCCTCCCACGACCCCGCAATTTTTTTTCAACGCTTCCTAAATTACCTCTGTCACACGCGTGACCATATCGAGTTTTCTAAAGCGCGGATGGGCAGACGCGGATAGGCAGAAAAAGCATACGAGAGAAAACCAGAACATCGCTTCCTTTACCTTTCAAACCGTGTCCCAGCCGCAACAGCCGGAAAAAAAGTGCTTGCTGTTGCAATAGTGCACAGGTGCCGTAATAAGTAACTGGAGCACGGGAGCTGTGGCCGAACTGTATCGGAGCGCCGTGTAGCTGCATCGGCGGTAAATGAAAGGACAAGAACACGCATGCGCGACTGCCGACGACGATAGCCCATCTATACCTCTCAAACCACTTTTTAAATTTGGCTTCGAGCATTGCTCGCACCATAGTGCTCTCGGCGACGCGCTGATAGCAGAGACGATTCTGGCAGCGTCTCAGGCGCACTTCCAGCTGCCGGAGAAGCGGCGCTGTCACAGGAATTTGCAGCGAGTTTTTCGTTCAAATATTTTTACGTGTGTACGCTATCAGCGCCATCGCCGAGACCAGTATGCTGTGAACAATGCTTGAAGCCATTCTCTTAGGCAAAAAGGACTAAAATAGGGACTAAAATACAGCCGTTAGTCTTCGCGGGCGACCATTCATCTTCAAAAGGAGTATCTGCGGCAGAGTACGTGCCGTGTGCATAAATGCGGACTAACTCTTCGTCCCCGCCGATCTATAAGGATTAACGGGAAGACGAAACGCATGCAGTTAGTCTCTTTGCTGCGTCGTTAATCCCCTAATGGCGTCGTCGTTGCCCTTTCGCGCATATGTCTGCGAACAGTTTTATATTTCCAAAACACAAGCCATTGCAGTCACTGGGTGCTTTAGATGGTGCCACGGGAGAAAATATTGATGTTAGTTATAAGAAAATCGCCTAGGGTTAGTAGAGCGGCGGGTAATGGCAAGGAGCGGCGAAGCGCGATTGCCATACGCTTCTCGGCGAGGTTATGTTGATACGCTGTGGTGCATACGATTCGTGCGAGGTAATAACGGCCAATGAAAGCTTTCAAGCGCCTTAACAGTAACGCAAAAATTAGTGACAATAGCAAAAGTGGATTCCTGAGCGTAATGAATATGTATATGTTTAACAGACGAGAAAAAACGCATATGTTGCTGATGACAACTGCAAAACCAAAATGCTCGCTACAGGTAAGCGTCTCGAAATTATCTTTTACACTCGGTACATAATTTCCTTGGGCACCAAAGCTATGACAATGCTGCAACTGCTGTAAAACCCGCTTGCATTTCCCAGTCGCAATAGTCTAGCGACGCGAATTTGAAGAATTCAGGCTAAGCAACACCGAATTCGCTTTCGCCGATGCAGGAAAATATGGCATGTTTGCTTATTCTGACACTCACACAGACGACACCTTTCACATACGTTACATAGAGCACTTAACATATGTATCGAACACTAATAAAGCACTTAGCTTGCGCTCATTTGTGCGGAAACAAATGAGTCGTCCGATCGCCCAGCTACTTATCTCAACTAGGCGACGACGAGTTGATTGTTATTTACGAGAAAAACTATGGTTGTGAGACTCTACTTCGAATGGAACTGAGCAATAGTCCCTAAACCTAGCAAAGCGCTAAGCGCAAGGCGCAAAACGCGGTCACGTTCGCTTGCACAGGTAGAAATTCGGGCACCAGTTGCAATGGATCAGTTGCGTTATGCACAGAACTACACGCTGTACACTTGAATATTATCTACCGCACCTACCACCCGGTGGCGTGGATAGCGCGTCAGGTTCCTTGTGTATATTTCCGGGCGTCAGGGGTTCGATCCCTGCCGGTGCCGGCGTTTTTTTTCTTTTTTCTGCACTCTACGCAGTTCGTCCTTGGGGAGTATCGGAACGGACCATCCGGGTGGGGGACTAACCGTTCGTCCCCTCGCTGTTAGTCCCCAAAGGGACTAATGATTGTGGCAGAGGCCGTTAGTCCCCAAAAGGACGAACTTTTAGTCCTTTTTGCGTAAGAGTGCAGGTTAAAAAAAGGGGTTTGAGAGGTATAGATGGGTTATCGCCGTCGGCAGGCGCGCATGCGTGTTCTCGCCCTTTCATTTACCGCCGGTGCAGCTACACGGCGCTCCGATACAGTTCGGCCACAGCTCCCGTGCTCCAATTACTTATGACGGCACATGTACGCCGAAGTTTTTGACATCCCAAGGAAGTCCCGGCCTCTCCCCACTTACTTACGTAGGCAGGACGAGGCCGGGGCACCGCATCCTCTAGCACACTTGCACCCTAGCACAAGCGCACTAGTTTATTTCACGAGGACGGGGAAAAATGCATCTACCGCTACCAGCCACTGCTTCCGGTGCCAGAAACAGGTCGGCATTCGCGGGACATGAAAATGCGAACAGCAACAGCAGGAAATACAGCGAATCGTTGAAGATGTACTGCAGGGTAGACGCGACTCCGGATGTTAACTCCGGATGTGTGCTCCACACATGGCCCTGTCTGTGGCAGCACCGACCACCTGCAGTTGTGCCGGGTAAAGGTACGGGTACTTAAAAATCCGAAATTCAGAGAAAACAAAAATATTTAATAATAAATGTACGTGACTCTTATAACCTTGCAGTGCAAGTTTTTTTTTTATTTCTTATCCTGTTCTACATGTAATCGTTGCTTAACCAAATAAGTTGACCAAATTTCAACACAAAATCAGAAATGTGCATCTTATGCATCTCGCCAAAACTCGAAAAATACGCGAAAAAAGTCTGCAAAAAAAATGTTCAAAATATGAACTAAAAGTTGAAAAAAGGTGAAAAACCGCGTAACGCCCGGAATTCCCGTGAGAATACAGATTTGGCGGAAGTTCCACATTTAGTCGTAATAATAGCGTAAATTGTATCTGTTTTATGGCGCAAGGGCAACGATGGCCAAAGAGCGCCAACGCAAATGTTGATCATTTTGAATAATGTTTTAGTAAAATTGTGCCTGTAAATGTGATGATATTAAAAGAGGTTAGTGTGGGGGTGTATACAGCCCCTCATTTAAAACAACAATAAAAGTGGGGATGTGGGGATGTCAGGGTAAGAATGTAAAGAATAAATAGACACTCATAGCTTCCTCCCACTCTCAGGGGCCCTGAGGTTACACGTGGTATGATATGCGGTTTAAAAAGCCAATGTCTCCCAGGTAAGCAAAAAGGCGTTTACTTGGAATTAAGGGTTGATCAGCTAAAAACATTGAGGAATGATAGCGTAAATTGAGATAATTGGTGGGACAGAATTTTGAAAAAGCTAAAAAATAGGAAAAATACAAGAAAATATTATTTTAACAAGAACGATCTGACGAAATCAGAAATATGCATCTGATGCATCTCACCCAAATACCGAATAATAAATGAGACAAGTCCGCAAAAGAACGTTGGAAATACTCATAAAAAATAGCGTAAACGGATCAACTCTGCAGTACACCTTGTATATTCGAGAAAAAAAAACGTACTTAGCGAAGTAAAGGCATTTCATCTCTATAATAGTGTAAATTTACATCATTGGCGAAAGGAAACAAAAGGAAACACAAAAAGAGAAAAATAATACAACGTCTTTCGATACTTACATATGGCTGTGAAGAACTCCCACTCTAGACAAGCGGCAGAAGAATGCTACGCATTAGTACACTATTTTCTGAATTTTTGCAGATTTTTTACTGGAAAAGTTGGACCTTTTAACGTTTGACGATACGTTTATCGTGCCGAATTCCGCAGATATGTTGCACTTCTTCCAATCAATTCCCTAAAAGTGTTCTGAGCTTTATCGTTAGATATTAAAGACCTATACGAGTACCTGCCACATGAGAAATTGCTTAATGTTATTCAAGAAGACATTGACGAGTTGGGAAGCGTGTCTTTTGAAAATGCAGCGGGTGTCACAGTTTGCAGTTTTTTATAACATTCAATCGATTTATTTCGGGTCCACGTACACTGAGTATGATGACAAGCTGAATCTTTAAATTTAGGGAATATGCACTGGCTTATGTATTGCCCCAATACTTAGCGACTTGCTTTTATCTAAACTTCACAATGGGGTTTCCGGCCCCTTCGACAAGATGTATGTAACCCGAGACTTTCGCTTAGTGGAAGAGGAGGACGAGGAGGAGGAGGCGAAGAGGAGGATATACTTTTATTCGGATTTCTGAGCGGCCCAGGGGAGTGGTTCCTTCTTCACGGTTGCCCATATGCAGTCCGTGCCACCTGTGCTCTGTCCACCAGCTGAAGCTGGGTAGGCAGAGACGATCTGAACAGCAACAACTCCCAATGTTCTACTTGGGAAGTCGGTGGGATAAGGGGAGGGTGTGCAGAGCTAAAGTTGCACACCCCGATTATGTGGCGGAGTGTTCCTACTTCTGAGCAGAATTTACATTCAGCGTCGTAGCGGTTCGGGTGCATTAAGTGAAGACGCGTTGGGTGTGGGAAGGAGCCGGATTGTATGAGCCGTAGGGTAGTGTGTTGTTCCCTGGAAAGGAAAGGTCGGCGGGCGGGGGGGGGGGGAGGATGCGGGGTAGGGTCTGTGTCTGAAGGCAATAATGCTGGGTTATGTCCCTGAACGTGACAAGTGGGTGACTGTCCTCGTGCAGCTCTATAGCCTGGGGAGGTAAAAACGCCGGCTTGTTGGTGGGCGTATTCGTTGCCCTCCATAGAAGCGTGAGCGGGCGCCCATACGAGCTGAATGGAATCGGCTGGGGAGTGGGTTTTCAGCACACACAGCGCAGCTCGAGACACCCTCCCCGGCTGGTAATTCCGGTAGGCTTGTTGGGAATCGGTTACTACCTTCCGAACCCCTGGTTGAGTGAGAGCAAAGGCGATGACTGCCTCTTCTGCTGCCGTCATGTCTTGGGTCTTGAGTGAGGCACACGCAAGGAGGTTGGTTCTGGTGGTAGCCACGATGATGGCGTGCTGCCGCCCTCGATGTTGGGAGGTTTCGGTGTAGATAACTGCATGATCCCCTCCGAGGGTGGTGTTGAGTGCTTGAGCCCGTGCTTGTCGGCGACCCTCGTGGTGGGAGGGGTTCATATTTCGAGGTAAAGGGAGCATCTTTAGTTCTTGTCGCCAAGAGACCGGGAGTACATCACGCGGAGTGACACCCTGTGCTGCCCAGCCAACCTGGTGAAGAATGCGCGACCCACTGCAGTTCTGCTCATTCAAAGCTTCGGGTTAGAAAGACGGCCCTCTATCAGCTCTTCCACCGTGTTATGGAGGCCCATCCTAAGCAGCCTCTCCCTGGACGCACTCATGGAAAGACGGCTTGCTTAACCGCCTTTGTAATCCTTATATTAAGCATCTTTATGCCCTCTTTGCCGAAAATAAGATGCGGGTGACGTAAGGGATTCTTGAGAGGCGAGAAAGAGAGAGAGACACCTTAATTGTGCAACAATGTGAGAGTAGTTCATCAGTCCAGGAGCCCATGTGCTGTCCAGGCTGCCGTAGCCCTGGTCACAAGCGGGAGCTGGTCCTCAGGTCGACAGCTGGACAGTCGTATCTCCCACTGCTCAAGGGAAGGAGATGGGTTCAGGGGCGGAAGGTCCGAGTTTTTTGCGCAGTCGAATTATTAATATGTGTGTCAGAGTTCCTGGTTCCTGGCAGAATTTACACTCATTAGAGTACTGGTAAGAAAGAGTAAATGCATAGGGATGGGGTGGGAAAAAGTGCCTCCTCGAATTTGTCTGAGCGTGATTTCTTGGCTTTTGGTCAAAGATGTGCGAGGACTGGGAAAGGACTGTCTCGTGGTTCGGTAGTATTGGGTGACTTCTTGGTAGGCGAGGAGAGGTGCGGAGACAGCCCCGGTCTCAGCGGCTTGGTGGATGAGGTCTCGAGCCTGTCGATGACCAAAATTGTTGCTCGTCATTGCACAGTGGGCGGGAGTCCAATCAATGTCCACCCAATGGGCAGGCGGATGTTCTTTCAAAAATCGGCATGTGGCGGGGACCACCTGTCCCGACACGTGCCTGCGGCAGGCAGCTTGCGCATCGGTCAATGTAATCTTAGAGGTGGTTTGGGTGAGGGCGAGCGGAACAGCTAATTCTTCAGCGTTCAGGGAGCAAGTTGTCAGGATTGAAGCAGTGGTGATGAGGGCGTTCTTAAAGGTTACCACTGCCACCATAGTTTTGTCATTTGCGTAACTGGCCGCACGGGAGGTTCCCGTTGGAACCCATTCCCATTTCATCCTTCCCGCTTGTTCCCTCCCGTTTCAGCCCAGCGCAAAACGACCTTCCCTTTTCACCCTTTCCCATTCCGCCTGTTCCCATTTGAACCCGTTACCATTTGAACTTTCTCGTTTGTTTCCTGCCGCTTCAACCCGGTGCTAAACGCCCTTCCCGTTTCGTATTTTCCTATATAGCCCCTTCCCGGAATAACAGACCCAGTTTCGACTCGGGTGACTCGGACCGAGGTGTGCGATTTTTTAAATTAGATTTGCGTGCGACTGTATTTCAAACCTCTTAAAAGACGTTACGGCTGACGGAACCAAAGTATGCAGACGCCCTATTAACCTACAACCTTTTTGCAATGGTCCGTTTTACGATAAGCGGCGCCAATTAAAAAAACAACACGTAGGTTCCTGCGTTGCGTCCGACCCGGTACAGCGTTGGTGAATTACAGCTGAAACCCCACCCTTCCGTCTGCTTCTGCGTCCGTAGCGTTGTTCGAGCGGTCTGGAACGTGTTGCTCGCATGCGTATTCCGCGGCAGCGGTGATGGTTCCAGTCTCTACGGTTTCATATACGAATGCCCATGCACTCATATGCAACACACACACAAAAAAGAAAGGACAAGAATTAACCAGTGTGGCGAACCGCAAAAATACCGGTTCGGTTACGGTTCTGGTTCAGGCGAAATCATATCGTTCCGATTCAGTTCCGATTCGACAAAATCACGTACCAAGCCGGTTCGCGAACCGGTTCGGCAGCTTGAACCGGTTCGCGAACCGGTTTGATGAGTTGAATCAGCACTGAAATTAAAAAAAAAAACATTTAGTAGTTTAAAACGACAGTCAAATCAGAATACAAACAAAATTTCAAAATGCTGCTGTTCCCCAATGGCAGTGGCGCAATTGCAAAGCAAACTTTCAACGATTACGAGATATTAGAAAAACAGATGAAGTGGCGACGAATTACCACCTACTTGCTCGCCCAGACTTGATGTTGTCCTAGCGACTATTCATAAAGCCACCATGACATATGATGGTGGGATATATTTTCTGCCCTTTCCTTTTTTGTTGAAATCGCAATCGTCGCTATGGAATCGTCCATCATGCTTACCTTGAAGCCTTAAATTTAGGCCTGCGTACTAGCGCATTCAAATACCAGGGCTTAATACCAATGGCGCACATTTTTTATATTCGTAATAAAACAGAAAAATCTACAACAGGCAGGCACATAAGTACTGCCAATGAATTAGGTTATTTGGTCACCCTGATTAATTGGTTAGTTGTCACCTTATCGAATGTGTTAGCCGCACTTTTGTTACAAGTAAGTTTTAGTTAATTCTCAGTCACTGCATTATTGCCCTGACCACTGCAATTGCTTTTGCGATAGCTATACCTGATGTGTGCATTACAATCAGCATGTCATCGTATCGCCTGACCCCCGGCCATCGTTCCGTAGGCTACATTGCAGAATCTTATAACAGATTATGCTGTTACAAAATGAAAGGGAAATTTGAGGAGCATGGGATGGGACTTTTTCGGGTAGACGCTCTTTAATTCGTCCACAGCAGTACTCCCCTCCGGAACGAGTAGCAGTAGAAGTAATGTAGCGAGTTGGGCAGTCAGCACAAGTGCACCATCGAAAAAAAAAGCAAACCTGAAAGAGACAAAACTGCAGAACAAGCAGAAAAGATGATTGCTGGGCGAATGGGACAGTGTGAGGTACAGGCCTGTTGATCTGCACGTGTCATGTCCTTTATTACTGTTTCTGCTTCCAAGACAAGCTCGAGGGCTGCAATTTCTTGCCAAGGGATTAAGTGCGCACCTTAACAGTTTTCCCTGACATTTCTGTTGTTATTTGTATCTGTAAAAAACGGAACTTGTCCACTGTACTGTCCTCAAAAACTGACCACGGAACTCACTTTCTTCGCGTTGATGACACATTTGGTTGTAAAAGGCAGGGCAAAGAAAAGTATAGAGCAATATCCACGTTTTGGTGCTTTTTTTTTAGTTATTCCATTTTACTAACTTTTTGCGTAATATTTTAAAACATCGTGATTCGCCTTTTATTTTTGTTGTTTTCCGTGCATAAACAGAATTAAAAAAAAACTGGCGCATTTGATGCCCCGCGCTATATCTCTGCTCCGAGGCGCAGCTTATGTTGCAGGCCGGCAGACTTATTTTAACCAGCTGGTGATATTAAACGTGGATCAAAATCTCGATACACGCACGTTCTCGATTTCCATCTACTTCAGAAAAACAGTCTTGGGGAAGGGAGATCGAGGCAACTTATGGTCAGCAGCAAACGGCTTAGCCACTGAGCAGCTCCTGCGGTCACACTCGTCAAGTATTAACAATTTGCCGGTGTAGGACCATTTAAACAAATTATGAAATGCAAAAAGTCTGCACGCATCGGGTGTGGGCTTTCGCTGTTGCGCAGTGGAGCACTCCTGCAGCCTGATTGCTCCAATAAAGTCGAAGCTAGGGAAGGGCGAAGCCGTTTTATATCCCCTGCAAGCTGCCGATAATGACATTTCGTTTGGTCAGCTTGCACTGCACTCGCGCTTCCAGCAGCGGCAGACCATTGCTACATTGGGGCTCATTCATTTCCCCTGTTGTTACATAGAGCGTGATAGTGTTCATTTGTCTGGAGGGGAAAGTGCGCGAGCGGGTACGAAGTTGATGGTACGTGAAAGAAAAAAAGGCCTGAATTGCATTGACTGTGCAATATCAACAACGGAAGGTCGAACCGTTTCGGCATGAACCGGTAACCGTTATTTCTTTTTTCGGTTCCGTTCGGGTTCAATGTGCTAAAAAAACAACGGTTCGGGTTCGGGTTAGGGTTCAGTTCCGGCAAAAATACCCGTTCAGTTCCGGTTTCTGGTTCGGTTCGGTTCCGGTTCGACACCCTGGAATTAACAAAATAAAGCCTTTCCGCGGTCGCAATGCCAGTTTGTAGCGACCGGACCTCCTGCCGAAAATGAAGTTGGGTGTTTTAACAAATGCGACTATTAATTTATTGGCGGTAATACAGGGCTACTGTTTTTTTTTTCTACGCAGGAAAAAGATCTCGCGAAATATAATTACCAAATCTAGCTAGAAAAAACGTATGTTATGAACGCGGTAACTATTATGGACCAAGCCAGTGGTACGGTTTATTTTAATGACTGGCTAAGGGTCACTTTATATGCAAATATTTGTAAAAGAATGGCCATTGAAGTCTAAAGCTGAAATTTTTGCTTGGATGAAATGGTTTGCCCACATTTTTCATCCAGGCGTTAAGGACACCCCAAGCTGTATTCGCTTGCGTGTACCTTTTACGGATAATACATAGGCGGGCAAACAGTACATGGAGAAGCAAAAGCAAACATTTATGTAGTTGTTCATCCATATTAGAGAGTTTTCGCATATTGTTATCGTGTTTGCGTCACCACTTACCGTGTTACCTGTTAGAACAGCGTTTGCGGATTGCGTAGTCCGGCCGCCGCGGCGCAAGTAGCGACATCTATGAATTAGTCTCAAAGCAAATCACGCATAATTTTGTTGCTCATATCTAGTTGCTTTTGTTTAAAGTAGCTTGAATATTTCACTTTTTCGAGTGAAGTGTTCGCAATAACTCTAATTGTTTTGAGAATGCTGTAGCCATCGCCTGTAGCGCTTTAAAAGGAAACCGTGTTGGTGGCGCCATCTACCGAGTAGAGTAAGAGACAAGGTAAAATATAGTTTGCCTCCGCGCTAAATAATTAGGTAATAAATCAGTAAAAATGTTGTATTACCTACTCAATAACCTACACTACCTTACCCAGCACAAGTTTGGAGGCTAAAAACTCACTGCGAGCTCAGAAACTTATCTATTTCAGGCGGGCGTTTTGGGAGCGAGTTAAAACGGGAAGGGTGTTTTGGGAACGGGTTGAAATAGAAAGCGGTCAAACGGGAAGGGCGTTCTGGGAAGGGGCGTACACGGGATGGGCCAAACGGGAAGGGTGTTTCGGGAAAGGGTTCGAGCGGGACGGGTTCAAACGGGAACGGGTTGTTTCGGGCTACACCCGGCCGCACCTGTGTAGATTACGTCGGATCGCCTGCTGTAAAGTTTTTCTTGGGATTTTCTTCGGGCTTCCCTACGACCAGGGTGGAAGTCCAGATGCATATTTGTGGGAAGGGGGCGCACAAAAATGAAGTGGCACCAAGCGTCGGGGATGGTCACCAGGTGGGTCTGGTAAAGGCATGAAGGCCCTCAGCGAAAGCGGTGGTGGGACAGGGAAATCAAAGAGGCCCTTGAAAAGCGGCGTGCGGCAAACCGGGCACACAGGCATGCAGTGAAAAATCTCACAGCCAGTGAATGCCTCCTAGCCTGGGAAGAGTATCTGCGCTGCAAACGAGCAGTGCAACAGCTGGTCCAATGCAAAATCGCAGAAAACGACCAAAGGCGACTGGAGGAGACCACTGCAGCAGGCCGCAGCAGCACCCGGAAGTTTTGGACCTATGTTTCCTCACTCGACCGCAAATCGCCACTGCCAAAGCTCCGAGATGAAATGACGGGTGACACAGTGCTTGATATACGTCGGCACCTCCAATCGCATCTTGAGAGAATCTTTGACCATACACCCAACCAAGGTGACGTCCAGCACAAAGCCAGCCCGGTAGGAGAGCCGCCAAGTGAACAGGACTCGTAAATGGCTGACTGCCAATGGGAAGTGACACCGCTGGCTCTCAAACGTGCTCTTGCTCGCATTGGGGCTCACACGGCAAGCGGACTCGATGGCATCCCTGCGGAACTGGTCAAGTGTCTGGGGGAAGTGGCGCAAGCACACCTTGCAGCAATCCTCACCGGCATAATCCACGACGACCCCATCCCAGAGGCATGGCTACTGGGAAAAGTGTCATTAATACCAAAGAAAGGCGGTGGCAGCAGCCTTCTCAGGGATCACAGGCCACTCACAGTCACCAGCGTACTGTATAGGCTTTTTGCCCAAGTGCTTAAGGCCTGGATGAGCGCGTGGGCGGAGCAAAGTGATCACCTGACGGAGCTGCAAAATGGATTTAGACGGGGTCGTCGGGTGGAGGACAACCTGTTTGTACTCTCCCAGTGCATAGAACTTGCACGGAAAGAATCCCGCGGCCTGGTGACATGCTTTCTCGACGTCACTAAGGCATATGACAATGTCCCACACGGCCGTATGCTGCAGCACATGAGCGACCTGGCTATGCCATCCAAATGGATTGACCTTCTGCGGCGCTTATACACCAGCAACAAGGCAGTGGCATGCTTCGGAGAGGTCCACACGGAGCCAGTGGCAATACACCGGGAACTGAAGCAGGGGTGCCCGCTCTCCCCGCTGCTATACATGCTGTATGTAGCGGGGCTAGAGAAAGTCCTTATTGCGTCGGGACTTGGTTTCACGCTGCCCTATTCTGAAGATGGACTCCCGCAAATGTGGACACTACCGGGGCTGGTCTTCGCCGATGACCTTGTCCTGCTCGCTGGAAGTGTGGCTGAGCTACAGGGACTTGTCACCGCCTCGGCTGAGCATCTGTCAACACTGGGACTGGCCTTCAACACGCGCAAGTCAGCGGTCCTGTGCTTCTCCGACCCAGAGGACAAAGCTCGCATTGTGCTGCTGCCTGGCGGTGAAGAAGTTCCACCGATGCACAGCTATTGTTACCTTGGCATCACTTTCAACACCACTGGCGACAAGTATGCTACACACGAGGCTTTACTGAAAGAAAGGTCGAGACGCGCCAGCTGTATCCTGCGCAGACGGTTCTTATGGGGGTGCAACCGATACCTGTTGGTCCGTGACCTGTGGAAGTCGGTGCACGTCCCATGTCTCACCTTTGCGAACGCTGTGGTGTGTGTGTCGGCGCCAAGACGGGGGTGGCTCGAGCGTGGTCAGCGAGAGGTGGGCCGCCTTGCCTTGGGCTGCCATGGCCGAGTGGCTGTGGAGGCCATACAGGGTGACTTGGGATGATCAACATTTGAGGCTCGCGAGGCCACCAGCAAAATTGCATTCGAAGAGCGACTCCGAGTCATGAACGATGAACGCTAAGCGCGGCGACTTTTCCGCTACATGGCATTCAAGGGTGTTCGCACACAGTGGTGCAACCGCCTCTACCACCTCCGTCGAAAATTCGGCTTCACTACAAGCCCGATCGAGGTGGGCCCGCCGCACAAGATCACGGAGAAGGTGCGCTCCAGGGTGAAAGAAGAGGAACGCGCTCACTGGCAGACCGCAATGCACCAAAAGTCTACCCTGGAACTGTACCGCAACCACAGGCAAGATATAGGCCGGATGCGTGTCTACGACAACAGCAGCGGCAGCACACTCCTCTTCGAGGCCCGTGCGGGGGCACTGCGCACGCTGCTGTACTGCCGGCACTACGACAGCACACCAGAGGTTCAAGCAGCAAAGTGCAGGGCATGCGGCGACCACGAGGAAAGCATGGAGCACCTGGTGCTGCACTGCCACAAGCTGCGCCCACCCGCCAGAGTCAACGCCACTATACAACAGGCGCTAGGGTTCGAGGAGGGCGTCGACAATGCCATGGACGTACACACGACGAAAGAGCGACTGCAACTCTGGCAGCGCTCGGTTCGGCTGGGTGCGGCTGTGGTGACGGTGCAGTGAACGCATGAGTGAACTGCAGTGAATGGTGACAGTGCAGTGGACGTACATACGCATGCAGTGTACCATATGCACAAGACTGCAGGAAAACTGCTACCTTTAGTTTTCTCGCTGGTGGGGACGGTGCAATGACTTTAGGCATTCAGCCGGGTTTTTTTCTTTTTATATGTATTTTGTTAACTTTTTCAACTGGCTTGGACATTTCGGTGTCCGCCCGATACAAAGGGTTTCTGGCCACAACGATCATCATCATCATCACCGTTGATTATTCTGAAGGACCGCGCGGCCTGACTTGGTTTGGGCAAGTCGAAGGTGTTGGCTTGAAAGGTGTCCTTCGATGAGCTCATCTGTGATATTGTGGAGCCCCATGCATGCTAGGTGGTTTGGCCGTGGAAGTTCATCGGGAGGCCCAAAGCTTGTTTTGTTGCTCTCCGGATGAGGCGATTGCGTTTGTCGGTGTCGGTTCGAGTTGAGACAATGTATGGCGCGACGTAAGTGAGGCGGGAGATGACAGAGGCCTGAAAGAGCCGAAGAGTATCTTTTTCTTTCATGCCTTGGTGCCGGTTGGTAATGCGACTGATCATATGTATAACCTGATCAGTCGCTTTACTGAGGTTTTAAAGTGTTTTGCCATTTCTGGCGTTGGCTTGGATAGTGAGACCCAGGATCTTCAGGGCTCTATCCAGTTAAATAGTGTGCTCATAGAGGGTAACCAAGATTGTGTAAGGGTCAGAGTTGAGGCTGTGCTTACAAACTATAATTGATTCTAGCTTTTGACTAGAACAGCGGATGCCATTGGCTTGGGCATACGCGTTCACTGTGTCCGCAGCACGTTGGAGAGTTTCTTGAATGCCCCCGAGAGAATCGCTCCCCGCCTACAGGATAATACCATCCGCATAAAGGGAATGTCAAAGGTTAGGTATTTGCTCTAGGGCAGCGGGAAGGCCAATAATGCGATATTAAACAGGAGAGGAGACAATACAGACCCCTGGGGCGTGCCGCGACTGCCGAGTTGGATTGGTTTAGAGGTGAGATGCCCTAGTTTGAGGATGGCTCGGCGATCTGTGAGAAAATCGGTGATGTAGCTGTAGGTTCGTTCTCCGCAGCCAGTCTGATGAAGGCGACCAAGAATCACCGCGTGGGTCACATTATCAAATGCCCCTTTAAGATCCAGCGCAAGGATGCCTCAAGGGGAGTGACGGGGGGCTGGTGCGATCATTTCTTCCTTCAGTTGAAGGAGCACGCCTTGGGTGCTGGGGTTGATGAAATCCATACATGGAGTCTGGAATCTGTCCCGTATCTTTTAAATTCGGCTGGAGTCTCTTGAGGATAATGCGCTCTAGTAATTTTCTAATACAGGAGGTGAGTGAAATCGGTCTAAGGTTGTCGATATATGGGGATTTGCCTGCATTGGGTATGAAACGTACTTCAGCACTCTTCAGTTGTGTGGGAAGCTTCCCAGACGACCAGAACTCATTGAAAGGAGTGAGCAGGCTCGCTTGTGCTGCGTCGCCACTGTTGGCGAGGACCTTATAAGTAACCTGGTCGGATCCAGGAGCGCTGTTTTTCTTGCATTCCCCCCCAGGTGGTCCAAATTAATCCGGAGCCCTCCACTACGGCACGCCTCATCGCCTGCGTTGCGTCGGCACGTTAAACCCTACAATCAATCAATCATTCGAAAGTTGTACACGTTGTGGTGCTTAAAACGTATTACGGATGACAGCACACCGGCTGCCGCACGCAGAACGACCCATGTGTTTTTATCCTTACTCGCGGTATCAAGTAATGCTACCATTGCCACTTCTGTTTGTTGCAATATTGCTCTAAACACGAACTAACGATGACGCATCGGTGGTCATCAGATGGAAGAAAAATATTTAGAGCCCTTTCATTTCTGGGAAGACGGAAGGCCAGCGAAGCTGCATTAGTAGATAACTCTATTGACTTATGCATGGTGATTTACTATATTGGTTAAATAGAAGCGCGTGCTCATGACTTCCTTAGAATTATTTCTAAATGAATTCTTGTGTAATTTGTTTCGGGATAGTTTCGGTTAAGAAAGTGTTAGAGCCGTTTTCTATAACCATACTCCATTTGTCGACGACCATGCATTGACAGCGGACGGGAATTCTGTAACATTTACAACTTCACTGTGAACTAGAGTAGCCGACCCATTTTTCGGACCTGGAGGAGAACGAAAAAGAGCAGCCTTGAAAATCCGCGAGTCACAAAAACGAACTCTATTTTGTTTAATTAATACTGAAGAAGTCGCGAATGGTTCCTTGGCCTTAATGTCCTCCTCCATCTGAGAACGTCTGCTGGCATCTCTGAAAGCGTCACGTTTTTTGGATAAACATACAACAACGCCAAAGCGTTGGCACTGTCTTGCGTTAATGGTTGTGGGTGGTCGGGAGTGTCTTCGTCTTACTCACATTCGCTTTGCGGCAGCGCGGTCACTTGGCGCACGATCTCACGAGCTCATAGAATTGGTACTTCAACTACGGTCATTGTGCTTTTCGAAGGACACAAGGTACCGAACTATGTTAAATACGGCCCCTTATTGCTCGAACGCA
This sequence comes from Haemaphysalis longicornis, assembly GCF_048455015.1. Lineage (NCBI taxonomy): Eukaryota > Metazoa > Arthropoda > Arachnida > Ixodida > Ixodidae > Haemaphysalis > Haemaphysalis longicornis. The sequence continues at coordinate 249,352,786 of NW_027526295.1, forward strand.
GCCTATACCAAAACATTTTGATGTCTGCAGGCAATGCGGAAAAGTAGGCCATAGAAGCGATGTATGCCCATTTCCAGACACAAAAGTTTGCATTGCCTGCGGTTTAGAGAACCCTAACAGTGAGCATGCCAGCCATTGCCAACCCAAGTGGAAGTTATGTGGCGGAAGTCACATGACCGGGGCTAAAGCATGCACCAACAAATTCAAAATCCCTTACGTCGTTAAAAAAACACAATGGGCCCGCAAGTTCTCGGATGGTCAACAGCTGCGTCAACAACAGCTGCGCGAATTCAGCGAACTTGACGCAACAAGCTTCCCGCCTCTGAAATAGCACTCAACTGAAAAGAACAGTAGGAGTAGATCTACGACCAGGAACAATAGCAAGAAAAGATATGGTACCAGAGCACCAGAAGTGCTAGTAGGCAACCCTCTCAAAGACGAGAGAGAGAAGCCTGGGCAGGCCCCCTTAAAACCCCACCTAATAGAATGGCCCCAAAAGGTTCCGACGTATCGGCCGTTCTTAAAGCCCTTAGAGCCGAAACTGAAAAATTGAAGCAGAGAATCGCAAACCTCGAAATGACAAAACAGATCAATTAACGAAAAGTTAGATAGACTCCTGGCGCGTCAAACCCGCGAGCAGCAGGCGCCACCTGCCCCACGTCCTGTTCCAGAGCAGGCGCGCACTACTGAAACAGAGCCGACTAGCAAGCGCAAGGCTGTTGACCCAGCCCCATCGAATGGTGCTATGTCTACCCAAGACCGTAAGCTGCGACTCCGGCAGGATAAGCTCGAGGAATGACAGGCAAAGATGGAAGATCAGCTCGATAAATTCATCAAGACCACAAACAAAACGCACCAACAAGTACAAAGTATCCTCGTCCAAATTCAAACACAGCTGGCCGCAGCTACGGAAAGACTCAACACCGCCGCCCAGGCAGCAGAACAGCACATAGCCCAGGACCACCACCACTGTCGGTCATCCAACAACCACAGCCACTACCCATCGTCTACCAGTCATGGTCGCCCCAGTAATAGATCTCATATGTCAATGGAATTGTAACGGGTATCAAAGTAAGAAAGCGATCATACAGCAGCATCTTAAGAACATCAATCGCAACCCGGGCGTTATCATGGTACAAGAAACCCTCAGCGATACCCCACTAAAACTCTGGCTACCGCACGTATACAAGCCCTCCAAGCGCCCGTGCGGACACCAAGGGAGTAGGACGTGGGGTCTGCATTTTCATACGCAAGGGGATCACCTATATAGAACACGACTTACTCGGAAGTGCCATTGAACACTGCGCAGTAGAAATTGTCACCGGAAAGAAGCGTAAGGCCAGCACCTTTCTCGTCACCTTGTACAGTAACCCTGCACATCACCAGCAACGTTTTAGAGCGCTTATGCGCAAGGCGTCGCGATTGGCCCACGATAACACACTAATAGTCGGGGGAGAATTTAACGCTCCGCACCAGGACTGGGACTACCCGACATCGACCGCCAAAGGCCGCTTCTTGATGGAGGATGGAACGGAAGCCGGTATGCACCTGATCACAGACAACACTGACCCAACACGTTGTGATACATCTGTAACAAGGGACACGAGCACGGACCTCACTTTCGTCAAGAACAACGCACGGCACATCCAATGGAGAAACTCTCAAGAAGAGTTTTGGAGTGACCACTACGTCCTGGAAATCGTCGTCCCCCTTTCTGAAAGGACGCCAGCACTTCGAAAACACAAGATCATGGACTGGGTCGCATTCCGCTAATCCTTACCCCAAGAGCGCATGGAAATCGACGATATTGAGTGGTGGGCGAAAGCGGTCGTCCAAACGACCTCGAACGTAACCAAAGAAATAGAGACTGACGATAACATCACACAGATGGACAGCCACCTGGCCCATCTACTTGAGGCCAACAAATCTATAAAGTCCCGCTGGAAGACGCAGCATACTAACCGTATACTCAGCAAGAAGGTGGCACACCCAGCAGTAGCACGGAGTCTGCAATGCAGCCGACGGGCAGCTCCACATGAGCAAGACTTGGAACCTACTTAGACACCTCCCGGACGAAACCCGGACAAAGTGTCACCATCACAACACGCTCAATCGAATGCTGCACAGAGCCGTGGTAGAAATGGGAGAAAGTGAAGTGGAACGCCGGCTGGACGAAAAGTACCTGCCGACAACACCTACCGACAATCCCCCGGAATACGCTGGAAACGTCAATGAGGACTTAGATCGCGATATAGAGGTCTGGGAAGTTCGAGCGGCCTCACAGACACTGAACTGTAAATCGGCAGCGGGACCTGACCGGGTCACTAACAAGGCACTCACAAATCTCAACGACCCTGCGATCGAGGCTCTCACGAGGTATTGCAACAAGTGCTGGCGTGAAGGCTGTCTCCCATGACAATGGAAGACTGCTCGCACCATCCTAATACCGAAAGCCGGGAAACCGCCCCGAATCGAACATCTCCGGCCTATCTCTCTTACCTCATGCGTCTTGGAACATGTATTGCTGAATCGTTGGCAATGCTACTTGGAAGACAACGCACTCTATCCCAATACTCTTGTGGGCTTTCGAAAAAAGCTAGTACCCAGGACGCAATGCTGCTCCTCAAGCACGAAATAGTGGATAAAACCTCCACCAGAGACAATAGAGCAATACTAGGACTTGACCAAGAAAGTGCATATGACAAGGTTCGACACTCTACAATCCTTCACCAGGTGTCCAAACTGAACATGGGCAAACGCACATACAATTATATCCGAGACTTCCTCACTGAGCGCTGCACTCAGATCTGCGCAGGTCATCTGGAACTACCCGAAAAGCAACTGGGCAGCGTGGGGACCCCGCAGGGGTCTGTCGTCTCCTCGCTTCTCTTTAATCTGGCCATGATTGGCGTCGTCTACCGTCTCGAACAAGTGAAGGGTGGTCGGCACACCATCTATGCCGACGATGTCACCCTTTGGATCTCGGGAGGCAGCGATGGTCACATTGAAGGCACGCTACAGAAAGCGGTCGATACAATAGAGGAAGAACTAGAGGGTTCGGGCATTGTCTGCTCCCCGGCTAAATAGGAACTCCTGATCATATCGCCAAAGGGTCGGAGAAAGAAAGACTATGCCCATGACATCTAGGTGCACACAAAGGAGGGGCGAGCAATCCCAGAGGTCTCCAAAATCAGAGTTCTGGGGCTTCTACTGGAGCGCGGCTGCGATAACAGCGCCACGGTCACCAAGATCACATCAAAGGCAATATCTGCATCCCACCTCATCCGACGCGTTTCAAACAGGAAAGCAGGCATGAAGGACAAAAGTTTGCTACGACTTATACAATCCTTTGCCATGAGTCACATAGCCTACTTAGCCGCGTTCCACAACTGGAGGCGGCAAGAACAGGACCGACTCAATGCAGCAATCCGTAAAAATACAAGCCCGCATTAGGCCTCCTCCAGAGCGCCAGCACTGAACGGCTTCTCTCCCCAGGTGTACACAACACTCTGGAGGAAATTGCGGAGGCACAACGAACTGCGCAGCTAGAGAGGCTATCAGCAACACGAACGGGTTGATACATTCTCCATCGACTGAACTTTGCACCCACGAGAGAAAGAGAGGCAACTAAGAATAAGACACCGGAGGAGATACGCTAACACTTAGTGGGGCCCCCGCTCCCGCGAAATATGCACCCAGAGCACAACCGACAAAGGAGGTTGGCCAGGGAAAAAGCTCTGATCGACCTTCACGCCAACGACAACGGGGCTGTATATGTCGATGCGGCCCAGTATTAACAGAGAAATGCCTACGCAGCCACGGTGATCACGGCAACGACAAGCAACGTCAAGATCGCAGCATCCATCCAGGCTCAAAATGCAACGCAAGCAGAAGAGATGGCTATCGCCCTGCCCATCACAATTGGCATGACCACGACAATCCTCAGCGACTCCAAGTCAGCGATGACGAACTATGCCAGGAGAAATGTGTGCGCGGATGCCGCCCATATTCTCTCTCGAATACAGGAACGCAACCTCGCCATCTACCTCAAGTGGTTCCCCGCCCACATGGAACCCCACATCTCTGGGAAGGGGAACACCAACCATAATGAGACTGCCCATGCTGCAGCGAGATATCTTACCAACCGCACTGCAGCAGAAGTCGACACCGATACTTCGGAGTCGTACAACGCGGGCAAGGAACCCCTGTCTACCTACAGCGAGATAGTCACCTGGTACCGACTCAGCAGGCGGACCATGCCTCCTCCACACCCTGGTCTAACTCGAGCGGAAGCAGTCCTCTACCGACAACTACGAACACACTCGGTCCTTACACCGGCCCTTGCTCGATACGTATGCCTCGAGGTGTACGAAACGGACATCTACCGCCTATGTCAAGACCAGAGAGCTACACTGGTTCAGATCTTATGGCAATGCAACAACGCAGAAACGGGAACAACGCTTCCTCAGGAAACAGAAGACGCCAAGTGCAGCGCTAACCTAGACACACAGCTCCAGGCGGTCAACACTATCATCGCAGCACTGGAGCTACAACGGCCGTCAAGTCAACGCCAGGAGGAGCCCACCAGGAGCAGCGCCAAGGGGATCACCGGGAGTGTCCGGGACTTTGATCGAGTCGTTCCTGGGATGTCCATGGACCCCTCTACCGAAGACTAACCATCAGCCTGTATTGGGGCCTTAACAGGTTGCCTCCTCATGTACTTTAACATGGGTGTTCAATAAAGTTTCACTTACTTACTTTAAAAAAACTGGCCACGTATCACCCATTTCCCGTTTTCGAGATTGCTTCCGCCGCGGACTACATGCAAAATTATGGACTCCAAGATCAAAGTTTGTTACCCCGGCGGGGGTCACGCCAATCCCCATTCAATCGGATGCAAGCCAGGTGGCTTAGTATTCAAGATAGCGTCGTCCTGAAGTCGCACTGTGGCTCTGTAGCGGAAAATTTTGTCCGGCAAATCGTACTTTTATCTTTTTTTTTTTCGAAATACTTACTCCTATGGGAAAACTGGCGGTTCCTCGGGAAAGCCCGGAATATCCAGCAAGTCCGAATTTTCGCAGTCCGAAAAAACGGTCGGCTACTGTGATTATGACAAGCAAATGAAGCTCGGCGTAATCATGAAGTTCCCTCAGCGCCAATTTCAGCCTAATGAGTTCCAAGACACTCAGAGCTGCGAAGCATTTTACACTATCTCTGAAGCGAGCACGCGCGATTCTTTGCCGACGCGACCCGATAGACGCCTAGCGCAAGACAGCTTCCCTGTAATGACACTAACGCGTTGTGTCCAGAATTAGCACGGAATCTGTTCTTAGCTATTTGAGGCAGCCTATAAATTTATTTAAAGCTCATATTATCGCGGCTATGGCCACATGCGTAGAAAAAACTTCACCACCCTTTCCGAAAGAAAGTTGAGAGAAGGGCGAAAGCTTTCTGACATCAAAAGTGCGTCAAAACCTTCGCTAAAGTGCGTCCAACCTTTGCTGAAAGTGCGTCCACTTGATCGCCAAGCCTTCAAAGGCCTAAATCGCCAACGAAAAAGGAACCCTTTCGACGATATCTCATGCACCAAGTAAACGCACCTATACGAACCATCTAAACGTATAGCGATACGTGGTTTATAAGATATAGGTATACTATTGCACTCATTCTTCGTTCCTCTAAGGCAAGCTAGAGGTCTTTTCCCGAAACTCACCACCCTTTTCTGTATTATATAGACTGACCTGAGAATGAGGCTCCCAGAACGAATCCCACGTCGACTTGAGACGCTCTACCATCGGCTGCGCCTCAACGCAGCACTTAAAAACTCCTACCGACATCGCCTCGGTCAAACCACAAACCCTTACTGTGATAACTGTGGTTTGCCAGAAACTGCTGAACACGTTTCATTAGAGTATCCGGCGTACAACCAGGAAAGGAACCACCTTGCCAAGAAGATCGAGTGCCTCAACAATGGACTTTTATCATTGAAAGCTCTTCTTGGACCATGGTCATCGCCATCATCCCAGCGAAAAGTGTTAGATGCACTGTTCGATTATTTACACGACATCGGCGTCGCGGAGACACTGTAGAACTCTACATCGTCATCCTGTGAGACCACCTGGACTTTTACACGACCCACGGAACACTCCATGTTGCCTTCTTTTTTACCTCTTCCTTTTTTCCCCTCTCTTTCGCCCTACTTCCTTTAGGGCCTTTACTCCCTCCCCGCCATCCCCGCAGAGTAACACCGTTCTGCACCCTTGGAGCACCAGCGACCACAACCGCTACTTGTGAATTCACTAAGCTGCTATCTTTACTAGAAACCAGTCGCTCTTACCTGTCGCTAAAGTGTCATTAGCAAGTTGCTATCACCAGTATTTCCCTGTAGTCAGTCAGTCATTACAGCTGTTTGTTTCTTGTAGCCCGTCTGGTAGCACGTGAAAGGTGGGCAGAAATAAAACACTCTAAGCGACGTCCGACGCGCTTGACAGATTGAGTTTGACGCCGACGCCGGACAATTTTCGACTTCTAGCAATGCTAATTCTCCCGCGTTAAAGATAAAACGCCGTTAAAACTATAGCTCCATAAAAAGTGTAGCAGACCAACCAATTTTCTTTTCAATGCGAAAGCATCAGTAAACTCATTGAGCGAAAATACGTGTGTGCACGTGTCGTGTGCATGTTGTGCGTATGCGCGTGTGCGTGCGTGCGTTCGTGCATGCGTGTGTGTGTGTGCGTGTGCGCGTGTGTGTATGTGTGCGTGCGTGTGTGCGTGCGTGCGTGTGTGCGTGCGTGCGTGCCTGTGTAGCGACAGTTGATGGCACCAAAAAAGATGGCGGACGTGAAGGCTCTGTGCTGTCCAGAAAAGTGGCCTGCCCGCCAAAGAGGCTGCCCAAGGATGCATTATTTGGAGACAAGGTGCTGCCCGTCACTGGTCGGTGATGAGAGTGGAGCACAAGGCGGCACAACGGCGTCTACTAAAATCCATTGTTGTTGTTTTCCTCAAAAAAGCAACTACGGTCTATGAAACTGCGGGTTTATGAGCCAAGAATAAAATTGCACGTAACTGTATTAATGAATTATAAACTTGCGGCCATAAAGAGCAACGCTTTCACACTCACACACGTAAGCAGCCTTAAGTGTCCCTGGGAACCTTTTATTTGGCATCAGTTAGTGTCGTAATCGCTGGCTTCCCATGGAAAAAATTTGCAGTGGATTGTAGAGTCAAGTTGGCCAAGTCAACATTTACAAAAACAACCTGCATTATAAAATTGTGTTTATGCCGACGTGACAGAGAAACGAAGAAACAAAAATGCAGCACTAAAATAGTTAAAAAGAAAAACAGTCGTTCTTTTGTTCTCCCAACCCTTTTGAAACCGTTTTAACTGGTTCGCACCGGTTCGAACCTGAACAGAACGTCGCTCGGGCACCGAACCCGGCACCGAACCCGAAAGGATTGAAGCTGAACCCGAAGTGAACTAAAAAAATTCTTGTTCGACACCTTGCTATGAAACAGAAATGAATGCAGTAGAGAAGAAGGGCAGGTATGGTGGGGGAGCAGCGGGGCTGCAAGTCGGCCATATATGGTTGGGTAGATGTGCGGTGGTAGACACGTTGTGCATTACCCAGAAGCGCCTTTTTTTCTGGCAGAACGTCTACTTGTGGAGTTGCGCCAGAAAAGGTATGGCTGCCTGGAAAGCAAACAGAGAGCGAGAGAATTCCAAGATTAACACAAGAAGTCCAGCTATAATGTACTGTTCGAAAGGAATTTCTGCCGTGCAGTGTCACCTTATGAACCACCCCTCGGGCGCAAGAATGACAGCGCACGTGCAGATTGTGCGTGTTGACCACGACGAAGTGCTGGTTCTTGACGGCATGCTCCACCAGGGCCTCGCTGTTGCTCTCACCTTCCAGGACCTTCGAGGGGCCAAGGTTAAAAGGCAACGTGAAGACAAAACACAAGTTGGGTTCGTTAAAAATACCGGTTTGTCCCCATAACAATGATTGCAATTTTATTGCAAACTACGAACAACTAATCGAGATATGAAATAAAACATACGGAGCGTTGGCGGCTCCCCAGACACTTTCCATCGATTTCTATGACGTCACGGAATCTTGTTTGTAAGATTCATGGCTGCCGATTCAAGTCACCGCCAAAAAACACGACTGGACGATTGTATTGGGCATCTAGTTCAGTTTGAGCGTAGCAATAGAATGCTACATGGCTGTCAACATACTGGCAGCCATCTTTTTGGTACCTCCCCAAACACTTCCTCCTGTCCCTATTACGTCACTATGGCACGAAATTTGAAATTTGTTCAACATCCCTTGCGTTTCCTCATTAAAAAAATTACCCCACCTTCCCGCGAGGGGAACCCTGTGGAGATGCGACGCATCTTGGGGGTCACTTGGTGTTTCCGTTGGGTCGCGTTGACGCCGTTTAGCCGAAGCTTCGGCCTGCCGAACGGCATCAGGCTTCGCTGCCCGCCGCTTACGTTGAGCAGCTGCTTCGGTCTGACGAACGGTACTTGGATCAGCAGTTCGGCGTTGGCGCTTAGCAGCGGCTTCACGTTGACGAAGTTCAGCATCGGCCGCTCGCTTCTCGCGTACGGCAGCGGCTTCACGCTGACGAAGTTCAGCATCGCCGCTCGCTTCTTGCGTACGGCAGCGGCTTCACGTTGACGAAGTTCAGCATCGGCTGCTCGCTTCAACCGTTTGCGTTCGGTATCACGTTTACGAAGTTCGGAATCGGCTGCTCGCTTCAATCGTTTGCGTTCAGCATCACGTTCACGCCGCTTCGCAGCCTTGTCTTCAGTGGTGCTAGTATTCCTGTTATCACAGTGATCGGTGCTTGTTACGGTTGCGCGGGCGATAGCAGAATTGTTAGGCTCCATTCAACGCATCGATGGAAATCGGAACGCCGGTGCTGGAACGACCGCGCCTATGACGCAACGTGGCGCGGCTATGACGCAACACAATCCAACACAATCCACTTTAATCCAATCCAATCCAAATCCAATCCAAGCGAAGCCAAGCCAACCCACTCGAATCCAATCCAATGCCCCTCGCGAGAGAGTGTTCGCTATCGGAGAGGAGAGGGGGTGAGCGGCGGAGAGCGCAGCTCGCGCGGCGAGGAGAATGGGGGAGGGGTGTGGACGGACAACAACAACACCGTATGGAGGAACAAGGCGAGTGAATGAGATGCAGTCGCATCTAAAAAACGTCCTTCGCGGCTACAATGAAGCTGAGTAAGTTTATAACGGGCAATTCTTTTAAATTGAACAAAGTCGTCTTTTGTCTTCGTGCCCCTTAAGTAGGGCTAATTCGTTTCGCGCACATACTAGCGAACTCGTCCAAGGCAGTTATCGCAAAAAAAGCACGTTCGGATCAGTCACAGACACAGATACGCACGCTATAAAAAATTTCGTTAGCAGAAACGCCAAGATTAGATGACTGTCAAATTGCATGTGCCTAAATGAATGTCTCTATGCTCCGATGTTAGGTTTGTCTGGCGTTTAGAACGTACAACAGCCATTTGCGTAAAGAAACTTTTTTCTGCGCTGTTATGGGGCGGTTCATTGAATCGTTGAAAAATTACAGCCACCTTGCTGCAGCCAGTACACAGAACATAGCTTGACAATTCAAAACGCTCGATGAGGCACAATTACTATATAGGTCGGGTCGTATAGTCATTAATATGTCCATTCATTGCCTAATGTTGTTCACGATCGTCAGGAGAGAATACATCGCGTGCCTTAATAGCTGATTCATGCCCGTTATCACAAAACAGAAATAGCTGTTTCCTTGAGCACGTACTGGAAAAAGGCAGTTTCGTGTAGCTCGTGCGGGTGACAGTGTACTTTCCGGCCTTTCGTATTTGCACCCTATGACAGCTCTAGCAGCAGAAAAACTCGGGAACTGTGCGGGTGATCTTCATCACATCACGTCCCTGCTTTCACTGAGGCTTGACCGTGAGGCGGCGCCACTGTACATCGGCGGCTGGCCCCTCTTAGTGCGTTCATCAGCAGACAGCACGGCTGGCGTGATTTCTGTTAAGGCTCGGTCGATGTTATTTCGTTCTTCTGCCTATATCGTCTGTTACCTATGGAATGAACAACGTACGCTTTGCTCCGCGAAAACCGGTACGCTTGGACTTGGCGCAATGTACTGCTGGCCGCAGCTAAGGACGCAAACACCGCAGACCATCATGACAAATGGTCTGCATCACCGCCGCTGCAATCGGCATAGAAACAACCGGAATAACAAAATTATTGCGACACTTTGATTTTTCGTGATACGAACATAAACGGTAATATAAAGCTATAGCAGAGCGGAGAACCGGTCGCAGTACGGTACCCGGTAAACCTGCGCGTGCGCACAACCAGTTTTGCCGTCTCTGTGCAGGCGCAGTTGCGCCGGTCGCCCACCGGGTAATGCACCGGGACCGATTCTTCGCTCTGCTATAACTCTCTATTGTTCGAAACGGAGAGCGATTCACCGAGAGGACGTAGTTGTGAGTCGGTCGAGCTTCATACCGTCTGCACTGACTGTTTCATCACAGCCAGAAACGCAAGCGGAGCTTGGTTTCAAGCGCGGCTTTCAAATCGCAGGCTGACCTCATTTCGCACTGGCCGCCGATTGAACTCGCTTGTCAGGCAGTTAAGCGGCTTCATTTCGTAAGCTTCGTGCAGCACGGTGGACGCTACATCGTTCCCTACGATCCGTCCACTGAGCACGTCTAATTCCCCGTGAGATTCGACAGTGACCCGCTGTAGAAAAGCGACAACAAGCGTTGGGGCCTTGCTGTCCCCTTTCCCAGTGGGGGGGAAAGAATTTTCCGTCCAAGACCTCGACGCCGGCTGTCGCTTTTAATTTGTAGAATTCTTTGCCGAGTGCCCAGCAGTCTTCGCCGTTTACCGCCCTGAGTTTGCACAAGAATACATAACTGGAGAACTTAAATATACTTAACTTAAGGATACCTAACTGGAGAACTTAACGCATTTACTCTCTATAATAACGTAAATGGTGTATTTCGTGGAAAGGTAGTAAAATACAAACATAGAAAAAATTAAGAAATATATAAAGATGAATGAACAGAATAAAAAATACGCATCTTATACATGACCCTTACAGCACAAATACAAAAATAAGAGGGCCCCGGAAAAAGGAAGCGGAAGGAAAATTAAAAAAAACGTTATAATAGACATACCAAGAGAAACGCCATGTATTTACACAAAAATGCATAATGGGAGAACTTCACACACTTGGTCGTTATAATGGTGTAAATGATGGCGAAAATTTGTAAAACAATAAAAGGATAACTATAAAACAACACAATAATGGAACTTATCTGGCTACGCAATTGAAGAAATCTGCACATAAAAAGCTTACAATGAAAACAAGCAGTGCAACAATGCTAGCGCATTAGTAGACAATTCTTTGAACTTTCTTCAGCCGGTCACTGCAGAATGTGACGCTGAGTTAGAGGCGCACCCAGTGGGTGGATTGTTGAGAGCGATGCAGCATCCGTGCACCGTGCCGCATGCAGCTCGTGACACGAACTGTAGTTACCTCATGCACTTGCTTATTTGTTTCATGGTAGCTATTTGTTTCGTGGTAGAAAGGCGTATACTTGTTCTTATAACTAAAGCTCTTTCCTGCATTGCCCTTCGAGGCTAACAGACTAGAACGTCTGTTTGTTGTCTTTGATATCTCTCATTATGCATTATGCCTCGCAAGTGGTCTCTTTCGATTGTTTCTCTTTTCTTAGTTTTGGCGACATTCTTCACGCGCCCTTCACCCAATACTGTTTCCGCCTAATTCTAGAGCTTGGCACATCCTTCTTAACTATACGCGACTTCAAAAAGGGGATTCACACCCTGCGGAGGAAACGAAAACATTGTCAGTACTAAGAGTAATCATGTAATCTTCCTTTTTGAAATCAATGTTCCGACGGTAAAGAGAAAAACGAGCATACTAGCCCCTATCGCCAGGCCTTCTCGACCACAAAGAATTCCAAGAATCGGTTTTACCTTTAAATGTGACAAAAATATTTAAGGCAGTAAGAAAGAAACGTGTTTTCTCTATAGCTTTCCTGCATAAAAAGTTCCAGCCTCGCTCGAAACGTAAGCTTTTACATTGAATTTTTTTTTGCAGCCTGTGCGTTTCCGGCTTGGCCCACAAAATTTTGACAAAGACTGTACATCATTGACTTTGCTCAGCATCTCACTGTTCCACACCAAAGTGTACCAGGTTTCGGGGAGAAACTAAAACAGCTAGTACGTACGGTAAACCGTCCTTACAACGAAGCCCTTGCTAGAAAACTTGCTTCGTTATATGCGATGCATCGTTAAAAGCGGGGATGGTTTGCTCTGAAAGCACCATCGAACACTTCGAAAATAGTGATATTTCAAATAAAGCGACCTCGTTATAACTAGGATCTACACGCATGCGTGCGTGCGAGCGTGAGTGCGTCGACATGGTTTTCCTAATATTTCCTTAAAAAAGGGGCCTATATGAGCCATTAGTTCTTCACGGCTTCCGGGGCCACGTAGAAATTACCGTGTCTCAGGTCTCACAGCGTACCTCAAAGCACTTCAGGCATATCCACTTGCCCACATCGTCCAGGCTCCTCGCGGTCTCCGTAAGATGGCCGTTGGGTGGAGTGCTGATCATGTCCGCGTGAGGGCAGTCCAGAATAGGAATCTCCCACTAGAAACAAAACAGTGCCAGTGCGTTAACCGACAAGGTGACGAGCTAAGACAGTACAGCGGTCTTCTACTTTTATATTGGCACCATCGAAGAAGATCAATCCGTGAGGTGGAGATTTTGGTAAAGCGAATCATATAGCTATAGAGCGACTAATGTTGACAGAAACAACAACAACAAAAAAACACTCGGATGTTTCGTATGAGTGAAGCATACTATGAACCTCTCGTCACAATATTACGCCAAAAAACTTTTTCAAGCAGAAGGATATTTCGTGGTCTTGGCCTTAATCCAGATGGTAAAGGTACGTGGGCGGAAGCTGTCACGCGAGCAAACGGGGTACTCGGTTCAGTAACGTCGATGTCAAATTCTGCACCCTTTTGTTTTTTTTTTTTTTTTTTGGTGCGAAATTTATTTTTGTATATTTTAACTGTTCCAAACTTTCGTTGGGGGGTACTCATTATTGATTAATAATTTCTGTTCCGAAGTAAAACGACATAAAGCACACGTCCAATACAGAAGTACCTCTGTAACTTTCTGCTTCACAAAACAGGTCGAAAAATCTGAGTTCATAGAACCTGCCATGTGTTTTGATGTTAAACACGTGGCTCTCTCACCGCGCCGAAAGTCATTTCCCACGAGTAATATAAGAAGGTCACCCGACGGGCAATACACTTGGGACAGAACAACTCTGCCGCGACATAAGGCCCAGTTTTATATTTGATCAATGGATCAACGACGTTGCCCTAAAGAAGCTTTCAGCCTTTCCCTGATGATGTTCGTACGAGAAAACGCACTGAAGCAAAGCCAACTTTCTCTGACGATGATGGTTATCGTGGGTGAAGTGTAGAAACATTAAAGCGCTTCCCTGCTAAGCTTGGCGCCAGCTCCGTTCGGCCCCCGACGCTAAAAGTTGGTATGCAGAGAGCGTGGAGGGGACGCAGGCGTACAACAGCGCGACGTATTAGGCCTAACGACATTGTCTGGGGGAACGTCGACAGCTGTTCACCACAGCTTGACGCACGACGAGAATGACGTTGCTCTGCATGTCGTAGGGTTGTTAGCCGCAGTACGTTAGGCAAAACGTCGTTTTTTGAGGTTTAGGAAATTATGCCTAACGTCGCATTTTGAGGTTTAAAATCTTGAACCTGCACCCACTCGAAGTACTCACGTACGCCAAGCAGCAGGTACTCATCCACGCCGTAGACCCCAAACCCTAGCGATAGGCCTACGGGGTGCATACCCGAGATTTTCTGAGCTTATTCTATAAAGGGGGTGCATACCTCCAAAGTAGCACATACCCGCAGTGTGGGTTTGGCAGATGAAGGAATCAATCACGAGATAGCTTCGCGTGCAACCGTCGTCATCGTTACAAGGAGGGGTGCATGCTTTTATTGTAATGGATCAAACTCACTCCTATTTTAGTGTACTCCGCTTATTTTGCGCGCAGAAAATATATGTTCTTCATAAACACGCTGCATCGCTTTCTTGCACCTAGCGCACCCAACTAACCGAGCTCCATATACGGATCAAAGTATTTCACAACGTCCGCTGCATTGTTAATTCTGAAACTGCACCTTCCGGAGAGAGCCCATCCTGTACTATTTACGGAAATGCGGCTTATCGGCCCGCCACAAGACCGCTCTGTAACAGCTATAGTTTCGCTGTACGTAGACGTTGAGTGGAAACACGCTGGCAGTATACAGGGTGTCCCAGCTATCATGCACCAACATTTAAAAACGAGCGATGGCGTTACTCGAAGAAAACCTAGTGCGTAATGTTTGCAGTACTGTGGGGAAGCGGGCAGTAATTTTTACGTTAATGATATTTAACTAATTAATTGTAATTAATTATCTAACTCGAGAATTACTATCCTAATCACTGAAGTGTCAATGAGGAACTTGTAGGTACCCACGAGGGGCATCTAACTGCGGTATTTTCAGCGACGAACTAATTGCGTACTCATTTATTCTGACTGATAAACAAAACCCGCGAAATATGAAAAATAGCACGCGACGGCGCTTCTGCGCGCATTGCAAAGCAGCGTCCCCAAGTATGCTGATTGAAAGCAACTGCTTCGCCTGTCACCCGCCCGAAGAGACAGCGCGTCACCTTGATAATGGCATGCATGGAAGGAGCAGCAACAGCAAGATCTGCGGGGCGCGTTTGCAGATAAGGCAGAAACTCGGTGGCGATTTCTTCTTTCTTTCTTTTGTTTATTTCATTCTGGCTAACTCAGAGGCAGCCTGTTTGAGGGCATTGCTTTACGGTGCGCGCGGAGGCACCGTCGCGTGGTATTTTTCGTATTTCGCGGGTTTTCCTATTGCCAACAAAATCCTGCATCAGATCTCCACACTAAATTATAGCGGCATCCATCTTCGCATCGACTGGTCGCCTGGACACGAGGGGTCCTCACCGGGGAACCAGGCAGCTCACTCGGCTGCACGGGGGTGTATAACCTCCAGTCCTCCGCTGCTACCCGACTTGGCCCCTCCGCCTCCTGAGTCATTACCGCCAGCCATACAGATTCTACGGTACAAAAAAGACAAAAAAGACCGCCTCAAGACCCTCACTCCAACCGGCTTTTTGTCTGCTCTACTCGCTGTTTGTATGCTCTACTCCCACTCCCAAGATCAGCCGAAATTTTTATGAACAAATATTTTGGCAATGCTAGCTTAACCCCAGAGACATTCCGTAAATGGTACACCCCATCACTGCCGCCTCGATGTCCCTTCTGCGCCTCCCTCACACCCGCCTATCTCCAGCACCTAATTTGCCACTGTCCGAAATTTACGCGTTACAGAAACCCTCCTCCAAATGCCTCCTTCTCATACATCGACCTTCGAACACTGGAACCCTTCACGCTGACTTTAATTGCGCACTACTCTCTAGAAAGCGGTCTAGCGCGAACAGTTTAGAGCCGTGAGCCTGCTCTCCTCAACCCACGTGGCCTCTTCCGCCTTCGTAAGAAGCCAACCAGCTTCAACTTGAACGGTTTATTTTCAAGATGTCCCAAGCTACGAATATCCCACCCTCTAGTCCCTCTTCCCCCACTTGACCTAGCGACTTCCTGACGTAATAAAGGCTATCTCCTCCTCCTCCTTTATCTGTCAGAATAAATGTGTACGCAATTAGTTCTTCGCTGAAAATACCGCACTTAGATGCCCCTCGTGGGTACCTACAAGTGCCTCATTGACACTTTAGTGATTAGGACAGTACTTCTCGAGTTAGCTAATTAATTGCAATTAATTAGTTAAGTCTCATTAACGAAAAAATTATGCCCGCTTCTCCACAGCACTGGAAACATTATGCACCAGGTTATCTTCGAGTTGCGCCATTACTCTTTTTTAAATCTTGGTGCATGATAGCTGGGACACCCTGTATGTATATAGGGTTGGGGTAGGGAAACAGCCCCGCCGGTAGCGTAGTGGTCATCGCCCCAGACCGGTATTCTAGAGGTCGTGGGTTCGGATTCCACCGGGCGGGCATATTTTCACCACTTTCTTTCTGACTCAAAAAATTATTCATCTGTTTCTATGGCCTACCGCATTCCCCCCTTTGCTTTCCGAGATTTCCTTGACTGCCAACCCTTATTCTCTCTCTCTCTCTCTCTCTCTCTCTATATATATATATATATATATATATATATATATATATATATATATATAAATATGGGTTCGGCGTGGGTTCAGTCCCCACTCTGGGCGCGTGTTTTTCTTTCTTTCTTTCTTCCTTACTTATATTTAAAAACGTTAACGTCACTAACCATAGTAAAAAAAGAGCCTAACGACACCCCTATGCCTCCTTTGGCGTTGTAGACTGCCGCCCTATCTTTCTGTATTTAATCAACGAGCCCCTCATTTCCCTACTATACATACATCATATATATATATATATATATATATATATATATATATATATATATATATATATATATATATATATATATATAGAGAGAGAGAGAGAGAGAGAGAGAGAGAGAGAGTATTTGGCTGTAAAGAACTCGCACTTTAGGCAATCGGCATAAGATAAGGTATATACTGCGCATTATTAGACCATTCTCTGTATTTCTGCAGATTATTTTATGTGCCCGTGCCAGCTTCTCCGGTCTTCCTTGCTCGCATTCCGTTTCGTTCGTCTAATGTATTTCAGCACCTAACGTCAAGCTACGTACACTTACAGTTTCGATGTCAACTTCAGGTTCAATGATAATCGGAGTTTCTGTAGGAGGAAAAAGAAATCACAACGTCACACGATGTCACGAATGGTAAATCTGCGTTGGTAGTGGGGAAAAAAGTAGCCGAAACTGTGAAGCAAGTAGGCAGCAGCCAGTAGAGGTCAGATGATAGAAGAGTTCATTGTAGAGCAGTAATTGTAAATTTAGTGAACTATATATATCGCCGAAAATTCGAGATATCGAAAACAAATGCACTTTTTTTTTTGCAATAACAACAATCCCCATGCGGTAGAACTGACGCCTAGCACCCAAAAAAGATATCCCCTCGCACACATGCATACACACGTGCGCGCGCACGCACGCACGCACGGCGCAGCATGCGCCCACACGTGCGTGCGCGCGTTGGACACCTCAAACGCATTAAGCGGCATGCGTTCCACGTTCATCTTACTACAAAAAAGGAAAACAAAAATAACATACGGTCCTCAGTAAGGCACTTCCAGTACGGCAACAGCGCAGCCCTGGCTCTTGAGATTGAGTGCAAGGCGCTGAAAAGAACGTATAAGTACAATCAAATCCACCAATAATCATCATGGACATTTCACCAAGGCATTAGCTAACGATCACTGCAATGTGTACCTCGATGGAAGCGAGAATGTAATGTCCAGTCAACTAATAACATCATAAAGGAAGGTAATAAGTCGCGAAACTGGACTCCATTCCGCACCTTTTTGTTGCGGTTTCGCTGGTCTCTATAGCCTCAAATATGGCATTATCATGGCTGTATATTTTGGGGTAGCTGCCGTGACACTCTCCGGAAAGCACGGGTGATATAAGCGTTGGGCTGGTCTAACTATGTTCACCTTACAGACAACGTCGCACAAAAAGACGGGGACATGAACACAGCATGACAATACAAGCGCGGGTCTAAGTAGGTTGTTGAAAACTACGAACTGTCGCTTCTGTTTTGCAGGTCCGACGTACTATATAACAGCGGATACCCCGCGGGGATTTCATATTCTCAAAATAAAGTATGGTCTTGCAGTGTCAAACGGTTGTATAATAGCGGATACCCCGTGGGGATTTCATACTCCCAAAATAAGGTATGGGCTTGCAGTGTCAAATGGTTTTAGGCGTTGTATCCTAGGCAGGAAGGCCGGTTTTGTATTACGTCCACACGGGATCCTGCTCGATCGACGTTTCCCTTCAAGTGTTGCTCGCCTCTCTTTAGCAAAGCCAATCTCAAAATATGGTAACATTCCAACGTGTCTGCTTTACACCTTAAGTGTACAAACAATGGTCTTATAAGCCTCCGACGACATTTGGCCTGTACCACGAGGCTCTTCTGGTTCCCTCCCGCCTTGTCGTTGAACACTTACAGTATGGTTGCACTAGACTTAGCACAAAAAGGGCCACGTTCAGTTTGTCGCAATCGCATTTAACTCAGGAAATGATGACATCACTTTTTTTTTTTAATTTTCGAAGCAAAGTCTGAGCAGGTTCAGGCGCGCCAGTGCATGAAAAGAGAGCACAATCCGAGACGTTCAAAAAGGCAAACCCCTGTTATAACGAATTGTATTTGAGACAGGAAACTGACTTCGTTATAAACGATACTTTGTTAACAGCGGGTATGATGTGCTTTCTATGCGCGAGGAACTGGAAACGCTTCGAACAAAGCAAGGTTTTCGATAAAGCGATTTCGTTATAGCGAGAGTTCGCTGTACATTGAATGCTCTTCAAACGAAGAAATAGATCTAACTGAGCTGAGTTTCCACACTAGCGATCACGTTTACGTATTTGCAGTCATTCCCACCTGGTAGATGGCCGCATGTCGGTGACAGGATCGCAGGGGTCGCCAAGAAGCGTCGACATGCAGGCGGCCAGGGACTCGGCCACTGCGTCGACGTTGTAGCCGCCCTGTCGAGAGACGCAAGATCCGCATCAGAGCAGCGACCATTGGCGCCAAATCGCGAGGGTATGAAGCGGACGCAGGGAAGGGGAATCAACTTTATTGTTGTTTTTTAAAAACACTTCTCCCATATTCCGACGTTCATAATAATATTGCCAATAATGTAGCATAAGGAGGAATGCAACGATTGTAAAGTTGACATTTTTTTTTATTGAGAAAGTTTGCTCTGCAGCAGAAAACGGCGGGGACGAGTGAGACTACATGAATTGAAACAGGAAGTCTTCGCTGTGGAAGTCTAAAAGTGAAGTTGGCATTTAATTGTTCTTTCAACGCTCTACTACTGCCGCCTGAGTGTGGTCGCAAGCAAAAAGAAGTAATAACAATAGCGCTTATTTTCCCGAAGCTCTCCATTATGGAGTCCTACAAATTAAGCTAGTCGGGCTTATTAACTAGTTCTATAACTAGTCATTTAGCTCACCAAAACTGTTTTTAAATATAGTGTAAGTCGGCCGGTGTCTGCCTTTTAGTGATCCGAAGTTTCCCCTGCTTTTTTTTTTTATTTTTCTATTGGGTCACACAAGATGTGCGTATTTATTTCGTTTCGCAGCACTCAGTCACTCCACCTTCTACTCTGTTCAGAACCAGTTTTCACGTACTTATGATACAATTGACTACGTTGCTCTCTTGAGGAGGCCTTTTTGAAGTTTCTTCCGCGGCGCTGAAGCATCAGTGCTTTAGTCGTTCCTCTATCTCCGCTGTTGCCTCTGTTGACCCGCCATGACCGGAAACGCCATTGATTATGTGCCTGATGTAGCTTAGTCAAGTTCATGAAGAGGTTACGCGGTTACGATCGCTGAATCTGTCACGAGTCACATTTTAGCGCAAATCAGCACTTTTCCGGTCCACTAGTGATACAGGGTGATGTTTGTTAGGACCCCACGGATGGTAGCGCATGGAGCACCTGGCCGTGGTCAAATGGCCCGGGGATTCGCTCACAACCGTACTGTAAAGGGTTTATAAGCGGACCGGCTGACCAACCGACGACGCCAAAGTTATGCTTCCCAATAAAAACTACCGGTATTATTTTTGCGTGTATTGGCCTTGCCACTTCGGTCACGTATCATCAGACGTGACCAAGACCATGTATCTGCCAGATGCTTCCTTAGCCCAATTATAGCTGCTCTGATTCAAAGGCCGCGGTCGTGCTACGTCGACCTTTCTTGCTTCGTGGTAAAGCACACCCCCTTGAATTTTCCCTGGTTGTGAATTCAGCACACGCTGCCTAAACGAAACGCAGAGCCTTGCACTGAACGCTTCGTGGCCTGCAAGGTATACCTGTCGCAGAGCCTGTGACGCAGATACTAAGCATTTGGTGCAGAAAATATAATCAAAAGCAGCCCATTGATAATTACGCCTCCAGGCGCTCCTCTCTTTTTATTCTTTTTCCTTAATTTTCTCCCTGCCTACAAAAAATGTATTTACAGCCCGCTCCTGCTTTTAATTTTGTGGTCTCTCTGAACCTAAATGATACGGTAAAAGACGCGTAGGCGTCTCGTTCAACAAAAAAAAAAGTAGAAGAAAGTGAATATGGGGAAAGAGATCAGGAAGGCCACTCAGCTATCTTCTATTTTTTTCCATCCCCGCGTATGTGTTACTGCGTCCGCACCGCGGAACTGGAGGGAAGAACGCTGATCAAAATTCCGGCCGTGAAACTCGCTTTGCTTTGTTTCTTGTATCATTAGACACACGCGCTCGACAACGTCGACGAAACAGCGGTCGATGGATTCAAGCTCACCGTGAACGAACTAAAATTGCAGCTTGATCTGACCTTTATTTTTTCTTTAATATTTTTAAATTGCTGTTTCTTTCTGTGCGCGTGTTTTGTGCACAGGTCACGCAGTGGCGCCCCTTGCTCATTTTTTATCGTGTCGGCGCTGTGCCTTCCGCAAAACCCTGCGTTTTGATTAACGAGAATGTATGGTAAACAAGGCTCCTAGCAACAGGCCTTTGTGGTTTGCACACTTTTTCTCATTCAAATTTTGAGGGCTTGACGCCCCGAACTTACGCCTGGGGCGGCAGTTGCGTTCTTTAAAAAAAAAGAATTAGGGCATGCACTCACGCGCAGGACTTGAATTGCGAAGCTGTCGTTGGTGATCATTGCCGGACACGAAGTTGAGTTTTAGTGTAGTGTCGCGGCTGACGTCGGCGGCGTGGCGTTTCAATGACCTTATGTTGAGCAAGGCCAGAGTGAGCTCGTAGTTTTGGCCGACGTTTTCGTACGTCACTCTGCGAGCGCGACTTATCGTCTCTAGTGGATGTTTTGCACGCCGAGCCTTTCGAAGCGCGGCCTCTTCCTCGACCGTATGAACTATCCGCGGCCGGGCCATGTGGAGTCACCGATCACCTACAGCAGCTTCGACATTCTAGTATACAGAGCGCATTAGCACGAAAACACGAGAACGAACGAATTTTTTTTTTTGCCATTGTTGGCCGATCTTCCTAAGTGGGTATGCTTGGCTTGACGAAAGTGCGCTCGAAGCCCGCGTGCATGAAAGCTCGGCCTTTTTTTTTTGTATTTTTAGCTGCGGAAACCACACACAAACAATTTGCTCAACCGCTTCGCTGTCAAAATATCCATTTGCGTCCGTTTCAGCCGCGACGTAAATGGACTTACGAGGCTTTTTACCAATGATATCGCCTTGGCTGTGCGGCCTCGCAGCTGTTCGTCCGTTTTCAGCCGGTCAGGGCCGGTCAGGACACTCTGAAATGGACTCATGTCCTCAGCCCAGGGCAGGAAATATCAGTTTTGTTCATTTCATAATCAACAAAAGCGGGGATTCTGGTCCTGGGCTATGCGGCGCGCTGTAGTAGAAAGCTCAGGAATAATACTGACTGCCAAAAATCTCCACACACGGGCGTTTACGTTTTTTGCCTCCATCTGGCAACCAGCCACCGCGACGGGGATGGAACCAGCGCGTTCTTGGGCTCAGCTGCATAAGGCCCTAGCCAATAAGCCAGAAACAAAACAAAATGTCGCCCAATGCGGCTATTGATTGCTAAATCTGGCAGCCACCGTCCGTCGCAAGAAACTAAGAAAAAAAACTGTGGTTGATTGCTCTGTCATAAGAAACGGTGATACACGAAAGTGATATGTGCAGCGAAATCTGCAGCTGAGCATGCTTTGCGGGTCGCCGGCTGTCCTGTGGGTGTGCTTGGCGAGCGACGTCCTGCTGGCGGGTCGCTTCGGCAAAGGTATACTGGCGTCATTTGCGTGACGGATATGACGTCAGTGAAATCTCGGTGTATACCGGCATAAAACACTTTCGTGTTAAAATATAAAACCCGAAAACGAACAACCCCAAGTATAACGTACTCTTTAGTAGTAATGGATATGACGACAGTGAAATCTCTGTGTATACCGGCTTAAACACTTTCGTGTTAAAATATAAAACCCGAAAACAAACAACCCAAAGTATAACGTACTGATGATGATGATGATTCCTATTGGTTTCCCCTTTGAAGCGGGGTGATGACATGTCATCTTACCAAAAAGGACTAATATAAGCATATTTTACACTCTTGGTTTAATACTAGCGCTGCTTAGGGCAGGCACTAAAGCTTATTAGGCCCGAAAGAATTTCTTTTCCCTGTTACAGGTGGTAACTGTCCTACGTGGTTGCTTTCCCGCAAGAAGACTTTGTGTGCAGGGGTGCACCCTTTACAGGCTGCTTGCTCCGTTGTACTGGCGTCATTTTTTTGGTGGATATGACGTCAGTGAATTCTTTGTGTATCCGGGAATAAAACACTGTCGTGTTAAAAAACGAAAGTGGGAGATCAAAATAGCGAAGGTCTACCTAATCCAGCATGCTCGCCCGAATAACTAAAAAGAAATAAAGAAAAAGGCGACGTCTGGATTGGCGTGTTCCTGCAATGCTGTCAAGGAAACGTAAGGTTCCTGAAACAGAGAAGCGGCGTCAGAATGCTTATGCATTAGTCGACAATTCTCAGAACTTCTGCAGCCTTTTTTTATTGCCAGCTTATCTTGGCAAACACGGGCGCGCTTTTCGGCGTCGATATTTCGGCGCGGCATTCTTAAAGGCGTGTTCAGCTCCAGGAAAACCATATACCCTTGCAAGACAGCTTTTCAGGAGCAAAAAGTGTCTTAACAGGAAGTATAGGCAAGGCCTTTTCAAACTATCAGCCCTGATGGTGCCACTACAGCATGTCACCAATGTTCAGCACAAAAAGAACCTTTGGCATGCTTTGGAACAAAAATTTAATACAGAACCAAGAATAGCAGTGTTCCCTTAATAAAAAATTGATATCGAATTGTTTCTTAATAAAATGGGTTAGAAGGCGCGGCGCCAAAAAGTGACGAGATGTTCACGCCATCCGCTTCAGAGAGCATGGATCTTTCGTTTTTGGTAGAATAAAAGATAGGTGTCACGCCATAACGGAAGACGACACCTTGGGACGCAGACCAGCTCGTATAGGCGGTTGAATGGTGCTATAAAAGAACCGCTACAGAAACACATTAAGTATGATGCGCACTATACGGCAATATCCCAATGTGAATTTTCGGCCATAATTTTAAAGACGCGAACCTTTCATGGGCTACTTAACGCGAAAATCTTGGTCTGTACGTCTGTCTGTCTGTCCCTCGATTCAGCCGCCAGGACAAAAGTTTAAAAAATTCTTAAACGAGTCGTTTACATAGGCAAATTAAGCATTTCTAAACTACTAAACCTGGCGGCAATGTCCATACTTGTCAATATTGTTGAGCAAAAACAAAATATCAGGCACATGTGAGGCAGGAGATCAAGCATAAGTAATATCTGCATTATTCTTTTAATTAAGAATGCATGGCTGCTTAGTTTTTGTGATCGCAAATAAAAAAATACGCATTGAAAAAATGTTTTCACCTCAATATATAAAAAGCGCCCGCGACGCCTCCTCGTGGCAGTGTTGCAAGTTCAAGGGTAAAAAAGGGTTCCAGTAGCTGGCGCGAGCAGTAAAAGGCGGCAAAATTGAATTGACTTGAGAAAACCTTCCCTGTATTTATCGTGAGGAGCGAAACTAGAGGGGAAGAGCTTGAGAGGTGGGCGGGAAATTGATTGATTGCAGGGTTTAACGTGCCGACGCAACGCAGGCGATGAGGCGCGCCGTAGTGGAGTGCTCCGGATTAAATTTGACCACCTCGGGATCTTTAACGTGCGCCGAAATCTCGTACACACGGGCGTTTTTGCGTATCGCCTTCATCAGAAAAGCGGCCGCCGTGGCCGGGAATCGAACCCGCTTCCGGGTGGGCGGGAAAGAGAAAGGCATTCTCGCGGCAGGAGTGGCGGAGGACTATCCTCTTTCGAAGATATTTGCAGCAAAGCGAGCAGACGTGAGGCCATTTTTTTTTTTTTACATTTAGGTATTGGCACATGTGCTTTGGCCAACGGA
The DNA here is from genome assembly GCF_048455015.1 of Haemaphysalis longicornis. Lineage (NCBI taxonomy): Eukaryota > Metazoa > Arthropoda > Arachnida > Ixodida > Ixodidae > Haemaphysalis > Haemaphysalis longicornis. Next base: position 249,377,027 of record NW_027526295.1, read on the forward strand.
GCTCATTTTGTCAGTGCGATAAGCTGAGACGCGGGACGCTTGTTAAACTGTAGATTTAAAATGAGGTAGTATTAACATGACGTGCATTACCAAAAGCCTACAGGTGTTTACATGACGTAGCTTGCACAGGGCAGCTAAGACATCTGTGCTTCTCAACCATCGCACAGGGCGTATTCACCATGTCCATTTATCCTTTTTCGAACTTATCGACTGATCTGTACCTTTCTGTCATTTTTGCCTGGCTACGAACGTATGGGCTCTTTTTCAAAAGGTGACCTCGTGGCCAGCATTTGCAGTACGCCACAGAGCGCTCGCTTTGTAAAGCCGTGAGCATTTGCATATTTTTTTTTTAATCGAGAAGTGGTTGGGACATTTATATCGCTAGTTTTTTTGTTTTTTTTACGATGAATAATTTGTTGATACTGCGTAAGGCAGTAATAAAAACCGTATTAACATGACGTTGCTCTAGCTTTTGTGGTAAGCGTCTCTTTTCTTGCTAGCAGTGTCAGTGAAAAGATTTTATTCAGCCAAAATGACAATTCCTGGGGCACTTAAGTCTGCGTACGTGCTTTGAAGGCGAAAGCCTGGCGATACTCGCTAACAACTTCTTTTCGGCTACACCATGTTTGCACCTCTTTCTTTGCTCTAATTTCTTCGTTTTGCGGAGTGAATTGCGTCAGAAAGCAGAATTACACACGCCCCAGCTTCCTTAGAACCGGGGTTCCGGCCGCGAGGCTGGAGTACATGCACCTGTTTTACTCATGTGGCATTACGTTCAGGTGTCAAATGCACGCGCTATTCTCCAACTTTTACGTTTCCCATTCATAGCTTTATGAATTCTGTGACATGGGCACATTAGCCGCATGAAGCCCCCGATCCCTGTCCGATCCCTCATGGGGTATACGTTCCACGAAGAGTGGAACAACAAGCACAACTTTTGCTCTACCGCTGGTAGCGTGAGGACTCATCATGAAGAGCCTTTCATTGGGAACTCGGGTACCGGTGGTGTGCCTGATTTTAGGCCATTCCTCGAGACCTTTCCTAAGCCCACTGAGGATGAGCGGGCTCTGGTTGAGGGACCAATTACATTTGAAGGTGTGAAGGCGGCCATTTCAGCCCTGCAAACCCACAAATCCCCTATACCTGACGGCCTTACTTCGGAGTTCTATCAAAGATTCTCCGATACTCTTGCACCCGCAATAATTAGGATGGCATAAATACTCGACGCTCTACCACCTACATTTTACATAGGTCATGCCGTTCTGATTCCGAAGAGCGAAAATGCAGCAAAGTTGAAAACCGTGTGAGGCTACAGACCGATTTCATTGTGTAACGTTGATTACAAAATATTCGTCGAAGTATTGGCACACAAGCTGCAGCTCGCAATTACAAGTCTGATAAGCTCATTCCAAACCTGTGGGATTCGAGGGGATAGCATCCAGACGAACATTCACGTTGCTCGTTGAATACTAGACTGCGTAACAGATGGGGTTATAGGCAAGTCCAACTTCTTCAAATTGACTTGGCTAAAGAATTTGACAGGGTCAGCCATCGTTTTTCATTTGCCGTTCTTGAGGCCGCTGGGATTTGGAACACTTTACACAAAGGCATATCTTTACGTTATCAAAGCTGTCAATCGTAAACCGCGAAATCTCTAATCCTGTTCCTTTTCAATCCTCAGTACACAAAGGCTGCCCCCCTTATCACTTCTTTTATTTGGTTTGTACTTCGAGCCGCTGTGTGCTTTCTACGAAGCAGTATCATTCGTGGGTATTTTTATCACGTAATGAAGGTAGAGTTCTAGCCTTTGCGAGTGACCTTGTATTTTTGTGTTCGGACCAAAAAAACTTTTTTTGGAGGTCACGATGCTACTACAGCGGTTTTGTAATGCATCTGGAGCTGAGGTAAAGCTTGTATAGTCAAGAGGATTTTCGATAGGCTGGTGGGGTTCGCCGCCACACCACTTCGGAGGCATAACATCGGATACAGAACTTATAAAGTACCTTGTGGTTCTTCTACATCAGTACCGCAATGCGGACCTCATTGGCCTGCGGCGCTTGCAATTAAAGCGCAAAACACAGACATAGATGGGGCAGGAGCCCCATATACTATAAAGCTTTTAGACAGCAGCTGTGTTGCAGCGTGTCAACCGCGTGTGCATTCAAGCTGCGGCAAAAACTTTCTTTTTTAAGTTGCATACATCTGCATTGACTGTCAAAATGTGGCTCAATAGCAAAATGGTATTTGTTCGATGTTCTGTTGACACTTTATATGTTGACGCTTGTGCAACCAACCCGAGACAATTTACCATTTCTTTGTTTTGTCCCGGGATGCTTCGTTGTTTGCGAAGTTCTCTAGCCGACTCTTAATAAAGGTGTAGACATTACCCCATTTAGCATTCGATTCTTTCCAGCGACAAAAAACTGTTCTGTGCTGTACGATCTTCTTGTGTTGATTGGAACGTTCAGCCCCCGGAAGTGCCGCATGACTGATCGCAATGCGGAGGAACCTCGGAGCACGCCGTAAATTTTCCGCGAATTTTCCGCGAATAAATGTCCGCGAATAAATTTTCCGCTTGAGCATAGTGTCTATGCCGCTAAACCACGACCGCCCGACTGGTCGCACCTCCTCCAAGCGTTCGTGTGTCTGCCTGACTGTCAAAATATGTACAGGTGAACCTACTGTTGCTAACGCATGTTAGTGAATGTGCTGCTATTGTAGATAGCCTGTGATTTTAGATCTTTGAGGGGCAGTTTTCCGTGTAATAAAGAAAAATGGTGCCGAGACAGCACAGTGGTAGGTCATAGGGTTACTACTATCGAGACCCCGGTTTAAGCCCTATCGGATCACACTTGTGTTTTTTCTTTACTGTTTACAGTGGCGGAAATTTTCTTGACCGGTTAAGAACAACAACGAACACGACGGTTTTTTGCAGAATGGGGCACTTAATGCTCTTTCCTTAAAAAGGATTTAAGCAAGTAAAAAGACTTCCCATTGCTTGAGCAACATTATATTTTATCAGCTTTTTATGTGTCCCTTCACTGACGGCTGCATATCTGGTACAAAAGTGAAGGCTAGTGACTTCTAGCTGCGCCTGACCCTGACCACTACAGGAAGGTTTAGGGTACGAAGCTGACATAACCTCATGCTCTCACGATGTCGTGTCACGCCATTAGAAACCTACCGTGCAGGAATTCTGCTTAAGTAGCGAAGCACTGGCTCTGACCATGCGAAGTCAGAATGCGAAGTCTGAAATGTCGCGGCGGGTGTGCACGTCAGATCGCGCCAACCCCTCAAGAAGCCCGCGCGACTCGCGGAACGCAAGGCGAGATGTTATCGACTGCAGGGGCGTCTAATTACGGCGATGGCTGGGCATGGGCTCAAAGACAGTGATGCAACCAGGCCGCATATCGAGTTCGCCAAAGACAAACTTAGAAACAAACACATCTGTGCTGGTCCTCGGCGCAAGCCAGAGGCCGCTTTACCTCCAGTTGAACGATCAGCTTTCCGCGGGCTAGGGTCTGCAGAAGTGACGTCATCTGCTGATAACCGGCCGGCGTGACGCAACAGTCTCCCTGCAACGACGTCAATTCACTATCTCAGTGCACTGAAATTACCAACGCGGTAGAGTCTGAGGCACACTCGTATGTTATCCCTCGATAGAAATAAATGCGCAGCAAGACTCGTTGAGCTTTGTGTGCCGAATTTCGCTGCAGAAGCAGCGTTTGGTGCATAATGAAACAAGTTAAAAGCGCGACGAACTTTTTTTTTATTCAGAATTGTTTCCACGGATGCTATCTGTAAGGGGGGCACAGATATAGGCGGGATGCCTGGCAAAGCTGCCCCCCTACAGTTCAGCGTAGCAGGCAATACATAAAAACGTATTCTCAAACACGCAATGAAAGACACGCGATACATAGTGCTCAGAATGGAACATTCAAACATTTAACATAACGTTAAATCGAACTCAAAAGATATTTTTATAAAACCCAAATGATGCCGTGTCATGCTAACTGATGCCGTGTCACGCAAAGAGTACATTCAAAGTAAGTAACAAAAGGCACGGGTTACATAGCATTTAAAATAAAGCAATCCGATGCATACATTTAAAATTTACACAACATGTCACACAATGCCCAAATTTGTGCAGACACACAGGGCACATTTCTAGAACGCTGCCGTGTATTGCGGTGCAATGCTGCCTCGTTGTGCTTCATTTTCGTTCCTGGTAAAGTGGTTTGACTGAAAATTAAAATAAAAGAATGCTGAAGATAGAAACGTTAAGATTACAATAAAAAAAAAACAACAGAAGGGAACATAACTAAGCGTTCTCCTCGTCGATCGCGATTCGCTACCACTCACATCTAACTGAGGTCATCCACAATCATTAGCAACCCCGCCGCACAGATCACCCGTCACTTGCTACCAGAGAAACCGTAAGAAGTGCAGCCACAGAGGATCTTGATTATGTGGTATGGTACAGGAAACCGGTAATCCCTTGCATCTTACAGTCGCGAAACCTCATCGTGTATGTGCGATATAAAGTGAGTAAACAACCGTTGGAAAGCGGGAGCAACATTACGTCACGGACTTTATTTTTAGTGCACACAAAAACACACTCGACTTATTTAAGTTATCGCAACTTTTCTAGCGCTATTACCGCCTGTGGTGAAGTCGTGAGGTCTCATCGCGGCCTCAGAAAAAATATGCTCGTTCATCAATGATCGCCTACAACGGAATCGTTCTGCCGACAGCAGATGCTGCGGATGATCGCGTATCAGCTTCTGCGCCAGCAAAGTAGTCCTCTGCCCAGAACGGTTTTATGACCAAATGACCTTGTGTAAACAACTGGGCAATAAAGAGATCTCGCTTCTCACAGCTGCGCATTGAGCGTTCTTTCGTTGCCAACTGAGTACTTCGAGAACATATCAGTAGTATGGCTAAACTCAGGCTCAGACAAACTTTAAGAGAATCTGAAAATATGTTTGTATTATCAGAACTTTTAGGCGGATGTTCCTTGAATTGCGTCTGCTATAAAATAAAATAAAAGAGTCAATTGTCTTAAGCGTTAGTTCGTTTCAACCGTGTTCGTCTCAAGGGAGGTCTACAGGATTGTCACACCAGGAAACTTACCAGTATGTCTCCCAAGGCTGAGTCGAAACCAGCTGACACGATAACCAGTTCAGGATTAAACTGCAAAACAAAAGCGGCTGATATTACTGCGTGCGTACGTATACCGTCGAAACTATTCTTTCTGACCGTTTGTTCATGATGTTTTCATTTTTCAGTTCCTTGTGGGGACCATCTCGTTTACCCTATAATTGCAGCTGCCCCTGTTTTCTCCTCTTTTATAGTCGCGCAATCTCATATGATGGTCATGTGGTGTAGCAAGCCCTCGGGTTAGTGGTGCTGACCCCCTACCTCCATCTACCACCTCTTTCTCTCTCTTTCTCTCTCTCTCTCTCTCTCTCTCTCTCTCTCTCTCTCTGTTCATGTACCTGCTCTTATATATACAGGCATATATGAACACAAAACGGAAAGTCAGACAGCCATTGAACACCAGGTAACAGGGGAAGTAGTTCTTTTTGTGCAAGCATAGCAACTTCGGCATGTTTGTTAAAAGAGCAGCATGCACCCAGGCAGAGATGCGAACCCTTAACTTTAGGATGATTCACGCACAAATTTTAGTGGGAAAAATAAGAGCAAAGAAATGGCAGCGTATCTGCTCACTTCACGGCAAATTTCGTCACTTAAATGCCTCCCTTATCTCCCCAGCTCACTTCTCATGTTCTACACCTCCAGTCTCGCCCCTCCCAAGATAAACACGGGAGAGGCTTGCTCAAGTCGATTCAATTTCCCGGAGGTTCACTGCTCGCTCGTCAACCATTGGAACCTTACGTTACTATTACTATTGCACTGGGAATGCCGCCACGAGGCCCAGGGTCGGGCGCGAGGTCTTTTTGTATTTTTGGGTCAAAGCATTGTTTTTAAATAACGAGTATTTCCTTTTTCTATCCAAAATATCGAGTGCACATGTATTTTCAATTAATAGAGCACTGCCAGTACCAGTTATGTATTCAGGTTTTGCCACAAATATGCCCAATGTTTTCTTTTTCCTCGACAATGCTGACAACTATGAGCTATGTTTCCAGATTTAGTGGTTTAGAAATGTTTTGACTGTATAAATTTGTTGTTTCAGAATTGTGTTATCTTTTGGCAGGAAGCCTGAGTAGAGGGACAGGAAGGCAGGTAAAAAAATTCGGTCGTCTTTAAGATCATGCCATCTTAATGTTATCTTAACTCACCTCTACAGCAATAGGCATAACCAGCTGATACATCGCAGTGAGGTAGTCGGCATCAGTCATGGCGGGCTGAAAGGCAACCGCCGCAAAACAGTAATGCACCTCAGCATCTAAAAAAACTGACAAACGTATTAGCTGAATCGCACTCAACAGCCCATAGGTAGTGCGCGGTTTTTGTAAATGACAGTAGGGTTTCCTTATGGACCAGTTAAGGCGCGTTTACACTCCGACGTTGCGTAGGCGCGCGCGCGGTACGGCCAAGCTACGTCGGTGAATGCGAGGACCTCTACACTCCGGCTTCATATAACCGCCGGAGCTTTCGGCGACGAGATAGGCCATGTCTATTCCGCGCGCAGCGCGTCGGTCACGTCAGCCCCGTTTCCTCGGATGTACTCCATGACCTCGCCAGACCGCCCAGACGGCGCGCGCGCCCGCTCGCTCGCCCACGCCCACCCACGGCAAGGGTAGAGCGGAGGCTCGACCGTTTCGTGAATTTCACGACAGTCGGTGCACTAATCTCAAAGCCGTCTGCGCATGCACCATCAGGAAGGCGCGCTGGCTACGCTATGCCGGCCTAGCTGGAGTATAGTGCCTATATTCTAGGCACTATAGCTGGAGTGTACAGAGCTAGAGAAAAAATGTCGTCGGCACATCCAGAGTCCTTCGCCGACCGCGCACCTCTCCGCCGGAAAAGTCGGAGTATTCGCCGTGTTACGCGAACTACGCGACCACAGGCGGCGCAGCGAAGCGCGTCTCCGTGACGTCGGATTAGGTATTCTGGTATTTGCCGTCTGCTTCACTCGGACTCGCACTTCCTGCTGTTTCTTTGCGCTCGGTTGACTTTCGATGCTTGTCCGCACCAGAGTTTGCGTGTGCGTCACTTTTCATTATAATAAAAGACTTAAAATTGTATATACTAGCTCAAGGCGTGATTTAACGTATAGTTTTTTATTCCGCTCCGGAAGAAACATCGCCGGCTCCGCCCCATTCCTTGCGAAGCCGGCCCTGTGCGGAGCACGAAGAGTCGGAGCTAGGCGTCAGCTTCTGCATTCAGCAATCTTCCGAACAATGGGAACAGCCAGCTGTTAATAACCGACAACAGTGAAAATGCAAGACGAAAGCAGATTCCAGGCCATCGGGGCTGTCGCCGTTGGCCAACGGCACTAAGTTTCCGGGTAATCGTATGTAGGGTAAAACAGTTTTTACAACCTTTCCGAACGCTCTAAAGTATTGTATGAAAGTGCATGAAAGTATGCCGACATGCACTATGGGCCACAAAAAAATTAGGTTGAGTTCCAAATAACCTACAGTGTGTATAGGCGCCTGCTGGTTTTATACCGTTCTAACCAGTATGGAGGCTTATATGAGCAAAACGAGTCACGTGTACGGTAAAAATACAGCAACACTATGTTTGTTCAGACCTGGAACGATATTTCAGTGCAGTTCCTACAGCCGTACCTTCCCAATATTCAGCTACGCGTTATAGTAAAGCTGCACTCAAGAGGAAGGCAAGAAAGAAGAGGAGGAGGAGAAGGAAAAGCTTTATTTAACAGTAAAATCGAGCTGGTTAGTGGGAGGGGTTCTCAGTTCAGGGCAAGAAAGTAAGAGTAACTTTCTTCAATTCATGAACGCCATCCCGAGTAAGCCATAATATGTTCTTTACGCCTGAACGGGTTCGAAAACAATAAAGAGCTGCTTATACATATTCGTCGGTTTCGATTGTTGTATATTATTGCGTTTATTAGCGAGTATATCAAGCCTTCAATACGGTACTCATGTCATAACTGTCCGGGTTCAGAGCCAGTTCGTTATGATAACGATGGTTATGATAGAAATTCGGGGCACAAAAGCCGGAGCGGCTTTTGTGCCCCGGCTTTTTAATACTTTGGGCAACGAATACTTCTTTACTTTAATACTTTAATACTTCTGGGCAAGTACTCTGGGCAACGTTGTCTTCCCCGTTTCACGATGGCGTAGCACAAACCTTCTCATTGCATTTGCACGTGCATTTGCACGTCTTTGGTGGCAGCTGCTGCACCTGGGGTTACTGCAATGCCTCAATCGCCTTTTGCCTCAGCACCTTGGCAATTTTATTCTCAGAAGTTCGATAAATAAACAGCTCACGCTCCTGATATCCACTTTCTTGCTCGCAGCCATAACCAAAGCCCATTTGCGAAGAAGGTATTGCATGCCTTACAGTTTGAAGAAAATATCCAGACGAACTTCGTGAGCCTTAGGCTTCCAAACATCTCCAAACCTCCTAATAAGACCATTGTGACGGTGCAGAAAAAAATAATACATTGGGAACAGAAAAAACATTCACTTCATACAAGTCAACAATAGCGAAATAAGTAGGAGACAGCCGTTTTATTTCCTGCTGCTTGATGTCCGTACAGGGGCTTGCTTCTTGGTGCGTAGCATTAGACTGCTGAGTATTAATAAAAGAATATCAGAAACACTTTAGGGAAGCATATGCACTTGGATACTTAACGAGGAGCTCTAAGCACTGAACCTCGCAAATGAGCTAGAAAGGACGGGTTACACACGATCCTCTGACTGATGCTCTGAAAAAGTTATCTCTCTCCTCCAATATCTCCAAACCTGTGGTCTCTGCTGGGCCCCATCGAAATCCACCTTACTCGTCCTCCGAGCACGAACCCGGGGCCGCCCACCAAACCCTACCCCCGACCCATCACTCACTCTCAACGGGCAAGCAATCCCCACCGTCAAGGCCCTCCGCATCCTAGGAGTCCTCTACCACCACGACAGCTCCGGGGTTGCGTACCTCCCCAAACTTATACAGACAGTCTCCCAGCTTACGCACCTAATTCAACGAATAGGCTCTCGCCGACACGGACTCAAGGAAACAGATAACTGCCGCATCATTCAAGCAATGCTGATCAGCCGCATCACATACGGGGCACCCTATCTTACCTTAAAACCGCAAGAACATGCCAAGATCGATGTCCTAATACGCAAATCTTATAAGACAGCCCTCAGCCTGCCTACCTTCACTTCTACCAACCGCTTATTGAAACTGGGTCTACATAACACCCTCTCGGAAATTATTGAGGCCCATCTCCAAAACCAACTACAGCGCCTACAACTCTCACCCGCCGGTCGTCATCTGCTCAAAATGTTAGGCCGGAAGGTGGTACAGACTCCGGACTCGTCACAACGCATACCTCCATCAATGCGACGCAACATCCATGTCCTCCCCATTCCGCGTCATATGCACCCTACATACAACGCCGGCCGTCGTCAGCATCGTACACGCCTCCTCATCAGAAAATACGGCAGCGACCCGACCACCCTCTATACGGACGCCTCTCCCTATCCTCAACGACCAGCTCACGTCTCTACTGTTGCCCGCTTCGACAATGCCTCGCCTCGGCAACTGTCTGAACAGCGTCAACTACCACGGCCGAAGAAGCAGCCATTGCCCTCGCAATGACCCAAGCCATGAGTCCCAGCATAACAATACTGTCTGACTCACAAGCTGCCTGCCATCGTTTTGCACTCGGGCGAGTCTCGGCTCTTACCCTGGCCATTCTTTATCAATGCCCCACCCTCCCTCATACCCGCATAGTGTGGACATTCAGCCACACTTTCCTCCCTGGGAACGAGGTGGCACACGCCACCGCCCGAGCTCTCCTTCACCGGGCATTCCCAGAAGAGGCCAACAATGCAGCCAGTATTACAAACTCCCTTACGCCCCTCTCCCAAACCTACACTGACATCCTCTACCACTACAGAGCAACCCGACGCACCTGTCCCCCTCCTCACCCTTCCCTTTCTACCGCTGACGCCCGCATTTGGCGCCGACTTCAAACCAACACTTATTACAATCACCTCCATCTCCACCACATATCCCCTACTAACTACCCACTTAACTGCCCCCAATGCGATGAGCCCAACACCACAGCTCATCTCGTCTGGACGTGCCCCACCAACCCTCCACCACCCAGATCCCCTGCCCTTGAGCAGTGGGAGTGCGCGTTGCAGAGCTGCCAGCTCGAAGACCAGGAGGCCTACCGGAATAGGATGGCCGCCCACAGCTCCTAACTCTTTTTCTCCCCTACCCCGTCCCTGTTGTTTCAATAAACGTTTCTCTCTCTCTCTCTCTCTCTCTCTCTCTCTCTCTCTCTCTCTCTCTCTCTCTCTCTCTCTCTCTCTCTCTCTCTCTCTCTCTCTCTCTCTCTCTCTCTCTCTCTCTCTCTCTCTCTCTCTCTCTCTCTCTCATCGTGTGTTGCCAACTTGCGCGGGATACAGCTTGAAATTATTCTGGTGTATCAGAAGCTGACAAAATAAGTGAATTACTGGAAATACGCATTAAAGAGGGTGATTTCTAGCCTAGGCACTGCTGCTCTTCACAAGCAGAGTGTACCAGACTACAGCGGCGCGAGTCCCTAAGCTGACGTCAGAGTCAGGGGGCGCCACTTCATCTCACCTCCAATAAACGCGCCTTTAGTATGCGCACGTTATTTCGCAGAAAATATCGCGAAGAAGACGGGTCGGACGGGAGCCACAAAACCGCCGGGGTCGCTTCTGGAGAGGAAGATTGTGTACGTGTCGGATTAGTCCCGCTGCATCGACACGCGACTGACCATATGATGTCACTCTAGTGAGAAGCTGTCATATGGCGCGTAGAGGCCTTTGTGGGTTTATGAAGCGCTTTCATTATAGCATACTTCGTCCACCTGTAATGGCGCGACACCTGGTTATCCTCTATTATACCAAAAACGAAAGATTCGTGTGCCCTGAAACCGATTGAGTGCTTAGTTATTCTCTTTTTTTCTAGCCTATTTTCGTGGCGACCAGCTCAATGTGCATTTTGATTAGAAGAACACTGAGAGGCTCGTTTATACAGTTGTGTTTTGCCTTAAAAGAAGGTCAAGGCTACATGTACGCTAAACAATTTTGACGGGAATTGGCCGTGGAACCATGGGGCAGCAGTTTGGGAAGGTATTATATACCTCGTCTTCACTGATCGCTATTGTGGAAGAAGTGTTTCTTCATGCGACAGCACTTACGCCGACGTTACCGTTGAGGTACTGGCACCTAGAGGGCGCTAGTGGTATTTTGGAGCACCAACGGGCACAAAAATTTGGGTCGACCAGCCGAGAACCACAGGTCGCTATCCAAATAATGCTTGCTACGCAATCAAATTTCTCCACCTACCTAATTTTGATATTTTAGCATGTGAAGGGAACCTACCTTTGTCCAGGGTATGTTGACGTTGTATCCCTTCCCAGCTCCCCGTCCAATGTACGTGGCATCTGATATTTCCAGGCGTGGGAAAATCTTCATCGAGAAGCGGTGTATTGAGATGTATAGAACACTGAAAAATTTACGAGGTGCATCAAACGAAGCGTCTGCCCACTGGCACAAGTAAGACCATTAAATACATGTTCGAAGGTTTAGAGCATGTACAGATAATTTTTACCGACATGAGAGTAAATATTTTCATTACCTAGATTCCGTTACGTATTTCTGTTACCTAAAGTAAATGTTTCCGTAACGCCGCGACCTGTAGAAAGCGCTCCTTCAGTTTTCCTATCCCTTCGTCTTACGTGATGACTAGTTGTCACTTCCCGCGAAACGTCCACGAGAAAGATACTATCGCTTGCTTTTAGTGTGCAGCACTTTTGCGGCCGATGCTTTGGTTTGGCGGCGGCTACGGCGTTGTAACCGAGGGAGCGAAGACAGAAAGAAAACTCTGGCGGAGAGTGTGGCAAAAGTGTGAGATTGGCAGTATGCTGTGCCCGCACGAGACGCTCGTGGGAGCGCCTGGCGAAAGTGTGAGGGGGGCGACACGCGCTGCTATGGCGTCATCTCGTACACAGCTTCCCCTCACATTGTTGCCATGCGTCGCCACCGAGGAGCGCCCTCCCCCTCACTCTTTTGCCAGATGCTCCTTATTCGTTTGTGGTTCATCCGAATCACGTGACATTTGCGCGGGGGGGGGGGTTCAAAAATGATTTGCAACATGCTCGACGGCAGCGACGCGCTGGGAGATAACAGCAGAGTAGTGCGCGCCGCCGAGCGTTCGCTGATGACGCGATCACTTCCTGAGACGCAGCAGATATGCGTGGTGACTGAGAACACTGCAAAATTTTGCATTAGGCAGATAGTAATCGTTGATGATGATGATGATTGCTATTGGTTTTCTCTTTGTAGCGGGGTGATGACATGTCATCTTACCAAAAAGTACTAAGATACCTATGTTTTATACTCTTGATTTAATTCTAGCGCTGCTTAGGGCAGGCACAAAAAGCTTATTAGACACAAAATACTTTTTTTTTCCTGTTACAGGTGGTAACTGTCCTAGGCAGTATTCCCCTCTCTGCTTTTCGTCCACCAGAATTCTAATCTTCTTTTCGTCCCCTCGACAGCCTTGAAGTTAACTTCCTTTGTGCTACCCTTAAATCCTAGGGCTTCTGGAAGCCGAATATTTCCCTCATGTAGATTTGGATGGATACCCTCACATTCTAACACAATGCGTCGCATAGTTTGTTTCTTTTCCGCAGACCACGGAAACCCCATCATTTTGTGAGTACTTCCTCACAAAGCTCTTAGTTCGCAAGCAACCTGCTCTAGCCTCAAAAAGCAAAACACTTCCCTGGGAATTATCATAAAAATTTTTCTTTCTGATGTTCAATTTCTTAGCCCTGTACATCTCTAACAACGTTTTAGCTTCAATTTTTTCTCTCCATTTATTCGTTTCAATCTGCTTTGCCTCTTTTTTGGTTACCTTGGCTATTTCGGATTCTCCACTGTTCTTTCCGTGCTTCTCGTCTTAACATTGACACCTTAGCGCTGTGATGCTTATTAATGGGGATAGGCCAGCCTTTGTAAGCTGTACTCAAGATTCGAAGTTTTGGCAAACGTAAGTGGTAAATGGCAGAGTGGTTCGACAAGGAGTTGAGTGGGGATAAGTATACTAATAACAATGACAATATTCAAACATAAAATAACGTTTCGAAGCAAGGCGACAGAAAAAAGCAAAACAAACAATACAGTGTCTCAATAAGACAAACAATAAAGCTACTGCAATGTAGCGCTTTGAAAGGGCAACAACACGCACTATTTGTGCTGCCCTTCAGACCTTTAGACCTTCAGACTTTCAGCCTTTTAAAAGGGCGTCCCAATAAGTGCTCGCACGAATAATACCCGTGCCACACTTACACAAAAATTCCATTAAGTGCTTAAGGCTCTAAGATTCCTAATGACAATAATTGGGCGGGCCGTGCTGCACGTGAAAACGCAAAGCCATAAATGTTCTAGGCATAGTGATCATGAACAAAAAGCGAAATTCACTCATATTTTAGAAGTCTTTAACGTAGACAAAAACGTCTTACAAGGGCTAAAAATGCCTTTTTGTTTGTGTGAAAGAAAACGTTAGGAGAAATGGTGTTTTATTAAAAATGACTGGAGCCGTTTCCAGAAGTGGCTTCAGCAGCTGCCGTCGCCTGCCAGCGGTAGCCAAATCCGAAAAATTCAACACGACGAGTAACACGATGTTTTGCCTTTTTCGGCTGTTTGAGTGAACTTCGTCCTTTTCAGAATTTCGTGGCCAAGAGTGCGCAAAAAATCGTCTTATATTGAAGTTCTGCTACATCTCCGCGTCAACACTCTGCTGCTGAGAGTTTTGTTGGTTTCATTTGGCGCTCGAGAGTAGGCAGATTTAAGGAGTTCGTGAAGTTGAATGAGCTGTGCGGAACTCCTAAAAGAAAAAATGACACGAGCGAATGAGACATTAGATTTTCGCGTGTAGCAGCGAAATAATGGCATTAAAATTTAAGGCATGTTGATCACTTAATGTCATTTTTCGTGTACGTGTGGCATGGGTATAAAAGGGACTTCTCTCAGTTTGTCTCCCGTGACAGCAGGCCGCTCAGGCACTATTTGGGCCCTTTTATAAAGTTTCCTTCTCACCACCCGCGATTGATGCCAGCTGATTCGAGAAAATTTCACTCGCAACGAATGGTAATCCGAGGATACAAAGGGCGCAGAGGAACAGCATGTATGTATGTATGTATGTATGTATGTATGTATGTATGTATGTATGTATGTATGTATGTATGTATGTATGTATGTATGTATGTATGTATGTATGTATGTATGTATGTATGTATGTATGTATGCATGCATGCATGTATGTATGTATGTATGTATGTATGTATGTATGTATGGTATGTATGTATGTATGTATGTAAAGTAGATAATAAGGTGTTACGAATAGCCCCGCCGCTGTACTTTCCCGTATCACTCCTCGGCTGTGCGGCGAAGCCACTGCGTGCGCCTTTGGAAACAGCCCCATCTTGTCGGTGACTCATGTTTTCATGCCGGGACAAGCTGGGGTCTCCGTTTCAGAACTTCGGCGGCTGCCGGCGAGGCTCGTCTCAACGCTCTTCAAGGACACAGAGGCCCCGCGCGCGATCGCAGCGGAGTCCTCCTCTCTCCCCTCTCTCGGACTCAACCTGCGCCGCTGCTACTGACTGCTTACGAACTCGGGAAACAGCGTTGTGTGTGTCTGTGACGATTCGTGGCGTGGGCAGAAATCTAGAGGGAACGCTGTTTTGACCGTTATACCGCTTTTGGGTATAAATAGAGGTCCGCAAGCGCTATAACCCATTCCTGTTTGAGCAGTGAATCCATGCTGTCACTCTGCTCGAGTCCTGTACTGTTAGCTCGCCCGTCGGGGCATTGTTTTTTTGGCTTCGGCTCACCTCTCGCCATGAAGTAAACAGTTACGTTAGCCTACGGCTTCTGGACTTCTTCACGGCTGCAACAGCGGCTGGCCGCTCGCTTTACACCACGCTACCACTCGTATGTCGGAGGCGACAGAGCTCGGCTCAGCTCGGCCCACACGGTCGCAACAAAGGCGAAATGCCGAAAACTGAACGAGACGAGTGTGCGTATTATGTCGGAATAGGTTATCAGAATCACCATCACCATCAGCCTACTTAGGTCCAATGCAGGACGAAGGCCTCGCCCATTGACGTCCAATTGCTCCTGTCCTGTATGTATGTATGTATGTATGTATGTATGTATGTATGTATGTATGTATGTATGTATGTATGTATGTATGTATGTATGTATGTATGTATGTATGTATGTATGTGTATGCATGTATGTATGTATGTATGTATGTATGTATGTATGTAAGTATGGACACGCGAACACGCACGCATACGCACACGTTACGAAAGAAATAACGCGGGCGTTACGAAAAAAAATAAGGGGGCGAGGAAGACGTTCCGAGAAGAATCGCCTATTGATTTATCGATTCGGAGAAATCTGTTCCCGTTCCAAATAAAAGCAGCAGGTGCAAATGATAAAGGACTAGAAGCATCCGAAATTCGGGGGGATATTTTACTGCTGAAACGGCTCCGGTAGTTGGATTATCACTTGGCAAGCAAACAAAGGACAAAAAAGGTATGCGCACACATGTCAAGCACGTACATCGATGACCAATTTTGGGGTTTCCCGATACCACCAGAGGTTCCACGAAGATAATGACATTCGGGAAAGGAAGAAAACGGAGTAGGATTATATAGAACACAAATGAAAAGCGCCGGCTAGTTAGAAAGGAAATTAGCTCGGAGGCTTCCTTTATATACTTCCCGATAAACCAAACAAAAAGTAGTACCTGTGGAATTCCGCTCTTAGAAGGAAGCAAGCGGTCGAGCGGCACGGCAAGTGAACACGAAGGTTGTTTATTAAGTGTGGTAAAGACGCAAATTGAATACATTTTTTCGGGATAATTTTTTTATTTATTTCCTAACATAGGCTCCATTGACGCTTACCCACTTGGTACATCGAGAATCCATTTTTTTCTAATCCCGTCATCAAATTACAAATTGTAGTGTGCAACGAAATAGGCATCGAAGGCTGTGATGGCGTTTTCATTTGACGGAAATCTTCTCCCGCCTAACAGTGAAAAAGAATAAATGGAACGGTGCCGGATATTGTGGAGGGTGAGAAACCAATTCAAAGCCATGCAGTTTTACCATTGTGACTGCAGATGTGTACGACGGCGCATTGTCCTGGGGAAACAGCTGTCTTTTCTTCTTCTGTCGCCAGTATGAGCCCGTTTTTTTAATACGACAGTGTTTTATGCTTGGGCACACAAAGATTTCGCTGACGTCCTATCCGTCACGGAAGTGACGCCAGTACAACGAAGCAAGCGGCTTGGAAAGGGTGCACCCCTGCACAAAGGGTCTTCTTGCGGGGAAGCAACCTTTAGTACTAAAGAGTACGTTACATTTAGGATTGTTCGTTTTCGGGTGTTATATTTTAACACGAAAGTCTTTTATGCCGGGATACACCAAGATTTCACTGACGTCATATCCGTCATGGAAATGACGCCAGCGACCCGTCAGCAGGACGTCGCTCTCCAAGCACGCCCACAAGACAGCCGCGGACCCGCAAATCATGCTCAGCTGCAGATTTTGCTGCACATGTCACTTTCGTGTTTTATTGATTCCTATAGAAGAGGAATTAACCACAGTTTTTTCCAGCAGTATTTTAAGCATTCCAGGAACATAGCTGAAGAATCGCCTGTTATTGGTTTTCCAGTCTGCAACTTTTCCATAAACATCATTCCACTACGTGTCTGGTCCAACTTTTCCTCTTTTTTTCCTCTCTCTTTTTTGCCCATTTCCCCTTTCCCACGTATAGGATAGCAAACTAGGCTCTAGCCAGATAACTTTCCTGTCTTTCTTCTACATTCTTCCTTCCTTATCCCCCCCCCCCCCCCCCCCCCCCATTCTGACGATGACGAAATGGCCACCACAATTTTTAGCCGACAAAATGTTCTCTGCTTCCTTTGGGCCACTTTCAGATGGCGCAGTCCTGCACTCTGACTGCTGGTCATACTAGTGGGTGTTGGGGCAAATTTACGCTTCGTCCACGTCATGAATCGGCGCGAACTGCGTGGTCAAACGTTGCCAGACACTACGTGGCAACGTCCTTTCGCGTGAGCACTTGGTCCGCAATCAATTATCGGGCTACCCAATGCGCGCGTAATTTTTACATGTGCAATCCTTCTGGTAGGATTTTGTGCACTCCTACAGTTTGGTCCTACCGTGTCGGCAGTTTCGCGTCCTGTCGTTAGGCATTAGGCAATGCTGCTTAATAGCATCAGCTTTTTCCGCGACGTCAGCAGTGGTGTGCTTCTTCACTTTGAGTTTTCATGCGGCCGCGTTTGAATTTCTTAATTAAAAATAAACCGTCTTCAGCGATGGCGCGCAGACCAGGTGGACTTCCCCTTACTCGGCTTTGATCTGCGCCCCCCCCCCCCCCCACCTCCTTTTTTTATTATTTCCTTACTGCTCAGTATTAGTCACATTCCATTTGCGGGACAAGTGCTGGTATGCTCACATCCAATAGCAGAACGCAAACTTGGAAATTTTGTGGGCACTGGTTCACTCCTCCCTGGAGGGCGATGAATTTAAGGCCCAAATCTTCACAGATTCGGCCACGGAGGAGACCACCGAGCTCGCATCATGAACGATAAACAAAGGCATCAAATGCTATAGACTCAGCCGCAGGGCGTTCCCGCTACTGAATCCACAGCTCACTACAACGCAAGAAACAGCATCCGGACTGCTCCTATCTAACACTTCCCGGCATTCAATGTGACAGCAGCTCCGGTTTCTTAATCAGTCAGAAGCCCCATGTAAATACTGTACACAATCAGGAACACTCAGACACATCGTCATAAAGTTCGGGCAAAATCGAAACCTACCACCCGTACCATGCCCCTTCTCCATACCCCATAACGGTGAGGAGACGCTGTCATCCAGCTCCCGTCAAAACGACCAGCTAGATCCTGCTGGTTGAGAAAGTGGTTGCACTCAAAACGACCCGTACCAGTGAGGTGGGCAATACTCCCGCAAGAGCATCATTGATATAAATAAAAAAACTTTCTCTCTTTCTCCCTTTTTTTAAATTCTACTACGCTGCACGTCTAGATGATATTGCCAGCCAAGACGCCACCATATAAATTGTCATAACATCTAGAAATTCATCAAACTTATCGAACGATCTCCATACCTAGAGGGGGAAAAAAGGAAGGGGCGAGAAGTTGGCGTCCCGTATGATGGAAGTTTGAGAAGCATTGCTTAAGATGCGTCCAAACTCTTTTCCGTTTCTTTTCTGTCGCAGCTCGAGCTCTTAACTTTTATTATTAAAGAATGAAGATGGGTGTAGGTATGGGCACTGCAGAATTATTTTTCTGTCCAGTATGCAATTTAATTTCATTCAAAACTGGCGTATGGACGCCAGCAGTTGAAGAGCTAAATCTGCAGTGGAATCGTAGCGTAGCGGTCGAATAAATTCAGCTTCGAAACCTTCGGGGAGTACAGTTAAACCTCGTTTAACCGCACCTGACGGGGACGCGAAGAAAGTTTGTACTAGCCGGCACTACGGTTTATCTGAATGCACTAGGTTAAAGAGATACCAAGTCGGGAATTCGGCTTAGCTGCGTATAAAAGGAAACTTCGGCTTATGCGGGTACGGTTTAACGAGATTTCACTGAAGTTAATATTCAACATTGCACACGTAGTTCCCATTCACGCGGGCAAGCAGGCGTGCATATGAATTGGGTAGCGATAAAGGCATTTCTTGTCTACGATTAAAAATGGTTCGCCGACGTTAGACCCTCCTAATCAGTCGGCAGCGCAGCTAGATTGCTCTCAACCAGCGCGAGCATTGAGGTACTCACGAGTTGCTCTCATAAAATATCTCTTGCGTGCCGTTGCCGTGATGGATGTCCCAGTCGAAGATAAGGACTCTGAAAGGGACAGAGAGTAAACAGAAAAGTCTACAACAATGCTGAGAATTGTCTACTAATGCGCAAGCATTCTTACACTGATATTTCGCTGGGTATATATTTAGGCTAAACAAACGGGACAACAAAGGCACTGGGGCGCAGACGAAGCGCTTCGTCCTAGTCCCTTTGTTGTACCGTCCATTTAGTCTGAGTATTATACCCAGCGCAATTTCAGCATGAAGCAGTAACAACCAGCCCCATTCTACGTCCTTTTGTAAGCATTCTTATGCCACTTTGCCATTTCAACAACAATGTATACGTTTGTTTGGTGCAGTGTGTCGAACCGAAAAAAATACCTACTCGGTTACGGTACAAGTTCCGAGGAATATATTTCGTTCCGGTTCAGTTCTTATTCGCCTAAATCCCGCCCCGAACCGGTTCGCGAACTGGTTCAACGAGTTTAATTATCAGCGATAAGAGAAAAAAAATGTTTAGTAGTTTATAGCGACCACAAAAACAAAATGCACACGAAATTTCAAAATGCTGCTTGTTCCCAGTGGCAGTGGTGCAGTTTCAGTGACAAATTTCATCAATTGGGCCAGATATTACGGAAAATAGATGAAAGAAGTGACGATACAGCAGCGCCTTTCTTGCCAAGCCCTTACGTAGCCCTACATTAGGACTAGTCTGAGGTGACTTCACAGAAGGTGGGACGGGTTGGTGCTGTTAACATTTTTACTTCTGACGGAAAATTTATTTGAAGTATCTTGTGCACAGTGAGCTATATCCGAAGTTTGCAGGATAAAATTTTGTTTTTCTAAATGAAAGTCAGAAAGCCGGCTCAGGTCACAGGTGCGCGTGAGACGAAATTTAACTAATCGCGCAAAATTCGAAATATTCACCTCCGTAAAACACTGCAGCTATCGCCACCGATCTTTTCTGTAAATAATTTGCATGCTTCTGATTGACCTCACACATTCATTTATGGTTCTCAGAAGCATTTATCTTTAGTAAGAATTAAAAACATTGAACGTTTTTAAAAATAACCGAAATGTCGGTCCTGTTCTTCTGCATATAAAGACACCAAGGAGTTCAATTTTTTTAGTATTAATCCTCCGCCATTTTTTTTTGTTCGTGTGAATCCTTGTTTCAGTAGAAAAAAAACTGTTCAATTTCAAAAGTGCAACTTATTGCAGGTAAGTCCGGCATTTTGCTATACTTTTAAAACCAACATTAAAAAAGGCTAACTCGTTTTTTTTTTTTTAACTTTCGCAAATCGAAGCCCAAGTTGTTTTTTACCACACGCTTCTTAAACGCGTTGCATCATTTTAATACCTTTGTAGCTAAATAGCCCGAAATATTACGTCTTCAGCTGCATTGCCGCGACATACTAGAAAGGTTTACAACAACCTTCTGACGATAACGTACGACGAGAAATATCCGGTACAATCTTGTCCGCTCACCGCACACTGAGAAACTAACAGTCATACCAGCCACCACGACGTTCGCTCCCTTCGCAGTGATGAACGGTTCGGTGACAAAAGAAGGGGCATCTACAGAAAAATCAACCTCTTGGTTTTGTGCTTATTGTATTGCTGAAGACAGCGAAGAAGAGCAGAAATTATTCGTGTATTAACTCTGTCCGGAATAATTGAAAACCATTTTATGATATTTTCCTTTGGTTTCCCCACGAAAACACTCCTGAAAAAAATTTTGGCGCATTTTCTGCTTCGAAGCTATGTGTTTGCTGTGAGGCGCAACGTGTATTGCAGGGCAGCTGAAATATTCTCACCACCTGAGAATTTTTAACGAGCGTTCAAATAACGACACATGGACGATTTCGGATTTCGGTGTCGGGGCGCAGCTTTCTGGCAGCCGTTACCTGGGTATCGCGGCAGCGGCGTCCACGTAACCGAGTGAGCGAACGCAGCAGCGACGGCAAAAGAAAACGGCCAGGAGTGTCTCACGAAGGGTAAGCAGGAGGGCGGCACACGCGGCTACGGCGTCATCTCTCTCACTGCCTCCCCTTCACTCTTGCTTCATGTGTCACCGCCAAGGCCCTGACACTCTCCAGACGCTGTTCCTTTCGCCGCTAATCCAAACCACGTGACATTTGCGCGGCAGGTTCAAGCGCGATTTGCAACGACATGCTTTCTGCTCCCCCGTACGTGGCTAATCCTAACCACGTGACGTTTGCGCGGGAGCTTACAACACGATTTGCAACAACACGCTGGCCGGCAGCGGCGACGCGCTGCGAGATAGCAGCAGAATAGGGCGCGCCGCCGTGCGTTCGCTAATCACGCGATCACTTCCTGAGACGCAGAAGATACGCTCCGTGATCGAGAAGACTGCACCTCGCCCTGCGACCAAATTTCGCATTAGGGAGTATAGTAATCGACAGTGCATTTTTTTGTGTGTACATCAAAAACACAGTCGCCGGGAGCGGTGATCGAACATGCATCATAGCCAGCGGATTAGCCACTGAACCACTTCTGCAGATAACACGTAAGTATTTACCCTTTCCAGGTGTGCGTCCTTCTAAACCTCATAATGAAAGGCAACATGGAGGCACATTTCTGGTGTGGGCCTTCACCTTTGCGCAGGGCAGCAATCTTGCACCCTCATTTGCTCCAATGCAGTCGAAGCGAAGAAAGGGCAGAGAGAGAGAGAGAGAGAGAGAGAGAGAGAGAGAGAGAGAGAGAGAGCACAGGACCAGCAGCAACATACCATTAAAACATTGGTGGGCAAAGTTTGCCCCATGTTGCGATCACGTATAGAGCGTTGTTAGTGTTGTGGTTGCTCTAAAGGCGAAAAGTTTGTGAGAGGTTACGAAGTTGGCTTTGCGTGAAGAAAAGCCCCGAATGACATTGACTGCACATTTTCTACAACAGGTATTGAAACGTGAACCGGTATATGTTATTCCTTTTTTCGGTTCAGTGCCGGTTCGGGTTCGGCAGGCTCAAAAAATAACGGTTCGTGTTCGGGTTCAGTTCCGGAAAAATACCGGTTCAGTTCCGGTTTTCAGTTCGGTTCGGTTCGGGTTGACACCGTGGTTTGGTGGCGTTGAAGGAGCACGTCACTCCAGACACCGTGTTTCTCTCTGTATTTTCTATTTAGCTAATCGCAAGAGGGTTCCAGATTAGATAAGCGACTTATGATTTCGTGAGTTCATTGTTAGTTTCCTGTATTTCTTGTACACATTTGTCAGCTAATGACGTTCATGAGGTAGACCTTTGCGATTTTGTATCTTTATTTTGAGTTTTTATTTATATAATTTTTGTTTTTCGTGTTTATTTTTTGCGGCGGACAATGACTGCCGGATTTGGCTATGAATAGCCAAATTCGGCGAATTTTGGATTTGCCTGGCTCGATTTTTTGTCATTTCTTTTTGTTGTTTTCTTGTTTCCTTATCAATTCTACATTTACACTATTATATCCATTAAATGTCAACTTCACCATGTACGCATTCTTGCGCAGGTACAAGGCTTTACAATGTTTACGCTCGGATACTCGGCAAAGAATGCCTACAAGTTAAAACACGCTTTGTGTATGCATAAGTGAACAAGTTTCTACGGAAGGCTGCACGAATCGTGCGTAAATTCAATATGCTTTCTCGCATTCATAAAGCTGGTGCAATCGCCCATCTCGTTGGGCGTTCTCGCCTAAAGCTCGGAAAGGAACTATAAAACGTCAAGAGCAACGTTTCTTCACATTGAGTTTCAAGAGAAAATCGTGTGTATTCTGACCACGTAGCTGGGTAAACATCATTTGGCCAAGAGCCCACTCGTGATCATTTGGTGTCCCAGCGGACTTCCTAGGTGGCATAATTTTCTCCCGGGTGGCTGGCCGAGTGTGTCGTCAGGGTTTCGGGCGGTTGCTACGACTCATTGGTATGGCTATGGCATAACACCTGTTCTGAGAGCTTTACTTTGTGAACTTGAAGCTGCTGGTAGGGAAGATGACCAGAAACTTTACTCAAAGGGGCCCTGCAGCCAAGGGCGTCCGCAGAACTTTTTGCAAGGTGGGCATCCATTAGCTGAGGGGGCGGGGGGTGGGGGGGGAAGGGGTGTACGGTTGGATAGCACCAAAGAGGCGCTATTTGTGGTTACAAAAAGTGCAAACAGCGAATTAGAACCAGACTTGGAGGATATACATTGGATTTTATTACCGAACAAAGAAATAGAGTTAAAAAAGAAAATGCGAAAAGTCACTTTGTAAAGGAGAGTGGCCAGTCTCGCTGCGTGAGGGTTCTCGACTTACGCCAACTGATCACCAGCACACAGTACAATACATTCACATACATAGAACTGTACTCCGTCAATCTTCCCTGAATAGAAGCTGCAGACGCCTCGGGTTTTTCTGGGCAAATTGCGAGATGACACGCGTGATGATTTCTGTTGTAATGGCTCGCGCAATAAAGATACTACTCGCCTCCCTGGCTTTCAATGCAGTACAGGCGTACAACCGTTTTGAGGGGCTGATTTATAGGTTTTGTTGCGGGGCTTGGGTGGTGCCGACATTTCGCAGTTTCGAAGGAAAGGGTGTACAAGGTGATGGGACGGCACGGGACGATGTTACACTCTCCCTAGTAAAAGTAGCGGTGAAGATTTTTTGCTAGATATACCTGCAACTTTGTCCGAAAACTGAAGTTCTTGCGGAAAGCGGCATAAATCTAGAGTTTAGACAAAAAAACAAATAAAAAAAACGTCAAACCTTTCAGAATTGTTCCCTATCTTCAATAGCCAGCACAGACACTCTGTTTCACTGCCGTCAAATTAACGTCAGTGTCTAAAGTGCAATGTTGACCGCAGTCCTGAAGGGCGTTCCATACGGATACGCAGGACCTCAGTGTGCTAATCATTTGAGTGGCGTGGATTGTTGCGCTAGTTCGTTCACGTACATAATTAAAAACAAAATTCCGCTAAAGGACGGGACAAAGGAGAAAACGTCGGTGTCATTCTCTCCTCTCTTCCGTCCTTCAGTAATTATGGGCCAACCAAGCTATGCAGCTTTGTTGTAGTGCATAAAGCATCCGAATTTCCCCTCGCCCCCCCCCCCCCCCCCCCCCCCCCCTTCCGGACGCCCATGGCTGCAGCACTTACCATCGACTACTAGGAATGTATTTTGGGGTAACGTCTATTGTCCCAGCAATCTCCTCCCGCAATAATTATAAAAATCCGTTCACTATCACCGAGACTAATGAGAAATCGCGCATAATCGTTCCATCTCAACTCGACCGCGGATAAGGCGACGAAAGCTGCGTGCTCTCTCCCGGAGAGGGGGGCGCCCCGCGGCGTTCTCTTCCGCGGCCTTCGCTATGTCACAGGCCGGGGAGTTTTCTCCTTTTCTCTGCAACGTGGAGGGGTCTATTCCCGGTCTGGTGCCACAAAAAAGCAGGCATGGGTGCCTGCTCGCAAGCAAGCGCTCGGGCTGGTGGGGCGTTTTTCAAGCAATAAACGTTTGTTGCCGAGTATCCTGGTTGAAAGGGAACTATTGAGCTCATCACTCAAACTCCGAGCGCACTCAAAACACTAAAAAAACGGCAAAACTGTGCATACAGGTTCAGGCATAGAAGAGGTTCGTACACAGCACCGGAGACGGCGGATCGCCACAGGAAATGCGAGAAATTAGCCGCGAAGTTGACCAGCGACAGCCAATAGGACAGCCATGGCCTCAATGACGTCGTTTAGGCCATGCCAGATATGCATAATGAGAACTGAAGATAATGCGGTTGGTTTTTCCGCGTTTTTCACAGCGATTTGCGCTCTCACCGCTTCACGTGCACATGTAATATTTGGCTCAGGTATTTCTGGTAGTGTAAGATAAGCGTCGCGCAGGTTTACTTGCACTGCTCAAAGAGTGTTGCAGGGTCCCTTTAAATCATGTACTGTTAAATATGACTCAATATAATGCAATCGTCATATACAGATTATTGCAATGAATCGTGCAAAAAATGGGGCCAGCGGCTGTCAGAAACACGTGGCTCTGCGCTTAGGCGACCCTCCAGAGCCTGGCGAAAGGGCCGCCTAACCTCCGAGCCGCCTAATCGACGGGCCGCGAATCCTGCGGACCGCTGTCGCTGGACTCCGCCTGGTGGCCAGCTTGTCAGAGGCGCTTTAAATTACGCGGCTTCCCGCGTGCATGCGTGCTGCGTGGCCAGGAATATACTAAAAGTGTAGGTACATTTAAATGCACCTTGAACATTAGCACCTATCTACCTCACTCGTTAGAGCAAATGCCTAGTCGTCACTGCGATGAGCAGGTTCGCACACAGTAAACGAAAACAAGCCGGATAGGTAGTTCCAGTGGGTGAATGTTCCGTTAAATCCTCCAGCAGTAGAACGTTTACTCCCTACTGCGGAGTGCATTAAGCAGTATACGCCTAAACACTCCGACAACCAGGTGACGGTGTAAATACGATGAACATATTTTAATGCGTAGCATTCTTTGCCTAGTACCCCCCAGCCAGGACCGTGTAACTCCTTGCATTTCCACAAAAATGCTGATATCGCGGAAGTTCCACCTGTAATCGCTATAATAGCGTAAATAGAGATAACTGGCCGCACGAAATTTTAAAAACTAAAAAATAAGGCAAAAACAAGAAAATGGCAGAAAATGGCGAAACGTGTAACGCCCCGCATTTCCACAATACTGCAGATTTTGCGGAAGTTCCGAATGTAATCGTCGAATTGGTCGAACGAAATTTTGAAAAAAAAAATTAAAAAAAAAATAAAATTATTACGGAAAATGTCAAAACGTAGAACGCATGGCATTCGAATCGTTATAATAGCGTCAATGGAGATAACTGGTCGGACAGAATATAGAAAAACTAAAACCTTTGACTGTAAAAACTCACACTCAAGACAAGCGGCATAAGAATTCTACGCATTAGTACATAATTCTCTGAATTTCTGCAGAATTTTTTACTCCAACCGAGGGCGGAGTAAAAAATGTTTCTTTTTCCCGTTTCTTGTAATGAAGATTTTGTGTGTGGGTGGCGTTGCTTTTTGTACACTTTTGTCCTCCGGTGGCTAGTGACAGCATTCTTCTTATCAACTCGTAATATGTTACAAACTTGGTAACAATGGTACTTGCCAAATAGGGTGCCGAATTCTCATTTTTATACGGATACCATATGGTTTAAGCAGGCACAAATACTACTTCCACTTCACAACATCTAGTCGTTTTCTTTGACATTTGCTCTAACGAGTGAGGTAGATAGGTGTAAACGTTACGCTGTTTTTTTGTTTTGTTTTTTTTTTTTTTGAGCTGAATATAAAATAGCTTGGGGTGTTAAGAGCTAAAGCTACATCTTGATATGTGAGACGCGCCGGGATGGAGGGACTTTGACCACCTGAAGGTTTTTAACGTGCGTGGAAATATCGACACTCGAGCATGTTTGTTTTTAGTCTCCGATAGAAAAAGTCAGGGTAGCTTGCACTCACGCGCAAGACTTGAATGGCGAATCTATTGTAGCTGGCTGATCATTGACGGACACAAAGTTGAGTTTTAATATCGTTGTGGTGTCGTGGTTGACGCCGGCGGCATGTCATTTCAATGACCTTATGTTGATCAAGGCCAGAGTGGGCTCGTAGTTTTGGTCGACGTTTCCATCCGCCAGTCTACAAGCGTGACTTATCGTCTCTAGCAGATGCTTTGCACCCCGAGCCTCTCGAAGCGCGGCCTCTTCCTCGGCTGTGCGAACTATCTGCGGCCGGGCCGTGTGGAGTCAAGAATAACCTACAGCAGCTTCGACATTCAAGCCGCGCCTCTTCTATGCTACAGAGCGCATGCACACGACGACACGAGGACGAACAAAGGAGCCGGGGCCTACGCTCTGACGTGTTCTCCTCGTTCCGAGCAAGTGTTACCATGATACGGCAAACGCTGGAGTTCTTTTGTCGCCAATGTTGACCAATCTCCCCTAGTGGGTATGCTTGGCTTGACGAACGTGCGAGGCAAGCGGTGAACGGTCTTTTTTTTGAAAAGGGGGCATTATTGGCCAATCTCCATAAGTGGGCTTAGCTTGACGAACTTGCGCTCGAGGCACGCGTGCACAAGCTCTCGGCATTTTCTTTGTATTTTTAACAGCGGGCACCATGCACAAACGATTTGCTCAACACCTTCGCTGTTAAGCTTCGCCGCCATTAAACAGCTTCGCCGCCATGCCGGAATCGAATCAATCACTGGGATTGGTAGCAAGACCCCCCTGAGGCTGATAGCTGCATATATTTTCTACCATATTTCGCATGTGCTCCAGTCAGTGTTTTAGTCTGATGTGACTGATATACCGGAGCACGTCACGTTTTTTTATCGTATTGAGGGTCAGAACATTTATTTTTGAATGGAAATAGGTCTGTCTATTTCATTTGAATGCCTACTGAAGAATTTTTTTGTGCAATGACTATTTGATATTTGTGGTGTTCACGTTGATGTGCTACGACTGGAGCGATGCAATAAATTTGTTTCATATTTTGCAAGTCTCGATACTTCTCTGCTCAACAGGATTCTGAAAAACGCAAAACACTCCACTAGACCAGTGCGAAATACTCTTCTCCGTGGCAGAGATTTGGCTGAAATGAAATACTCCGCCAAATTATTAAAAACACACCTTCTTTCAGCAGTGTTCTGAATGACATAAAATACTGCGCTAAATGCCTGGCAAAATCTCCTCCCCCGCGGAGTACTGCGTATAATAAAATACCTCGTCAAATGGTCGGAAATACTCTCCTGCACTGCGGAGTTTACGAAATTCCCTTCTCTGGCGGGGGGAAATAATACTCCGTATATAGAGCGCTTTAGAGGACAAGCCACTTACTCCGTATTTGGAGTATATGCGTTTAGTATTCACAGGGGTGAACATCACTTTTAGAATACCTCCCACACGCCATTCATTGGATCTGTTGCTCTAGAAATCCTAAACTTCCCTTTATTATTGTAGTCTACAGCACTCATTTAAATGAATAATCATTTAACAGGTCCTGTGGGCGTAACGTTTCACTTCGCCCGGGACGTTTCTGAGTGTCCTTTAGTGGGTCAAATCACACAAAAGTCGTCCTGGAACAGGCCGAATGCGCACCTCTTCAGGCCGTGTCGCTCCATGGCGTAGCGGGCGGCGACGGCGGCGTTGTTGAAGATGCAGAACCCGGACACAGTGTCGGCCCCCGAGTGGTGGCCCGGAGGCCGAATCAGGGCGACTCCGTTCCTGCACTGCGCAAGTCGCGGGCTCAGCGCGGGCATATATACTGTACGGTGACTTACTGGGCAGACATTTCAACGCTGCCACCTATCACATCTACGTCCCGCGCATTGCGGGACGACGTGCTTCCAACCCCTAAAAACGACTGATGCCAACATTAAAACTGGCAACGAACTAGCCACGCCTTTGTTCCTAAGTGGCGTAAACGACCGGCTTTATGTATACAGAGACCTGCTCATGCTCGCCGATTCCGCGTGCCGAATTTGTTATTGCTTGATTATCTCTTTTAGATGCGAAGCATCTCATGCTCGGGGCTGTGTGCCTCCCTCCCTCGTTGTCGTTGTCTGCCGTCCGCACTCTACTGCGCATGCGCGTCTCTTCAGCCCCGTCAGCGTTTGGGCTGACGTCAGCGCAGTCCACTATCCACTATAAAAAGAAATAGTTAGGCGGCGCCCGGTTTCGATCCCACGACTCTCTGGCCGCAACGGGAGGTACGTGGCGCTCTTCCCACTGCGCTACAAACCGAGATGGGAGCATGTGCTACGAACGCGCCTTATGTCCTTCACTCATTCAAACTACGTCAAGAAGCTACTGATACAACGAAGGCACGCGAAGCTTGACGTCAACGGAAACGGCGAACTGAAAACTAATGGGAACGTCAGTCGACCCCATGGCTGCTTCGCATACTACTCAAAGTTCCCCTACGGGAAGATGGTGTAATTTTTTTAGTTCTTTCCGACGCCGCTACACCGGCTGGCACTGCATTTAATCCCCATTTCTCGGCGTCATACGCTTTTGCTCGGCTTAACATAATTGTTATTTCGTCCTTTTGTCGCTCCGTTGTGCTCAGTCTTTGCCGATTCACACTGGGGGAAGTGCACACTTCCTGTGGACTCGACGATGTGCTCAAATAAGAGTTTTTTTTTTAACGCCAAATAGTTTCTGGCTAGGCTGTCAAAAGCGCGCACTCGGCCGGCATCCAGCGAAAGCATGTCGTCAAAAAAAGTGCCCACAGCTGCTATCCCTGTGCTAACGCGTTCCATGGCCCGGCACGCATGTGGTAGTGCATGTACATTCACATGAATAAAACCAAAAAAAATGTGCAGCGCGTTTTGTTCTACAGCATGAATCAGAAAAATATACACAAAGAAGCATTTTCCGCTCACCGTTTCAAATAGTGCAGCAAACGAAAAAGCGAAAACAAAAAGATACACCCGGCGCGCGGTATATTCCCGTTGGCTTACGACGCATTGCACGAGTATAACACACGCACAAAAAAAAAAAATAACGAGCTTGCGTCAGAAATTTCCGCGCAGGCTTGGTTGGTCTTCAGCATCTGTGGAGGCAGTGTGGCAGCAGTATTTCATTTCATTTATTTGTTCCTTAAGGGCCCGAAGGCATTATTACATAAATAGTTATTCTTGATAAAGTAGCT
Organism: Haemaphysalis longicornis; assembly: GCF_048455015.1. Lineage (NCBI taxonomy): Eukaryota > Metazoa > Arthropoda > Arachnida > Ixodida > Ixodidae > Haemaphysalis > Haemaphysalis longicornis. Next base: position 249,406,744 of record NW_027526295.1, read on the forward strand.
GGAATGATTCTGATGCCGGGGTTGTCGGTTATAGTTGACCTAGGCAGGAGGCTCGGCGACAAACCTAGCCAAAAGAAACGCATTCGCGGACTAATACGCTGAAGGATACTGCAATATTTTCGCATTTAACTTTCAGTGAACATATCGTTCGCGGTGGTATTTGTTGCGTAGAGTTGAGCAAGCCTGGCAGGCGCACGGTAAAGCCAATTTGTTTTCCCCAGGTTTCGATCACTTCGTCACAGGAGCAAAGGCTCAAAAAGATATCTCCAAGATGACTGCAGTTCTCCCGCTGCCTTAGTCCCCCTACCCAGGACCATATTCTGTGGGAGTGCCCTTAAAACCCTACACAACCACACAATTACACCCGAGAGTGGCTGGCTGTTGCGGCGACTCTCCAAGAGCAACAGGAACTGGCGGCCCACATCATCATTGCCCTCAGCGGCTGCCTGGACCTAGGCGGCTGATTCGTCCTCACCATCCCATGAACAATAAAGTTTATATCTATCTATCTATCTATCTATCTATCTATCTATCTATCTATCTATCTATCTATCTATCTATCTATCTATCTATCTATCTATCTATCTATCTATCTATCTATCTATCTATCTATCTATCTATCTATCCATCCATCCATCCATCCATCCATCCATCCATCCATCCATCCATCTATCCATCTATCCATCTATCCATCTATCCACCTATCCACCTATCCATCTATCCACCTATCTATCTATCTATCTATCTATCTATCTATCTATCTATCTATCTATCTATCTATCTATCTATCTATCTATCTATCTATCTATCTATCTATCTATCTATCTATCCACCTATCTATCTATCTATCTATCTATCTATCTATCTATCTATCTATCTATCTATCTATCTATCTATCTATATATCTATCTATCTATCTATCTATCTATCTATCTATCTATCACCGCAAGGATTGACCGGGGTGGCTGCCATTACAAACTTTGCCTTGTGTTGGACTTGTAAGGCACCCCGACGGAGCTTCTAAAAACGTGGCGCTCCAGTCATGGTGAAAACGCCGCAGAAGCTGAAAAGGTGGCCGTCGACTAGTGCTTCCTTCGCTGGAAAAAATTGGCTGCGTATCTGCTCCTTTCGTTGCAAATGTCGTCAAAAGACGATAGTCTTTGTAGAAATTTGCCAAGGAAATGCCCTCCTTTGCTCTCTTGCTTTCCCTCTCACCTCTCATGCTGTTCCTGTTCCGTCGCGCTCATCCAAAGGTAAACACACTAAAGGTTTGCTCAAGGCGATTTGAATTTACCGCGTTCCACTGCTACAGGCCGGGTTCCTCGATGCCAGCACTACAGTACGGCGGAGACGCGCGTGAATCGAGGCGGCCTACTTCAAGGTTTATAGAACCGCGTTGCCGTGCTCCCGGTGCGTTCCAAGCAGACAGAACGTGGAACCTAGCTAGTGGAACCTTTCATTGCTGTTGCCGCATGATTTCTCATATGCCGCCAGGAGGTGGCGCGGGCAACAGCAGGCGGCGATTTTCTGCAGTAGATGTAGAATATCATTTGCTATCGAAAAACCACGCATCCATGAATTTTTAAATAAAGGAACACTGTAAATATCCCTTTGTATTATTTTCGGTCTTATATTTGCGTAATGTCTTGTTGATGTCCAACAAAGTTGACAAGTATGAACATATAAACCGGGCTTAGACGCTCACATTTGGCTGTGAGTATATAAGACTTTTGCGCAGTATACATTTTACTTTGGCCGGGTGGCTGAATCGAGTCCCAGACAGACAGACAGACGGACGGACGGACGGACAGAAAGACAGACAGACATACAGACAGACCAAAATCTCTGGGTTTAAGTAGCCCAAGAAAGGCTATCGTCTTTAAAACGTCATGTTTTAAAGACGATGCTCTTCCACGTCATGTTTTAAACGTCATGTTTTAAAGAATGATGCGCTTCCACGCTCAGAATTGGAGTGTTTACACGAAGTCGCGCGTTCCCTGTGAACTTTTGCACGTGCCTATACACGAGCTTCACGTCAAGAGAAAGCTCCTCGACGTAAAGCGAAAGTCGACAAAGCATCCGCATGTATCATCATCATCATCATCATCATCATCGTCGTCGTCCTATCCACGCCCCCTTAAAAACAAAGGCCTCTCCCATAGATCGCGAATTATCCCGGTGCTGTGCTAACTGCGACCAATTAATCCCCGCAAACTTCTTGATCTCATCTGCCCATCTAACTTTCTGCCGCCCCGTGCCACGCTTGCCTTCTCTAGGGATTCACTCTGTTACGCTTAATGACCAACGGCTATCTTGCCTTCGCATTACATGCACTGCCCACGCCCATTTCGTCTTCTCAATGTCTACTAATATGTCCTTAACTCGCGTTTGTTCCCTGACCCCTTCCGCTCTCATCTTGACCCTTAATGTTACACCTATCACCTTCCGTACCATTGCTCGCTGAGTCGTCCTCAATTTAAGCAGAACCCTCTTAGAGAGCCTCCAAGTTTCTGTCCCGTAGGTGAGCACCCGTAAGATGCAGCTGTCATACACTTTCTTCTTCAGGGACAATGGTAGGCTGCCATTCATTACCTGAGAATGCCTGCCGAATGCATTCCACTTCATCTCTGCCTCGTGGTAGGGATCCGGGGTCACTACTTGGCCTAAGTAGATCCGCGTGTTTAAATGAACGAAAAAGCGCGAAAATAAAGAATGACAGCCGAGCAGGCGGATATGGTAGCAGGGTGGTTTACTTGTGTACGTTAGCGTTTGCATAGCTAATAAGCTGGTCTAGACTTAACCGTGAATTCTCGATGCTGGTCGGTATTATAGGTAGTGATCGGTACGATCGGCATTGATTGGTACGAGCGCTACTTTTTATGTGAGCAGTCACAGGCCGCACTGCAAGCGAAGCAAATCTAGCTTATTTGGGGATTACCTTAGCCATACCTGACCGAATGCGCCGTCCCTACGCGGCAATTTTCTGGGACGCTGGCTCCCATTGTCGCCGGCTGTGATCGGCAAGTCGCTATATAAGGCCGGTTGTGAGTGGCGTATACGAGTTCCTACCATCTTTCCACATGCAGCACCACCTTTTCGCCCGGACCCAAGTCGGCAGTCACTCGCAGCCGCACTATTTCCTCGGCCACGCGTCGCGCCTCCAAGTTCGTGGTACTGTCTGGCAACAACGGGCGAAAGAACCAAGGGGGCCGGCATACACGCGCTTGTTGTACAACTTTCCTCCGCTCCAGGGCTGGGATTTTAGAGGCGGAGCCCTTTAGGGGCTCGGGCTGTAGGCGTCGTCATTTCATGTAGTCACGGAGTGTAATTAATATTAAAAATTCACGCGTCTCCACGAAGTGAATCATGACGAGTGGGCGAAGCACTGGGTATTGTTCTTACCGTAAATCACCCGTGGCATTGCCCACTCGCGCATGTAGATGAGTGACAACGCGTGTGTACAGTATATACAATTCCAATCTAATCCAATCCAATACAATTCAATTTAATCCAATCCAATCCAATCCATTCCAATCCAATCAAATTCAATCCAATACAATACAATACAATACAATACAATACAATACAATGCTTCTCGCGCATGCGCAACACTGTGCACACGGACGCCAAGGGACAAGCCATGGACAAAGCGAGGTCCTAAGGTGCTTTGCCCCTAAAACCGTCACTGTTGTAGTCGTTGTCCGCAGGAAAATGTCGCAGGAAAAATACGGCATCGCGGGTTACCAAGTGGGCACCTGTAAAGCTAGCCGTTCTATTTACTATCTCGCCTTACGATGCAAAATCTTGCCCGAAAATTGAATTTTCTTGCCAACATTTTCTGTTTCCCTGTTCGTCGGTGCACTGACGGCAGAAAAAGAAAAAGATACCGGAAACGGTTCTCACTTGTCCTGTGGCGACAGCGTCGACAACTTGAAGAAGGCAGCCGCATGCTAGTCGGGCGCACTTGTTCGTGTCCTGCGCAATGACCAGGGGACAAAATGATTAGAGCTTCCGGCGGAGCCAACTAGAAGAATTTGAAACATATCTGGTTCAACCTCGTAGAAGTTACTCCCTTTGACAAGCAGTTAATTTTTCTTGTTTTAAACAAAAATTGTTTTTAAAGCTAAGCTTTGTGTGGCTACACGAAACAAAAATCTGGCGGCCCCATGAACGCAGAAAACTCCTCCGTGCGAATGTGAGGGGGAAAAAACAGGTTGGAGAAGAGTTATAGGATAGATATTTTGGCTGGGTTTATAGATGACGTAGCTACACTACAGCATCTACCGACACCGGTAGGAGGAATCGACTCATCGGAGGGGGCGAAAGAGGTTCTCTGTCGCAGCAGAGCGCGCGCGCAGCGAGCAATTGCGTGAAGCACTGCCCAAGTGACAGCGGCGGGCAGGCGCGGTGGCGGTGAGGGCCGAACAGCGTCAACGTGGCAATGGCAGACACCGGCCTCAGTCTGCCCTGAGTTAGTTGTCATGACACTGCCCTTGTAATCGTAGTTGGTGATTGTAATGGGGGTGCGTCGGCACAGAAAAGGGGGTGGCTTCGTGTTGGCGACATTTGGCCTTCGATGCCGCGCCGAAAAGGCCCAACCGACCACCTAGCAGCTTAGTACATACTTGCATCGATTTGACATTATCCAAGAACGTGTCTGCAGTAGCAAGTATGCTGATCAGTGTATATCACAGTCTAAAATCACAAGAGGAATACCTTAAAAAACCTAACAAGAATTCGTACGACAAAAAAAGTTTGTTGTGACAATAGATGGTTGGTACGACAAAGTCATCTGTTGGTACGACACACATTTCTGTCGTAACGAGAAAGTATTTTTCTCTACGACAAACATTCCTGTAGTCACAACAGAACTGCCTTTTACGCTACTCGTCACAATGGGCAACAACGTTCAAACCATGTGCAACTACTGGTGGAACATCAGGATCACGACAAGACAGGAGTTCGGCACGACTGAACATCAAAATCAGGACAGGAATACGACACACGACAGAACACCAGAATCTCGACACGACCAGAATACGACAAGATGACAGTACGACACACGAAAATACGACAAACTACATCAATTTTTTTTGCCTTTTGCGACCGTCGCTACTAAGTGACAATGACTTCTACAGCTCCGCTGCTCATCCCCATCAGCAGAGAGGAATGACCTTGAACTGCTCTGCGCTGCTTCACGCTCAAATATATGCCAACCCGCCCGCCTACAATCCTGGTTGCTGTTAATATAAACAAGCGGGTGGCACACTGTTCTATAGTAATATATTAGTACGAACATCTCTAAACTGGATACAAGCAGGATCCTTCCCGCACCCCTATCTCCAAAGCAGAACGTACCCCGAGAGATACGAAAAAGAGTGTAGCTTCTGTGGGCAATTGGGCAGGCTCCGGCACGTCATCGGAGAGTGCTATTTCACCGAGACCATCCCCCCACCACTTACCCAACCCTCCACCACCCTTCCCACACCCCTTAACGAGCAATGGGAGACCTTGCTAACCAGCCCCGCCTTGGAAGGCGAGCTCGTCCTGATCTCCAGGGGCCAGGCAGCCGAGGAAGCATACGAGTCCCGTAAAGAGGGAACCACCCCACCCGGCACGTAGTCGCCGCAATTTTGTGTGGCTAAATAAAGTTGTTCTCTCTCTCTCTCTCTCTCTCTCTCTCTCTCTCTCTCTCTCTCTCTCTCTCTCTCTCTCTCTCTCTCTCTCTCTCTCTCTCTCTCTCTCTCTCTCTCTCTCTAAACTGGGCATAGATGAAGGCCATTCTCTGCGGATGCGATGTTCTCGCAGGTGGTTTGTTACAGCTTCGTGGTTGTGGTTCCGCATCTTCTTTTTAGTTTATACTTCACGCTGTTTGGTGACTTCCCTGCGATGTTTATGTTGTCGCATCAAGTCGCGCAGCGAATAACATAGAGCAGATGGCTACCGCTGCTTAGTCACCGCCGAGATCCTGCTTCGGTTGGCTCGCGCCCGGCGCCGATTGCTGTGTTGTGTGTGCCGTATGGTGCTGATCTTTCTTATTTATGTGCACTTCTTTTTCTCGCCATATGTAGCACAGTTGTGCGCATCATAGAGTGTTGCAACGCACAACCCGTGTTTTTGTACGTGCACCAGAAGTGGCACCGAGCGCAAAGAACATGAATTCAGGGAACTATGTATGAGGTAGCGCCCAACGTGTATAGAAGAGGAACTACCGCCGATTTTCCGGAAAATCGCACGCTGTACCTAAACCCTTGGCTGGGCGTCTTCTGCGGTTGCTTGACGCTGCAAAATTTCTACGCTATTTCATTACAGCTTTTGAAGAGCGACTGGTATCAAACACGAAACGGGTGCGAGAAGGGGATTTCGCTCAAGTTTGGATAGCTTCTATTCGAGCGAAAGCGTTCAAAGCATTTGTCCCGCGAGTCTACTTTTAACCGCGACAGCTGTGATGAACCAATTTTGGCGACAATGACCTTCAGTGTACCCTCCTGTCTAAGCTAGAGGTTTGATGTCATTTCGGCAATGTTGTTATTTGCGCAGGCGACGTGCTCGCACGCCATAAATACGGAACTGGAGCGTGCATTTGTTCCGTTTAAACGTACACTCATGTGGGCTCGTACACATTTTTAAGGGGGCAGATCTCATGGGCTTGCATTCCTGGCGTTGCTCTCTGCGCCATCCTTTTGAGAAGTTTCTCACCGTAGATACGCCAGATGTTTATTTTTATTATTTCTTGTATTTTGAAAGTTTGCCCTGCTAAAATCACGCCAGTCGTCAATCTCGAGCGGAGCAGCTTTGAACGCCAAGTCGTAAGAAACAGTCAACAGATTTTGGCTTACGTGAATTAGACCGTATTTCTACTTTGTTTGCATTTTAGAGCGAAGCTCTTACACCTCGTTGGTCAGGATTTTTCTTGTCCGTGTGCAGAAACGACGTGGACGCGACCTGATACCCGGATAGCCCACGTGCCGCTCAAGATCAAAGAGAGCTCTTTTCCTTTGGCCTGCCGGGAGAAGACCACTTGAACACCTGAAGCACGAAAATTTCAGGACCCCGCCCCTAACATATTTTCGGGCGGCCGCCGATCACGTGCACACCGCCGGCTGGCAGGAGGCAGTAGGTGGAGCACGAAGAAAGAACTGGAGACAACGCGCAGCTTGGCACCTCAGTCTGGTCGTGAAGGGTGCCATCTGCCATGCACAATCTTTCAAAGACGGTTGCAATTTAGCTTTAATGGTAAGTTGCAAAGACAAGTCTTGCGTGATGCTTAACGTTGTTAATCTGCACATAGTGTATAGTTACTGAATCGTGTTAATTCCAACATCTTCTCTGGCCACTTACTTCTGTAGGACATGTTGGCTCTTCATTTTTTAAAACTAAAATGGCATTAAGTTCCGTCAGTTTGAAATGGGTGCAAAAAAAAAAGACGATTTGAACAACCTAGACAGTTTGAGCGATGGTCACTACATTGATATTGTTGCTTCCGGACAGTGAAAGAGAGAGAGAGAGAGGGAGAGAGAGAGATAACTATCGACTAAAAAACTAATGGTAGGGCTTGCTACTCCAGATGGGGTGAGTGCAGTGAGGTGAAAGGGGGAATAGAGAGAGAGAGAGAGAGAGAAGAGTTAGCGATTGCAAGGTCAAAGAATAGCAGGTGAACAGAAACGAGCGATGACAAACAAAAATTTCACCATCTTCCCGTAGGGGTACCCTGAGTAGTATGCGAAGCAGCCATGGGGTCGACTCAAGTTCCCATTAGAGTTCGATCGCGGCGTTGCGGGAGGAGAATGAGGGGAACAGAACGCGCGCGCGCGTCATTTATACCGCGGAGCTACAGTGGCACCCCCAGCGGAGTATGCAGCGGCTACCGTCGCGTCTCTAACCCAAAGCTGCTTCGCATTATCGCGCGCGGAACCGCAGATGTTGCCATTCGTTGCACAATCCCGGAGAGGAGAGGAGCTTCGGAGAGGAGAAGAGAGGAGATGAGACAAGGAGAGGAGAGGAGGGGAGGAGGATGCGCATGCGCAGTGGGGGTGTGGACGCAGCACAACGGCGGCCGCACAACGGCGGAGGGAACAGGCGCGACCATAAGCTGCTCCGCATCTAAAAAAGAACTGAGGCCTTTGTTAACTTTCCCAAGCGATTGACATAAATAAATGAGCGTGGAACGTTTTTGTGTGAATACACTTCATTTTTTTTTCACTCGTCAATAAGTGCGTTATCGGCATTCCCACCTGGGAGACGCTGGTCACCGGATCGAGGCTGTGGTTCTCCAATGTCACATCTTCGAGGTTCAGCTTTTCGGTATCCCGGATCCGCTGAATGTGCTCCTTGCTGAGGAACAAAGCAGAATAAATAAGGGCGCGGGGACTTCTTCATTGCTTCGCTCTTGCGATTGTTCCTTCTTATTTCTGTGCGTTTTCCATAATAACGTGAGCAAGACAAATCGTGCTAGCAACGTGAGTATACCGTTATTATAACCTCATCATACATTTACAGTCTAAAATAAACAAGCATATCCCTCTTAGTTCTCCTAATTATCTGCGACCCAAACCTACGTGTCATTTTGCTGTAATAAAGATGTCCACATGCGTACGCAGCCAAACTCCACTTTGATGAACTCAATGTCCTTATGAAACAAAATTACGCTTAATTTAAGGAGTAACTTAAGGAAAACAGAACAGATGGTTTATATCCGGACGACAGTTATAGCGCCTTCTGTGACACTTCCCATTGTTAAAAGAAAAAAACGCAGCGTTAATGTCTTTGAAGAAGGGGAAAAAGTGTCCGAAACATTACAGATAAGTAATGTCACGATGCCATTAAATGTCAATACCTTCGCTGGTAAATGTGTTTTTCGCTTTCATATATTGTCCCCTATGAGCACATAAATATATCGCCCCAGTCATAAATTTGGATGCTGCTCCCACGCAGGCGGCATTTTGTCTTAGCTGCGCATCATCCTATCTTCACCCTCCCTTGTAATATCTAACATGAGTGGGCCCCCACACCCCTGAACCGACCGGTGGTGACAATTTCGGCTCCCCAGCTACAGGTGAGCCATATGTAAAAAAGGAAAACGAGTAACATAACAAGTGACATATTTTTTAGCAAAGCGGGAATGCTATCAACGAAAGTTTTACTACAAAAAAGGTGAATTGACTGAGTTCGTGTCGTTGAACCGTTCAAAATAATAAGAAACAACAAGGGAAGCCCAACCAGCCTTCCCTTTCAGTAAAAAAAAATAGTAATACCCACGTGTGTACCAGGGCAAGTTCCTCGTCGGTGGCGTAACGAGACTGCAATAGAAACACGTTAGAAGAGAAGTTAGAGGCAGGGCGCCAGACGCGGAGGGGCGCACTACGCAGTGGAACAAGAAATATTATTTCACAAAACCTTTAAAACGAGTGCTCTGTCCACGAGGCCCCTACTCTGCAAAAGCTGGCTCGCCACTTGAAGTCTCTTAGGTCTTTCGGGCATCCACCTGTCAAAGAATGAAGAAAGTGAAGCTAACAAAAGAACAGTTCTCGTGTATCAGCTGCTCCCGCACCGACTTTACGGAGTCACCCATGACTGCCTAGCAAAGAACGATCTTTACTTTTAAGTATAGTACGCCCATGAGCTGGGCTGCAAGTTTCATTGTTGCGTAACATATCGGCCGGTCACTCTCGGGATTTATTGTCTGATTATTAAACGTTGCATAGCGACCGACCACGGCAGCGTGCAAATTTATCACTTACTAATCACCGCGCAGGTATACGTTGCCATCAACATGTGTTAAAATGCTTTGAAACTTTAAACCGAAATTTTATTTGTCTATTTATTTTGTCACTTTCTTTGCGGCCGAAAATGCAATAGTACGTGACGTTGCTAGTTGGATAGTCCTGGGTTCATAGCTAAGGAACACCTAAAGCTTTTTTTGGCTGGTCGCTTTAAGAGAATTCAATAAAAAAATCTAACGCACCTTACTGGAAGAAAGATCGTTGAAACGGGAAGCCTTCTCCGTTACAAATGCAAAGTCCCCAATTAAAATAGCCGAAGATCAAATCTACGACATCACTGAGCTAACCGAATGTGATGTTATGATTCCGCCTCTATTAGTTTGTGATTGGGTCATCTGAATGTTCTATTCGGTCAGCTCAGTACGGCCTTTGATTTGGGCTTGCCATTTGTTAAGGTGATCGACGCGTCATCTGTGCGCCTTTTAAAGGATGCTTTTATCCTCATCGCTCAACCATCTGACGCTAAACTGGATTCGTCTACAACAATGGAATCCGTTATGCATGTAAAGACATCCCATTGTTTATGCGGTGCATGGTCGACGTGCCCTTCGCGCAAACACATTTGCAAAGGTGGCTTTCCTGCAGTATGGTTGGCTTTTGTGCAACGAGTTTTCTTTTCGACACCTCCACAAGACCTATATAGAAAGTTTCGCTTTAAAATGACGTATCAAGGAGCAGCGACTAGGGATAACAGCGCTGGCCCCAAATATGGGAAAGCATATCTCGCCTGCCAACTACACAATTTTTAACACCCTGTTCTTTCTTTTAAGTGCGAATGCACTTCTTAAGCGACCCTGAACCTGCGTCCACCGGCGATGTCCGCGCACGTGGAGATGGGCGCGCGCAGCCTGGCCGCTGACATGGCACATACCCACGTGGGGGATTGGCCAGGAATCTCCTCGTCATCCTTGGCAACGGGGGGAGATGGGCGCGCGCAGCCTGGCCGCTGACATGGCACATACCCACGTGGGGGATTGGCCAAGAATCGGGCGTGAGAAGGGCTAATGCACCTGCTTAAAGGAGTACTGACACGAAATTTCAAAGCTGAGATCCGCTCTAGCAATCAAGTACAACGACAACACAAATAGGTGTCTGTGAATAAATGCATCTTTCTTTCTTTGTAGTTGTGTGTGTGTGTGTGATCTCTCTTTCGCGAACATTACCGAACCGCGCAAATTCAACTCGTGCATTCGCACTTTCACATTCTTCCCCACGGGGAAATGCGGGGAATTTTTGCTATCGTTACAACCCATCCAACATGTATTTTAAACTAAAGGCCGCTAGGGCTTTTAAAGCAAAGCTTTCTAGTTCTACCAGCCAACGGTTCTTTTGTGGCCTGCGGGACAACAAACTGCCAACGCGGCGGAGGCGGTGGCGAGGGGGAGGGGGGCGGAGGGGTTTCACTCATGGAGCACACTTCAGAGGGCGAGGCGAATAATCGGAATTTACCCAGCGTTCCCCGCGCGGAAGTACCTGCTCGCCGGCGGCGGCGTTTGCAGTACGGCTTTGTCATCTGCTTTAGCGACGGTTGTTTTGGGCCTGTTTTGCAGCAGCTTCGCGTACATTGCGTGCTGCTTTCGCACGGCTTGGTTAACTTGTTCGACAGCACCTCCAGGGTAACCCGCACCCGACGGAATTAAGTGGTCGTACGGACACACGTTAAGGATTGGCTTGCAGGGCGGGAAAACAAAATGTACAAACCAAATACAGACATCCAGGAAAACAAAATGTACAAACCAAACACAGATATCCAGAGAAACGCTACCTTTTGCGCACTGCTTGCCATGAATGGGACTCCGTTTTCTAGATTGGTGAATACCAATTCGGTTATGTTTTAAGACGTACAAACGGCGAAAGTATACTGGTTCTGATAAATAGCGATTATAAAAGTTCCCTCATGCTCTCTCACAATTCTGAAACTTACTAAACTAACTAGTTTAAATCGGTACAAATGGGAATCACTAAGCTCACATGACGAATTGTTTCGGTATCTGCGCTTGTGTCGCGCGGTGGTGTGGCCACACGCTAGCACATCAGGACGGCTAGGTTCCGCTGTCTCACCCTTCGAAAGACGTTTTTCTCCGTTTTCTTTCTCCCGGCCGTGGCCGACGCTGTTGTTGCATTCGGGATGCCGCTCCCGCGAACTCCAGGTAACGGCTGGCAGAATCTCTGGTTTCACTCTTTGTAGTGCCACGTGTGTGAATTCAAGTGACGTCGCATGGGCAAATGTTGTGGGTGTCGTTTAAAGCTTTGCTTTCCAACCACCTTCACAGCGTGGACTGGAGCCAATTTTTTTGCTAAGTGCTTGCAGTTTGCCTCAAATATGCCTGAGATCCCTTTCGCACTAAATAATGCGGACGTGTGCGAGCCACGTTGGTAGTTTCAGTAACTTAAACTTTCCTTGTTATATGCGCTACGTATTCAAGCATTCTTTCACTTTGCCCGGCCGGCTGAACCGAGTGATAGAACGACAGAGCAGAATTTTTCCGTTGAGTGTCACCTTTAAAAACAGGCCGACACGCACTGGCCGTACGAGTAGGCCGCTAAGAAAACTGCCGAGTTCCGGATGAGTCCTTCGTTTAACTGGGAAAAAATGAAATTAATAGGAGGGACTACGCGCATCTTGCATAGGCCGCGCTGTAGTCGGCTTCCCACTTCTCCCGTATACTTGGGCCACGTCACAGTTGCCAATAACTAACACAAGGTTTGCCTGTTTCGGCCGCTATGGTCGGGTTCGCCCTTTTGGCTGTTTACATCTTGCCCGCGCATCCTCCTAAGTTGAGGCTAGTGGCAATAGACCTGCACTGGTCGCTTCTCACAGTCTTACCTCATCAATTGAAAACAACCGCCCACGCCGAGTATAATTACGAGATCCGATAAAAATATGCTTCGACACTCCTGAGCTACCCTCTTATTATATTTCTCTCTCTTTTTTTCGCAAGTGACAAAATGCAAGCATTAGGCGACAAAACAAACGTATTTCGAAAGAACAGCGTTAAACTAGTCTTTGCATGGAGGAAGACGAAGAAAAATACTAAAAACCAGTTCCACCCAGTGTGAAATCTGGTGAGGCAGCGGAGGTGTGGTTCCCTTGTGGCGGCCGGAACGTCAACGGGCGCTCGCCCGAGAACTGCAGCGCCGTCGCCGCGCAAATTCTACGGTTCGCGTAAAGAAACCCGCCAGAGGCGGGAGGTAAAGGAACCCGCCCCTGCGAGACCACTGCGCCCTCTATGAGTCTGGGAACCTGCTCTTACCCATGCGTGACGCACGACATACAGCAGACGGACGAAAAGGCTCAACCCACTACAGATACACTATCAAAAAAGGGGAGGAGGGACATTGACTGAAAAAACGGCGCATCGTGACTGCCGATACGTGCATCAGCGCGCGCATTCGCCCCTGATAATTAAAAATGAAGTGGTCCAGGCCCCAGACAACATACCAAACGCTTTTTTTGAAAAACATGTTTAATGGGCAGGCAAATACGCAATGCTCGTTTATAAATAATATTTAAAAACAATTGAAGTTCCTGAAGACTCGAAAATTGGTAAAGCTAGTAGTTCCTGCTCCGCAAGTCAGGAAATGAAAACCATCTTACAAATCACCGACTGATTTTGGTCGCTTTCACAGCCTGTACAATTGTTAACACCTCTAAAACCCTAACCACTGTTGTTACAAAAAAGGCCAGCGTGGATTCCAAATAAAATTGCTCAACTACTACTCAATTGCCAGGAACTCATTAAACATTACATTATACATTACATTACAGTAGCGGCACAAGCAAATTAGTAATGTCATTTTCTTGTCATGATTAGTTCCCAATGACGTTGTAAACGTTACAGAATCCCGTCAGTTGTCAATCGGCGGGATTCTACTGGAGGGAAATGGTTTAGCCCCGTGTTTGTTTGCTAGGATAAAAGTATGGTATTTCCCAAGTTGCATTAAGTAACCTACAGTTACCCAATGAAGGGGTGACAAGGAAATGTGCATTCTCTAGCCGCGTGTGGGACGTGCCTTTCATACAGTTTCGCCGGTGATGCACATCCACACAGTGGAATGGTCCCTAATTTTAATGGCGCGGCTCCCTGCAACCTGTTGCGGTGTCTCCAAGTTTACGCCTCGAACTGTTGTAGTAAACAAACGAAGAGCGCATACGCACACAGCCACGAAGCGCGACTAATGCCTGCCCTCGCTTCGCCTCTGCGAGAGCGCGCGAAGCTCCTCTCCGGCGTCAACTGCGCGAATAACGGCCTCGAGAAGCACGTTTAAACATACACTTTGAACTTTGAACGCTTCGTTCCTAAGAACAGATTCTGCATTAACAAGAAGAGTGAGGTGCTCGCCTTTTCAAAGGGTTCCAATGCTGCAACATAACGTCGTCTGTTACGTAGCACGTAGTCGTCATCTTGAACCCGGCCTCTGGGCGAACGAGGAGTAAAAAACAAATAAAACATGGGTATGGAAACGAGGCGGGAGGATACGAGGCGGAAAAAAACGCGGCAGTCTCTTCGCGCATTCAGTATCCAATGAAAGTAATGCGATTCCGTGTTGCTTGAGCTGGTGAAGTTCTACTTAATTCAGCAAAATTGATTAATGTAGTTCGACTCCTGATATACAGGGTGATCAAAGTTAAGTCGACATTTTATCAAAAAATTAGGCGTTTAGATGTACGTGAAGATTACCGCTACAGTGAGGTTATGCAAAGAATTAGGTGGCTACAATTGATATCGGTGGCTTAATTAACTAAAATTGAATAATTAACTTTTCAGTGGCTACAGTAAGTGGGCATGTTTGTATTGAAAAGTTAGACGCAATCATGTGTCTACGCAGTTTCATTTGCAAGAATTCTTCTAGCGCATCCGTACTCCGAGATATCGAACTGCAAAGTTTAATTGCCCTTGGAATGATTACGTGTGCAAGGCGGAGGACCGGCGTAAAGCTCCTCCCTTTTGTGACGTGCCGGCTGTGGGGGCGGAGGGGGGTGGAGGCGCAGGCAACAGTGATAACTGGTACCATTTCAGTCTTGGCTGGCGTTATCGCAATCTGCAGTAGGCGCGCGCTCGCGCGCGCACGCACGCACGCACGCACGCACGCACGCACGCACGCGCACGCACACACACGCACACGCACACGCACACGCACACGCACACGCACACGCACACATATGCCATAAGCTCTAGACTTGCTACAACAGGTAGCCATGACATGACATCATCCGTAGAAGGTTGCCAGCAGTCAAGAGCGCTAAGAGGAGCGTAGCAGAGGCAGTTTGTGTCTTTTTCCGTGTGGAAATAGGAATTTCGAAATGTCGAAGCAAGTGTAGAAAAGCGTGCGCTCCATGTGAGATCTGAGCCCACAATGACCGGAAAATGCGTCCGTCGCTTAATTCAGCTATAGTAAAATCGGGACGGCTGTATTCCCTTTTGCGATGTTGTTATGTAATTTAACACCATGCAGCCCTCCGTCTAACGACAACGATGGTTGAACGCGAAGCTTTCTCGTGATAGATTCTTTGGTTGGCCGATCCAAGACTGCGGGTATGTGCTACTCTGGAGGTACGCACCTCTTTTTAAGAATACCCACAGCGACTCTCGGTTGTGCACTCCGTGGGCCTAACGTTTGTGTTTGGGGTGTACGGCGCGGATCGGTACCTGCTGCTTGGCATTCGCTTCGACCATGTCGAAATGGAGCGATCGGATAGACGCCGGCTTCAAACGCGGGGGCCCCAGGTTTGCTTCTGGCCAACGGAAGCGTTTTTTTTTTAAATGCAGAGCATTTCTTTAACTCACGATGCCACCCGGCGTTGTCGGCGTTGGCGTGCCTCGGCGTCCGCAACAGCCGTTCCAGGTGCGCCCTCTCCCCCACTCCTCCTCTCCCGCATCACGCTACCCTCCTCGCTCTCAACAACAGGTCCGCACACCTCCCCCTACACTATATAAAAAAATATTACTTACCGGCGCCTGGTTTCGATCCCACGACCCTGCGGGCGGAACGCAAGGTACATGGTGCTCTACCCACTGCGCCACAAAGCCGACACAGAATGGAAGGCTACGAACGCGCCTTATATCCGTGACTCATTCAAACTACGTCAAGAAGCTGCTGATACAACGCATTCACTACCTGTGGGCGGAACGCGAGGTACATGGTGCTCTTCCCACTGCGCCACAAAACCGACACAGAATGAAAGGCTACGAACGCGCCGTATATCCTTGACTCATTCAAACTACGTCAAGAAGCTGCTGATACAACGCATTCACTACCACCAACTCCCCAAACACTAAACGTTAACGCAATACACCCACCCCCTATGCGACGCATTTACTCGAGTCCCCCACGCGGGGAGATGGGCCCTTTTCTTTCACTTCCCCCACGATCATTCATCATCATCGTCACAGAAAGTTGGCTTTCTCGCATGGCTCGTGGGCGTACAACGGCATTAGTGACGACACTAAAGCTTCGCTTTAATTGTACACCTGACGACGATGGCTACGACGACGATGATGATGAGGATGACGATGACTAAGGGGTGCCGGCACACACCATCTCGCCTGCGTAAGCTACTTATCCGCAACAGTTTAGAGTAAAACCCCGTTAAAACGAAATGGGATATAACGAACTAATGGATATAACGAAGCAATTGTAATATTTCTGGAAATTCTCGATGACGCCCATGTATTTAAGAAGTCGTTTTAACGGAGCTAAATTCCCTCGAAATGGGTATAACAACATGTTTTTTTCCTCAACGGGCATTTGTGGACCATTTTGGTGCCCGTCAGGTCAATGTCTTATGGCGCGCGGCGGTTTACGTAGCATCAGAGATGCGGTAATTGAAAGCTCGCTCTTGCTAGGAGCCGACAACTACAGCGCGCTAAAATGGATGCGAGCGCCCATGGCAACACGCGCAAGGGTGCGCGTCTCCTCCGGGCTCCCGGTAGGGGTGCCTTGATGTTCCTCCAGTCACTCTACCGGGATGCGGCAGACCTGCTGCGCCGCTTCTTTGGCGCTCACCATGACGGCGAGGACGGACTCGAAATCGCGGCTGCAGCTGTAAAAGCCATCATTCGCCTGAAGAAGACGCGGCAAAAATCTATCAAGCGCTCTTTCCCTGCGAAGTGAGCCGCCAGCTAGTGTGCTGTTGAATCATCATGGATGAGCAGTTGGGCGTGAGTAAAGTAATGATTTTTTGCTGCGTTTTTTTTTGCTTGTTTTTCTTGTTTTTGCGGGAACTGGCAAATTTACACTAGCTATAATGAAGTAATAGTTATAACGAACTGATTACGACCCCCCCCCCCCTTTTTCAACTTCGTTATAACGAGGTTTTACTGCATATCTGTTTTGAAACTCCGACTCATACTAGATTCTGTTCGGATGATACAATTGTGATGCCTTTTTATCGACCCCTCCCCCCTTTTTCTCCATCAATATTTAATCGCTTTATACTGATGTCCACTGCAGGCCAATCAATGCCTCCCATACCGGCTAAACCCAGCGCCTCAGGAATCCCACTCAAGAGATGGAAAAATAACTGCACAGCCAACAGCCAAGTTAATTTGTGAAAAAGTGTCGTGTCCTATATTATGGTCTATAGGCTGTTCCTTATTGAAAAGCATGCTCCCAACGAGAATTTTTCAATCAGGCGACCTCGGGCACGCGCCTCAGGTTCGCCTACTACTATGTAAAGTTCAGGTGGTTCATCTATCAGAGCTTCAAATTCAGAGCTCGATATTGGTAATCAGGATGGATGTATAGGGAGCACACCGTTAATAACCTATTAAAAATTATTGTTCGAATCGCGACAGCTTCCAGAATAGTGTTCAGATTGATGGTACAGGCTAAGGGTTTTCGAGCTATGATGACTACACCCCCTGAATAGTGCAGTCAAACCTGGATATAACGAAGTTAACAAAAATTCGCAATTTTTTGTTAAATGCAGGTTTTCCTTACATGCAAATTTAGAGCTAGGGCCCGCCTGAATGAAGCAAAAACGAAACCAAAATGCTAGACATCAGCGATGGTGAACTCGCCCTCAAAGTATGCATTTCACAGGGAAGAACTGCGTGATTTGTGCCTGCTACTTTCCCACGAACTTAGACACTACACGGCACTCCAAAGAAACGAGGTCACTTACCCCCGTATTCAGAAACGTTACAGAAGTATCACTTTTGCGTTACCACACTTTTCGGTGCTCTAACCCGTTTCAAGGACCGACTTTATGCTGAAAGAGTGCCTTTTCCCGAACTCGATGCTCTTTGCCGCACTCAAAATTGTTGAGGGGGCGCTAGCTGAGATACGGTACTGGGCGGCGACGTTCTTCTTTCTTGCCGGGGGAGACGGCATTTAATACCGCAAGCTTGTTTCCAAAAGACAAAACTTTTCGTTTTCTGGAAGCACTCATCACCGCCGACCAGAGTCTACAGGAAGCAGTGGAGACGCGAGACTATACACGCCGACAGGCAGGCCTAGCACCTAACCGTCACCGCACTCACAGTGGAAACGCACGGTAGTTTGCGCTGCGGGCGAAGTTCACCAAATTAGTGCATTTCTCCAGCCTATTTTTTAAAGAAAAAGTTCCAAAACAATGGTGATCAGCGTAGTGAATTCTATTACATCAAGGTTAACCGTCGCAACGGCTTCGTTACATAGAGGTCGCAAACACATGGGTTTCAATGAGGCTGAAAATGGGCACTTGAAAAACTTCGTTAAATCCAGGAATTCGCTACGTAGAGGTTCGTTACATCCAGGTTGAATTGTATGTGCAACCATGTCTGTCTTTTTGGAATACCATGTAGCTTATCTATTTAAGAAATTTGGATGCTTGCTATTCGGGTGTGTTTTCTGAAGACACATAAAACTTGGCTGGTTGGAATGCAATATCTCGTACCCATTATATAGATTATTTATAAGACCTCGGAAGCTCTAGTGGATTATGTTTTCTATTGCCATTATTTACATTTCATAACGAGTGGAGTGTCCGTGTGCATTTTAGTTCATGTATGGTCTTTCGGGACAGTGACTCAGCTTTTTTGGCTTCTCTGTAGGCTTGAAAGACGAAACCCGTTCCTCGCGCTGTGACGCAGGCCGGAACGGTTGGACGTCTATGTCATCGTCGGACGTCCTCAGACTACCCGACGGATCGGACTCCTTGGACCGTGTCCCTTACGGGTGCTGTTAGCCACAACTTCCATCGACGAGGGGGTCGGGGGTGCCACAGGCGGCACAAGCGGTGCAGCAGGTTGTTGGCCGCTGCGGGTGCCCCCGTATCCACCTCCTCCGTGCCCTGAGCTGTACCGGGGATCGGTGGAGTGGAAACGGCGGGAGCAGCATCGCTCCCGACACAAGCGGTTGCGACCACAACCGGCTCGGCAAGCGGTGCGGGGATGGGTGTGGCTGCCATTAGCAACCCGGTGGGGGGCGCTGGCGGGACCAGATCAGTCTCGCTAACATGCGTCGCCTCCGAAACCAAGCGCCGCTCCACTCCCCGGCGAGCTGCGTCGGCGTACCTCCCCAGGGACCCGCCGCGGTGGCTCAGTGGCTAAGGCGTTGCGCTGCTGAGCACGAGGTCGCGGGTTCGATTCCCGGCCGCGGCGGTCAGTTTTCTGATGGAGACGAAAAGCTAAACCGCCCGTGTGCACGAGAGTTCGGCGCACGTTAAAGATCCCCAGGTGGTCAAAATTAATCCGGAGCCCTCCACTACGGCGCGCCTCATCGCCTGCGTTGCGTCGGCGCGTTAAACCCACAATCAAGTATACCTCCCAAGGGAGAAAGAGCCGAACCTTTTTCGAGCCTCTTGCCCGTTCTTCCGGTGGTTTTTTTCTTACCGTACTTAATCTGCCCGCCCACACAAAAATAATCACTTCGTCTGGAAACCCGGCTGCCTTGAGGCGTCTAACCTGGCCGTAAGAACTGTTTTCCACTACGTTCTGACACGACTTTTTTACCGTGGATCCAAGGCTTGGCATGGCGATGCCCCTCCACTATTCTTGAGTGCCCAGCTGAGCAGTTAGGAACCGATTTCACTGATCTGGGGTTGTGCCTCCAACAGGTATGGTTCTCGGCAAACGTCATCCTTGGTCCAGAAACTGTTTGCCCCCTTATGCGGGAAGCTCTCTGGTGAATTTAGCTAGAATCCCTAGTCAATCTGCTTCACTGTTGCTACTAACACCCCCACATCTGAACTGGGACTAAACGGTCTCAATGCCGTAACTTCTAACCAAATTAATACACGCCAAAACAAATACCATCCGTTGTGCGGTGAAAACCGAGCTTAAACAAGGAGAGGGAAAGAAGTACATAGACCCGAGTACTGTGTCTGTGTACTTCTTTTCCTGTCCTCGTATACGCGCTGTTTTCGCTGCACAATGAAGAACTAACTAGCCCAAATTCGAACCTTAGTTAATACCATCCCTAAAATCCTCGCAACCACGCGTACGTGACCACGCCAACTACGCTATCAAAAACGCACGCTTTTCACCTGAAAAGCACAACTTAAACCAGAAAAAACACATGGTCCGTGACAACGTTTCTTGTTGTTCCGTGCAGAGTTGACTCCGCGTTTCCCAGCTAGCTCAACGTAAATACCTCCATTGTATTCTTCGTTGGAGGAACGAAAAGATTTATGGGAAAAGCATGACGGGGGAGTGGGAGAGCAGAGCGATAGAAGCTCGGGGAGGGGGGGGGGGGGTATTTTGAAGGAGCGGCAAAAACGCTACCGTCTTTTGGCATCATTTGCAGTGCAGCAAGGAGACACGCGGTCACATTTCAGTCTCTACCCTGCCATCCTCATTCCGAGTTGCGCAATTTCCTAATTATTGCTACCTAGTTTCCTTTCCAATATATCTCGACTGCGCTGAAAAACGTCGATGTTTTCGAAGTAGAGCCTACCTTGTAGCTGCACCTTCCCACTTGGCTTGTGTGCTCGTACGCCGTGTCGGGCTTCTGGTATACCAAGCACTCCTCCTGCGAGAGAACTTTGCCCTAGCGTTTACATACGCCGTTAAGAACGCTCTTGCAACGTGTACGCGCGCGAATCCCGCCTTATCGTTCGCGCTATCGTCATTCACGCGAAGGCTTTACGGCGTCGCTCTGACTCCGGCTCATAAATGGGTGCAAGGACGTCACGCTATCCGGCAGGTGTGTGCGTTTTGTATGATGCGCAATAAATATTCCAAAAAAACTGCAGCTGTTGGCAAACCGTCCCTCGTGCGCCGTTATTTTATTTTTTGCCTCGTATGACTCTTTTTACCTTGATTTCAAGCACGCACACGGCGTTTTAATTCACCGGAGCAACGATTGGGTAATGAGGTGGGCCGAGTAGCGGTAGGTCCGGGATCAAATTGGGAGATAGAGGTTGATGTTCTCACTACGCACGCCATGGTCCGGCTCTTCCAAGAAGCTGGCCCCTTTCTAGACCTAAGCCGACGCGTTTTTGACGGGTTGAATGAAACCCGGGAGGAGAACGTGCTCGGAACGGGTACGTGGGGTTCCTAGAGGGGATTCGAGCATTGCCATAGGCAACGTTCTGAGTGGCGGGTATTCAGAGCAGTATGAATTTTTTGGAGTCCGGGAAGGCTTCGATTGTAGTGGGGAGCATATGGAGGGGGGTGGGGGGCACTGTGGGGTTGCTTTTAAAAACGTCTGCTTGAGGTACTGAATTTCTTATTGAATGGTGCAAATGATAGAAACACCATTAACAAGGCTCCTACTTTTGGCGTTAGAATTGGCAGTACCGTTCTAGACGTCGCATATACATATACTTGCGGTTCCGACGTGAACACCGGGGTAGGGGTTGTGTCGTTGCACCGAACCGTGTGAGAGTAGGTGGTTGGCAAAGATTGTTGGAAACGGTGCAACGGTTGAAGGGTGTTGTGAAAGTCGATATGAGGAGGTGGACCACTGGGCCTCACGGGTCGCTTGTGCCCTTACAGAGTGGCGGAACGTTTCGCTGCCTTGTTTGCTGGGCTCTCACCTTGACGCTACTTTCTCTGTCACTGTTGCTGCGACAACGAATGCAGCTGCGCCTGCAAAGCGGTCCGTAATGGTTAGAGGTGGCCACGACCGGCTTTATAGATAGCGACCTGTCCACGTTCCCCGATTCTGCGCGCCGAGTTTGTTATTGCTTGTTTGGCTTTTTTTTTTTTTTTTTTTTCGATGCCACTGCACCGGCTGGCGCTGCAATTGATCCCCATTTCTCCGCAATACAGGCGTTTGCTCGGCCTGCCCTCATTGTTTTTTTGTCTTTTCTCGGTCCGTTGGGCCCAGTATTTGCCGATTCAGACAGCACACCTACTGTTGACTCGACGGTGTGCTAAAATAAGAGTTTTTACCGCAAGAAATGTTACTCGGCTAGGCCAGCCTAGCTAGCGTAGCTAGGCAAGCTAGGAAGGTGGAACACGCACCCACCCGAATATAGTCCGCAAAAAAGTGTCCAAACGCTGCTTCCCCTTGCTAACGCGTTCCATGGCGTTCCACGCGTTTGAAAACGTACATAAATTCGAAAGAGTTGAACCCAAAAAATATTCAGCGCGTTTTGTTCTATAGCATAGACCAGAAAAAATGTCGTCGAATAGTGCTTCCCTGCTCTGGAAAAGCGTTCTGTATTCGCGCAAGAATGACGGCGTTTACATGTACAGAATGTCCGTGTTGGAGCTACTTTATACAAACTCGAGCCTTCCCTGTGAATTTTTGGATGTGCATAGACGAGCTATACTTTTAAAAAAAGCTCCTCGACATAAGGCAAAAATCGACAACGTTTCCGCATATTTAAATTAACTAAATGATTCAAAATAAAGAACGCTAGTCGAGCGGGCGGATATGTTAGCAGTGTTTACTTGTGTATGTTGGTGTTTGCATAGCTTAGGAACGGGTCAAGGCTTAACCATGAATTCTCGTTACTGGCCGATTATAGGTACTAATCAGTACGATAGGCATTGATTGGTACGACCGCTGCTTTTTATGCGAGCAGTCACAGGCCGCACTGCGAGCGAAGCGAAGCTGGCGAGTTTGATGATTATGTTTGTGGTTATGGTGATGATGATTATGATTGATAGATGTATCCCCTGATACCAAAAAAAAAAAACTAGTATACCTAGTTTTATACACTTAGTTTAATACTAGCGCTGCTCTTAGGGCAAACACAAAGTACTTATTAGGCACAAAATACTTATTTTTTCTGTTAAAGATGGTAGCTGTCCTACGCATTATTCTCTTCTCTACTTTTGTCCACCCGCATTCTAATTTTCTTTTCGTCGCCTCGACAGCCCTGAAGTTAACTCCCTCTGTGCTACCCTTAAATCCTACTGCTTCTGTAAGCCTAGCATTTTCCTCGTTTAAATTTCGATGAGTGCGCTCGCATTCTAACACTATGTGCCGCATGGTTTCTGTTTCTTTTCCGCAGACATCGCATATCCCATCATTTTGTGTATACTTCCCCACAAAGCTCCTAGCTCGCAAGCAACCTTATATAGCCTCAAAAGGCAAAGCACTGCCTTTGGAATTATCGTAGAAATTTTTCTTTCTGAAGTCTAATTTCTCAGCCCTGTACATCTCTAACGAAGTTTTAGCTTCCATTTTGTCTCTCAATTTATTCGTTTCTATCTGCCTTGCCTCTTTTTTAGTTATATTGGCTGTCTTGGATTCTCCACTGTTCTTTCCGTATTTCACCGTTAGCCTTCTAGTCTTCCTTAGCCACTGCATGTCCACGCTTTTCATGTATAGGTACCTAAAAACTTTTGCTGTTCACTACGTTAATCTATTGCTCTAAGCCTCCTCTCAAGACATATTTTACTCTGCGCTTCTCGAACTTTAAACGACGCCCAGCCCATACCTACCTGAACTGCTTCGTTAGTTGTTTTTCCATGCGCCCCAAGGCCAGACCGCCTACCGTTCTCTGGTTTACTTGGAGGCCTGCTAGGGCGTCTGATTTTAAGCAGAGTACAGCATTCGCAAATTTGAGACCCAGAACCATCACTCCCTTCCACATTCCTCTTACTACTTCATATTAGTTATGCCCCCACAGAGCTCTATGCTTCATTATAGCTGCGTTTCGCTTTCCCTTACCCTTTCCCTTCTGACTTTCATGTTCTCTGTGCTGTAGTGGTTTCTTGTCTGTAAACGGTGCCTTTCAAAACAGTTGTGCGTGTACGTATCGTGTTCTCTCTTATGTAAACATTGTTGCCGGGTTTTTTTTTCGTTTTTCTTTGTTTTTTTTTCTCCGTCAGGGATGTGTAAACGTTTTTCTCCGAGTACATTTTCTTTTTTTTTAAGTTATTCCTTGTATAGCAATTTTTGTCATCGTGCCGTGTTTTTCTAATTGCAAATAGTTGTTCTCGGCTCACTCTTCTGCAGTGGCGCGTTAAGTGTCATGCGCGTAACATTTCTGTGCAGGTATGCGCTTTCTCTGTAGTGTTTTCTTTTGTTTTCTTTTGTTCTTTGACAAATGTTGTCAATGAGTGTCGTGTTATTTTTTTCTGTGTTGTATTAATATGTACCGAGTTAACTATTGCATCCTTGTGAATGTAAACATGTAATCCCACCCTGCCCAAGGCCTGGCTCTCAGGCTGGCAGTATTCAATAAATAAATACATAAATAAAGTTGCTGCTCGGGGGTTCTTAAGTAGTTATCCCCTTCGTTTATCCACACTCCCCAATACTTATATTCCTTGACTCTGGGTAATTTGACATGGTGGACTGACACTGTGTCAGTGCTAATGTCACTGAAAATTATTATTTCCAATTTTTCTGTTCTAAAATTTAACCCGAGGTCTTGACCACTAAATTTATGAGTCGTTGCATATCGGTGTGGTTATCAGCTAAAAGATCAATGTCGTCTGCGTATAAAATTCCCAGAATATGCTGTTGTACCCCTTCGCCTTGCAACACATGCTTTAGATTGAACTCTAATGGCCTTTTTTTTTAGTTTCTTTTCTAGCCCTGTCATGTAAAGCATAAACAGTATTTTGCTCAAATGGCAGCCATGTTTCAGTTCCCGATGGGTGTTGACCTGCTGTGCGCATTTCCGCCCTTCCCATGTAAGGTGCACTCCATTATATTTATAGATTGCTATAAGGAACTGCATCACTCGTCGTTTAATCACTGGAGTTTCAGCATTCTCCACGGCAGTTCTCTGTTTACGTTGTCCTATGCCCCTTTAATGTCTAATAACGTAATCCATAATGATCTATTCTGAGTTTTCGCAATTTCAATGCACTACGAACAAATTATCATCCAAGCGCCTGTCTTGTCTAAATACATTCTGCAGTTCTCCAAGGATTTCATTTTCTTCCACCCATGCTTGAATTTCTCATTTTATTGCCTGCAATACGAATCTATACACCCCTGACGTTACTGTGAGTGGCCTGTATAAATCAATACTGGCTTTGTTGCCTCTGCCTTTAAATGTAAATTCACCCCAATTTCTAGCCAATCCTCTGGTATCTGTTTGGTTTGTATCACCTTATCTATTACTCTCATAAACGATGCCTTACTGTCTGTTCCAAGCAGGTTTGTCAGCTGCATTGGCAATCCGTCCGGGCCCACTGCCATGGAGAGACATGGAGAGACAAAAGAAACCTTTTGCTCTGCTTTTTTCCAATAAAGGTTGCTCAAACTTATTTCCATTTCCGCAGTCTTCTGTGGCGCTAATGTTACTAATGCAGTCTTCCCTACCTCTGTTTCCATAAACTTCTCCCTAATCACTCGATGAATATGCGCCAACGCCTGCTATCCTTCTAAATGTTTCTCCTCATCATCAATCGGGAATTTTTGATGGATATCGTTTTTTGAGCTCAGTGATCAGGTATTTAACTTAGCGTCACCTGACGAGTGCGCAGTCCCTACACGGGAATTTTTTTGCACGCTGGCTCGCATTGTCGCCGGCTGAGATTGGCAGGTCGCTATCCATAAAGCCGGTCGTTGTGGTGGCGAACGACGGGTCTGTCCTCTGTTCTTACTGGTTATCATTGAATTTTGTTGTCGCTCGTGGTACGGTAATTGCGGTATACTATCTGTTCAGTGGCACTGCGAAACTGCTGCTGTCTGCAAAACCTGTAGCGATGCCATGCGGTGGATTGCAAATACACGATGTAGTGGGCTTCTTGTTCT
Source organism: Haemaphysalis longicornis (assembly GCF_048455015.1). NCBI lineage: Eukaryota > Metazoa > Arthropoda > Arachnida > Ixodida > Ixodidae > Haemaphysalis > Haemaphysalis longicornis. The sequence continues at coordinate 249,432,624 of NW_027526295.1, forward strand.
TTTGCCGGGGAGCCATTTCAAGCCGGAAAGCGGCTTCAAAATGAGAAGCGCTCGTGTGTCCTGGGTTATGTTTTGCTGTAGTGTATACTCGATTCGGTTAGGGCATGTATTTAAATGTATTTAAACGTGCTGTATTTAAACGTGAAACAGTGCAGGCAAAAGGAGCCCCGACGTGCTGAGCGACACAGTTGACGAAAGCAAAACGCGGTAGGTACACGCGCCTTATACCGTCACCTTCAGAGTGTTGAACGATATCCGATTGTACAGATTGCTCAGCTTCGACTACAAAATTCGAATCGGATGAGTTGGTGGGGTCAGTAGCTCCGTAAGCTTCCATTTTAGTCTTTGCTATTAACGGTCGGTTCTTGAGGTCCAGTATTTTAGCTTCCAGTGAGGTGAGACAGGTGTTGATGACCAGTATGTTTTGCGTGGTGCTGAAATTCATGTATTTGTGCACTTAGCTCTTTGAAGTTGAGCCCTGCAGTCGCGTAGGCTTCAACACAAGGACTATAGTAGGTCACGAAACTCGAGGTTAAGTCACTCTGTGATGTATATATACGATTACGGCTGCGCGGTTAATAGGACTACGCTGACTGTTTGCTATCCTGAGTTGCTCGAACGCCGCAAGCGCACGCAAACTGTTGGCACGGAGGCGTCGGTGTGCAGTTCAGGTTCCCGTAATCGAACCGTAGGCGGAGTCTGGCCAATTCGGCCATAGCAAATAGCCGACCCGGCAACCGAACAGGAGCTTTCACCGGCGGGCGACATGTTAATCCTCCTTTGAGAACAATACATGCCTTCGGGAGAGGTATTTGAGGCTGCCAGGCCAAAATTTATACAATTTATGACGCTCACTGTGGTGAGAGTGGATAAGAGCTTTCCCGGCCTGAAATTGAGACCACCTGTAGTTCCAGCGTCGTGCGCATGAACTTATTTTGAGCGAGCGGCTGTTGACAGTTAACTGTAAGGGGGGCTACAGGTGCCATCGGCTTTCACCGCGATCTGGGCCGTATTCCCCGCTCGCTCACTGCACAACGCATGTGCACAAGCCAGCTGACACACACATGACGACACAACGCCTGACCCTCCCCACCACCACGCCGAGAGATCGCTGTGAAAGGATGTACACGTGCCGTGCGCGGACTAACAAATAGAACCTTATTACGCAGAAAGAAAAATATTATATAATTACAATACGTTTTTCTTGCTGCTTATTACATTCTCAGTTTTTGAATGAACAGGATGTTCTTGGTTTGAACAGAATAATACTTTGCTCCATATGGTTTGCTTGCAGGTTTGTAAAAGCAAGGGCAGTAAATTAGACCAGTCTCTCTGGCTGGGGTTCTAAAGATTTTCACGAGCATGCCCATCAATAGCCTATTTAAAAAGACACTGAAGGGATTTGTAAAAATTGTGGGATTACTAGCGCAAATTGTATACTCTGGAGTCTCTATGTTTCGACCACTCTCGCTGCGTTTACGCGACTCTATTCAGCAGAAAAATCAATTCGAAAGTGCTTCCCTCCTCTCTGCATCCTCCTTGCCGATTTCCTATAACGTTTTGTATGACGTTAATATGAGAAGGCTTGGCTTGGCTGCGCTACTGCACGGCTCGCCGACCCTCCGACAGAGTCAGTCGGCGGCCGCCGGCAGGTCGTCGCAATTTGTTCGCTCAGTTGAAACTAAGCCACGACACGTTTGTGACTGGAAGAATGTGTTTTAGTTTGTTAGTTTGTAGACTGTATAAAGCTCCAAGTCCAAGTAGCTCCGCACAAGTGCACGTGCGACGCTTCGCGACTGGTACGCGAGAAGAAAATCTAAGAGCAAATAAAGATGGCAGAAGAGTCAGCGAAGTTTATATAGGTACTAAGGAATTAAAATCATCTGAAACCTTTGTTTACAGCGTAAAACCAAGGTGCGGGAAGCATTTTTTTTCGCTGGGTTAACTAGCACAGTGGCCAGCAGCACGACCACCCATTTGCGGTCGCTTTTCTAAAAGCCTAAGGCGTGTAGTCGCTAGAGGTAAGATATTCGTGGAAATTGGGGGACGCTTACTGGACAAGCGTATTCAAGAAATAGTCATCTAAGCTGTTGGGAATGCTGAAACTAAATAAAACTGGAAACAGGCTATACAATATATACGTCATATTTCCATTCATAACAGCATGGCTTATGGCCCAGTGGTCTGGAGACCTTCGTCCGTTGTTTTACAATTCGCGAGTTAGACTCCCCGACAGCACACGTTTCTTTTTTTAAAAGTGGGTTTATTGTTTTTGGGCAGTGTTTTCTGTACTGAATTCACCATTTTGGCGCTTTAACGTTCACTGCTCCACGAGCGAGTTCGCGAATGCGTGCAGACTGACACTGACGCGCTGGCAAGGTATGTTGGCGTGGTGTTTCCATAAGCACCGACTGCTTGCGGGCACAGTCTCGAATGGTGCGAACACGCTTATTACGATACAGGCACGAGCCAGGCAAGCTCCAAAGGTGGGGAAAAGCGCATCGTGTTGGAGCGTCTCCGGTGACGATGAGGGCTTCCATCCACTGCGTACGCCTCGACTAGTGCTCGTCACGATTCCAAGCCGTGCTGGCAGGCTTATCTGACGCATTTTACAGCTGCCAGCATGACAGAAGCGCGGTATGCCTATTACTGAGATATCGAGAATGCTCAGCCAACGATAACGTCGGATGCCAAGCATGTAATAGCCTTTCGAAAAGCTGGAACAGCCATGCAGCGCGCTTATGTTCCGAACCCCGAAAGGTTGCTTGCCTCCTGTTTTCCATTAAAGCCTCATGCCCGTTAAACATACGCAAACAAATATCCTATGCGCTTGCTTACAGCGTCTTGGGGTATGACCGGTATTGATAGTTTTTTTCTTCTGTAACGCCTTCTGGAAAAGCGAAATCAACTGCGTATAGAAATCGGTTCTTAGGTCTGCCCTGTTTTTTTTTTTTTTATTGTTCAAACAGACAGTGCCGTTGAAATATATTTGGTCATACGAACATTGTATACTGTACACGTCTCAACGTCACCTTCGCTTACGTGATCGTTTGTTGTGCTGAGTATCCGCACTAAGTACGGTGAGCGGTGTCGCGTACTTTTTATGTCCCTTCTATCCTCAACACCCTTCCCTCCGAGCTGTCTTCTCTTAGCACCCGTGCTCGAATTAGAGACGCTGTTCTTGAATTACGTGGTTGATGTATAGGTTGTTGGATGTATTCTCTGGTGCTTTTTTATTCCCCAACTACTTTTGGGCACATTCTTCTTACTTTATTTTTTCTTTATTCTTTTTTTTTTCGTTTTCTTTATAAATGGCATAACGTTTGTATCGCTACGTCCGTGATGTGCAGCAACTGCCGGGCACGGCCCCGCAAGCCTTTTTTTGCTTTGCTGGCCCATACATGTATGTAGGTGCCTTGAGAAAATAAAGATTATTGTTATTCTCTCCTTTGTGCCCGCTCCAAGCTGTTTGAGACAGCGCTTCACAGAGTCTTATCAAGTTCTGTACAAAACGTCCTTATACCTAACCTGCATGGTTTTATATCGGGAAGGTCGACAACAACAAATCTCGCCTGCTTCATGGAGCAGGCCTCCGCTGCAGTTTCAGAGAGGGGCCAGTTGGACGTTGTATACTGCGACCTGAGGAAGGCATTCGATGTTGTCGGCCACTCGTTGTTACTTAATAACCTTTTACTGTCTGGTATTGATGCACCACTCGTGGCATTGTTGTGAAGTACACCAGGAGCTGTACATCTCATATGCAGCCAAGATGCCATGTAAGTGGCAGCATAACTACGTTAAAGAAGAAGGGCGAAATCACCGATCCCTGAAGCACTCCACGGACGGGCGTAAAATGGTCATAACTAGCTCCACCAATCCGTACTGAAAATGATATTTTAGTCAAGAAGGTCCGGATAAAAGAGCGGACGCGGGACAAGTAGGCTTTGGAGAACTTCCAAGATAGCACTGTGGCTGACGTTATCATATGCCTTGTGAATGTCCATGGCAAGCAACCTCCGCACTTGGCGAGATCGGCCGCCAAGTAGCACCATTGATGATAAATGCTCAAGTCCATCCTCTGTCCCCAGACGAGGTCTGAACCCAATCTGTGCCGGGTAGTACCCCCGGTAAGTGTCCATCCACCACTGAAGTCACGTATACTTGCTTCTCAATTACTTAGCTCACTGGCGAACTGGCAATGATAATTTCAGAATGCAAAACTGCCATCAAAAACTTTACCAAAGAGGCTATTTCCTCCCTCCAGGCATTCAAATTTCTCTTCCAAAACGCTTCTACCACCGAAGTGGAATTGATCTTATCTGGGGAAGGTGAGATTCGTCTATTGTTTCGTCGAAAATTATGCTGAAATATTCAGCGCCAGCTCAATTGCTTTGAATCTTGACAAGAACTTCGTACCCGCAACATGCGATTAACCCGTTTTGAATTGGCCTATAAAATAAGTAGCTCTCGACGATGCTTTTTTCAGGTGGCTTTCCAGGACCTTGTCTCCGGACTGGGTTAAAAAAGCAGCAATTCACTAACGTTTAATTTATTAACTGGTATCGATACTGAAATATTTTGACGCTTGTATACTAGGCGCGGAAATAAGTTTCAAAGAGAAATAGGAGAGTATTTTAACACTAATATATCATGATCCCCGAGATGCAGAAGGAGTGGTTCCCTATTGCGTGGTCAATTTTAGGGTGAAGCTGCTTAAGTGAACCTCTCACTATAGCAGGGTGTTACAAATAGACCAGTGCGCCACTGCGCCTCGGTGCTCTGCGCCGTCGCCGAAGTCCCCAGTGTGGGCACGCCGTCACTCCACGGGAAGTTATCGTTTCTCCCCCTGCAGTAAATGTCTCTCTCGGTCTCCCAGCGGTGCTGAGAAATATAATTAACATCCCTCCTCGGGGGTAACTATGGGACCATGCAGCAGCGGCATCTGCAGTCTTTCAACGCGGGCGGTCTCTCACAAGCGCAGCCCGCTTACAGACAGGAGAGTTCCGAGGGAGCGATTAAGCTTTTCTGGAGTTCGCTGAATGTGCCACAACTCAAGTAGAAGCCTCTACCTACACGCGACAGGCACTCCGGAACGTTTTTGGGAGAGGGGAGGGGGAGGCAAGTCGTCTTTGTATGTTGTGTTCATTTTTTGTATTCACGTTGTGTTCATGTATTCGCGCCTTCAAAAACCCTTGGTCTTTTGAAGGCGCGAGCCAACGCCTCGCTGGCTCCTTGCACGCAAGCAACCGGCGCGCGTTTCGAGGATCCGTCGGTTAATGGTTTATGTTGATGACCGTCGTAACGTGATCCCATTCCACCATAAAAGGGAATTATACTTCCTGCCTGCGATCAGTTACTCTGCTCAGCCCGGGGAGATGTCACTGGTGGTCGGTCATACCTTCCTCCTCCCGTCCCCTGCTCCCCCGTCCGCACCACTAGGTTCCCCTTCAAAAACATTGCGCCTCCCTCTGTCTCTTTTTATTTTTCCGGGGGGCGCAGTGAGGAGTACATGAGCAAAGGAGTACGTCGATGGTGAAAACCATGGGGGAATGCCGGCGTGTGTGCTTCTGCGCTGTAACCCGCTTGCGCCCAAATCACTTAGGGATTCCGTGGTTTTCGGCGCCACTGAGTCGGTGCAACAGGTCGGTGAAGCGCGCATCTCCGGCGGTCACAAAAAAAAAAAAAAAAAAAAAAAAAACGAAAGTGAAGAGGCACGGGAGTCCACGTCGCTGAAATGGGATAACCCGAGGACCTCTTTGGGGGGAGGGGGAGGGGGGGGGGTTGATCGCCCTGTTGCTTCCCCCCCCCCCCCTCTAACTTGGGACCGCCACTGCACGACCCGAGCAAGACCCAGACATGTAGCCCGATCAGCCCGCGACAGCTTATTGAGCTATCAAAAAATTACCGCACATTACCGCACATTACCGCTGCTTCCGCCGAATTTATCTGCCAGCACATCGGGATCTTACTAACGCCGAAGAGCGTCTGTCATGTCACACACTGCCATGTCGCTCCATACTGCACCTATTCATCATCATCATCATCAACAACAACAACAGCCTACTTAGGCCCACAGCAGGGCCTATCCCAGGGTTATCCCATTTCAGAGAGAGAGAGAGAGAGAGAGAGAGAGAGAGAGAGAGAGAGAGAGAGAGAGAGAACCTTATTTCGCAAGTCTGGTAAAGTAAGTGCGTTGGGTGACTGGCAGCCGCAGCCTGCCGCTGACCATGACCTGCAGCTTGTTCCGCAAGACTGTTCTGAGTCTGCAAGTCCGGGCTGCCAGCGTCGCATCCCAGAGCTCGACTGAGGGGAAAGGGGTCTTCAGGTCTCTCTCTCTCTCTCTCTCTCTCTCTCTCTCTCTCTCTCTCTCTCTCTCTCTCTCTCTCCACGTTTCTTGCCGGTTAATAAAATTACCTAGCCCCACCCTGGCTTCCCTTGCCTGACCTGACCTGAACTGTGCTGACACTTTAAATGTACTGCAGAAATTTTGTGCAGCCAAAAAGGCAAGTACAGTCAAACCCGGTTATAGCGAACTGTAATATGCACCGTGATTAGTTCGATATATCCAATAATTCGATATAGCCGAACCCGTAACGATTTTTTTTTGTTACGAGTTCGCAATACGCGGGATTCACCCCCCCCCCATCCCCCCCCCCCTGCCATTCCCACACAGCGAAACGAACACATAAAGTATGCTATTACCTTACACAAAATAATCCGTTTATTGCATGCAATAAAACTACTTTCCGCCTTACCTGCCTACTTCGCAAGAAAGGGGGGATTTTTGTTTTCACTTTCGTTTTGGCGGCACCAACCAGCACTGCATTCTCTACACGAGACATCGTTTGCACCAATTCAAGTACGTGTCCTTCAATATCGAAGCAATATTGGCGGAGAACATAGGCTGGCAAAAGCGCTTCATAAAGCATCGGACGGCTTTACGTTGTGATATCCTCAGTCTCTCCAGTGCTTTCAGCAGCACCAGCAATGTTGGCACCAGCTGCCATGACATCGGCGACGGTGTGTGCGCTCGAGGGGCTCACAATGACGGCAACATCATCGTCAACACTCAGGATATCCTCTGAGGACACACCTTTCGGCACAGCATCTGGAACGTTGGCGAGCTCTTCCAGCAGTTCGCCGATGATGCCATCTTGGTCCTGACTCGCTGGCTGGATGGGCTCCGTCGTGAAACCCATGCGTCGGACAAACAGTTACGGAAGGTGTCGGGCGTCACGTCGGTCTATGCGAGGCTCAACATCTCAATCATGGCCAATCAGCACCTCAATCGCCGCTCCGAGACAACGCATTTCGGTGGCAATTGTAGGCGCGCCGAGTTCGATATATCCGATGTGAACTTCGTTAAGGAATATGCTTCGCATGCATTTCCGTAACAGATTTGCTTTTGTTCGATATATAGCGTAATTCGCTCTATCCGGGCTCGTTATTATCGGGTTTGACTGTATAGTCGTTATAAAGAAATCGCTCCATTCGAAGTATCGGTTGACACCAACGTTTGTTGACACAAAAACGTTGGTTGACACAAACTGTTTTGTGGTACCACTGCAGTGCACCTAGAACAAATCATTCCCGCCTTTAGCGAAGTATCGCTTGCAACAAAACCGAATGCCTGCCCCGGGGTCTTCGTCGTAGCCAGTGTTTTACTGTTTTGTATATGGTGATTAATTTTGTCATTAAATGAAAATTTTCATTATTTTGTTCATTTCTAAGCACACTGGCATGCGCTTTGTTCAGCCAGTTCAGCCACGATCGCTCGGTGCAAAGCAGTAACGTTTATTTGGTGCAAACGGTGTTCCTTTCAGTTGCTGTAGTTAGCGGAGTTCGCACGACCGGACAACAACAATGGGAGCATGGCGGCGTGCGTCGTCTTCTGTTGAAAAGCGTGGATACAGCGTGGACTCGCGATTAAAAAAGTTGTGGCTACATCGCTACAGTTCATAATCCGACGCGTAAAAGATACTCAATAATGCGCAATTTGCAGCTTCGTCATGCGTTAACGCAAAACCTGTCGCTGTCAGGAAAAAACAGTCGCATATGCTCCGACATTGATTCTGGTAACGTTTACGTCGTCAGTGGAAACATCATTGTTACGATCGGAAACGATGGAGATGTACGTCAATTGCTTTTATAATTATCTAAACAAAGAAGCAACGTTTCTGAAGTATCTTGCTCGAATTGTTCCGTTCCTTTTATTTTTGTGCAGGTGACCGAAACTGTTGTTGGTGAGCTAAACAACGAAGGTGGAGAACTACTGAGTCTCGTTTTTCTTTCGGAATACCAATCACTCTGCATTGGAAAGAAATCGGGGGATATTTTACTCTACGATGTGTCCAGTGGCAAGGTCAGTGCGTCTTCAAACCCGTTTTAGTGTTGTTAATTATATGGACCTGACCCTTGGCTGGTTGAACCCAGCTTTGGACACCAGATTTTGAAACGGGGACTCGAAATGACGTCGGCGCGTCCATTAATAATAGCAATATATCGTAAGACAAAAAAAAAGTTCCTTCATGTGTTTAGCCTCTAGTAGTGGGTAGAATGATTGTCAGCCGTAGTTTATGATAATGACAAGTACCGTCTGAAACAAGTTTTAGGACGGAATTTTGCAGTACTGGTGATGATGTTAATTCGCAGAACATCAGAAATGCTTGCTGCAGCGGAGTAAGTCAGAGTCCATTAGAAGTTCCCACAGCACTGAAAACAAACAAACAAAAATATTCAAGCAGTTTGGTGTGAACGTGATCAGTTTATCGTATTTGAGTTGTCACAGTTAATATTCCTGGACTTTATAGATTATTGTCATTATATTTCCATTATGCATAGTTTCGACTTATGTAACCTTTGCAAAGTACAACCTGTGATGCTTATTGTAGTTGCCCACTTTTCGAGGTATTGACTCTTGCATATGTTCCTTCACTTCCAGGTTGAAGCGGTTGGCTGTGTCTCGGGTGGCATTGTGGCCATGCAATGGAGCCCAGACTTCGAACTTGTTGTTATTGTTTCAGGTATGTAGAAGTTAACGCTGGAAACCTCTTTGTCAGATGGTGGGAGGCAGGGGGGAAGGGGGAAGGCTCGTTAAATTGCTTGTGGGGATATCAGCCATAGACTCTGTTGTAGCTTTGGATGATGATGCTCTCACTCAGGCAATCATTTGGTTAGGGTTCGACTACTTGAGCCCAACTGAGCACCAGATGCAGCCTTCAGTAAAACAAGACCGTCCTGGCAAAGTTGTCACGCCGTAACAAGAGCCACCTGGGAGGTAATGACTGGTGTTGCTTCAGGATGCTGATTAGGTGCATCATCATTGAACTCTATTTCGGATATTTCAAGCTTGGAAGGATGCAGGTGCCGCCCGGAAGGGGCTGTTTGTAAATAAAATAATTTTCCACTGCCAACTTCTTTCAACCTGTGTGGACGTCGCACCCGCCATACAGCAAATTTTCTCTAGGTAGTGTTAACTATCCCAGTGCACCGTCCAATGAGTTGTCAACGAAGATAATGCGGGGAATGCACCCTACCAGGTTTTACAGGGTGCAACAGGCGATATTCAAAGTTTCAGTTGTGGTTGGACTGTGCATTTTGGTATGGATGATCCCCCAAAAAAGTCGCGAATAGGGTTGTAGCAAACTGTTAGATTGAGTTCTGCCTCCTTAATCACTATTTGCACAATGGCCACTGTGCGTATGTTCCCAAGTGAACAAAAGAGAATGCAGGATATGAAGGAAAGTCTGGTGAGTTGCCCAACACAATGACAAACAAAGAACGGTTTGCAGGAACAGGGACATGTTTCTTCTGGACCAGGGCAAATTTTTCTTATACTGCGAAGTTTCTGAGAAGGCTGTATAGCTTTCTTTTGCAGCCGTACAGCTGCATTTCAGACGGATGTGAAATTTTCCCTCACAGAAACTTATTCCACCATGGGGATTTCCCCTATATTAGTTAAAGTAACATAAACAACATGATTTTTTGCATTATACAGTCAAACCCGGCTATAACGAACCCGGATAGAGCGAATTATGGTATATATCGAACAAAAATATTTCAGTTACGGAAATACATGGGAAACATATTCCTTATAACAAAGTTCACATTCGATATATCGAACTCTGGGCGCCTAGAATGGCCGCCGAAATGCATGATCTCGGAGCGGCGATTGAGATGTGGATTGGCCGCGACCACGAAGCAAGAGCCGCGACTGAGACATTGCGCCTCGCACGGAGTGACGTGACGCCCAATACTTTCCGTAACTGTTTCCGACGCGCGGGACTCACGACGGAACCCGCCCTGTCAGTGAGTTCGGACCAAGACAGCAGCATCGGTGAACTGTGGGAAGAGCTTGCCAGCGTTCCCGATGATGTCGCGAGTGAAATCCATCCGACGCTTATAATGAAGCGCTTTCGGCAGTCGATGTGCTCCGCCAACGCATCTTAAAATTTTTGAGGACGCGGACTCGAACTGGTGCAAACAATGTTTCGTGTAGAGAATGCTATGCTAGTTGAAGCCGCCAAAACGAAAGTGAAAACAAAAATCACGCTTTTTTGTGCAACTTAGGCAGTTAAGGCGGAAAGTAGCTTTATTACTTGCAATAAATGGATTATTTTGGTATGGTAATGGCTACTGTACTGTGTTTGTTTCTGCATACGCGGATGACGGAGTTGGTGAGAAGGAGGAGGGGAAGCGGGGACGCTCCCGCGGATTGCGAACTCGTAACAATAAGCTCGTTATAGGGGGGTTCGGCTAAATCGAACTATTGGATATATCGAACTAATCACGGTGCATATTGCAGTTCGCTATAAATGGGTTTGACTGTATAGAGTTCTAAATTAAGCTGTACAAGATTCATTCAAGTAACTAAATGTCATCATAAGCATCAGCTCATGTCCACTGCACCACAAAAGCTTCTCTGATTGACGTCTATCAGCGTGGCTTCACCCAAATTTATTCCGTGCACTCATATTTTCGTATCTCGTCCCCTGTGGGTAGGTGAAACTGATGGTATGTAACACCTTTCCATCAAACTTTAGGAGAGGAAAAGCTTCTGCTGATGACAAAAGACTTCGACCCAATCTCCGAAAAAGGTCTTCATCCTTCAGAGTTCGGCGAATGTAAGTTTCCAGGGTCTTTTTTTTTATATGAATGCTGTCCGTTCAATCTTGTGGACATACTTACGTTGGTTTTCAATGCTTGTAAGGTCTCTAGACTTCAGATAGATTTTACAGAAATTTTTATGCAAAGAAGTGAGACACCTATAGTGTGAGAAGTTTCAAGAGCAGTAAGTGTACCCTTCAGGACAATAGAGGTTACTGGTGCTAAACATTAGGTTTGGTGTTTCATTCCACTGTTAGAGGCAAAAGCAATACCTGGCACCCTTTTTTATATAGCCCTACTGTTGTAGGCATCAAAAAACTTGTAATCATGCCATGGACTTCAAGTGTCAAGTAAAGTCAAAGAAAGCTTTAGAGCAGTACAGTCGACTGATCACAAAGTGTCATTAAGCTATATATGATGGCTTAGGAGCGTAAAAGGAAAGCTTGCACGAAATCATTATTATTGTATTTTGTTCTCCCTGTAGGCATTCCAATCACTGCGGGCTGGGGCTCAAAGGAAACACAGTTTCACGGGTCAGAAGGAAAGCAAGCAGCGAAGGTTGAAGCTAGGGTGAGGTTGCCACACTGGTTTGACTGAACTAATTCAACGCGTTACTTCAGCTAATTTGAATTTTGAGCATACTCTAAATACCCAAGTATAGTGTTGCAGCCCAGCTGTTGCTAATTGCTTTTTTTTTTCTAATGACTTCCAGCATCGTAACAATTGTGTTGGCAGATTAACTGAGGTGAACTTGAGGTCATGAAGTTGCTTTCTAGTAACCGTTGCTGTTCTCATTTGGGTGAAATACTGAAGTGTGGTGAATGCAAGATGACTATGCACTTCGGAGAACTCGTGGGTTGGGATGAGAGAGGGGGACTCCGGCGATCTGCGAGTAAGTGTGCACCTGCTTCAAACCAAGCCGCAAAAGCGTCTTGATCTCCCATGGAGGACGGGAATAAAAATGCAGTTGCACATATTTTATTCAGTAAAGAAAATTAAAAGAAAAAAGAAAGAGGACAGCCTCGTGCGCCTCGTCCACTCCTTCGTCATTAGTCATATAATGTACGTGGCTGCCTACCACAACTGGCGGGTCACGGAACGCAACAAGATCAACGCGCTAATACGCAAGTCTTACAAGACGGCGCTGGGCCTCACGGAGACCACGAGCACGGCACGCTTACTTCAACTCGGCGTGCACAACACCCTCGAAGAGATCGAGGAAGCGCAGCTGACTGCACAGCTAGAGCGCCTCTCAGTAACCAAGACCGGACGCCACATACTCAAGACCCTCTGTTACAATCCCCGAGCACCAGACCGGCAGTCGAGCGACATCGGCGAGGACGCACGGGCCCACATACGAGTGGACCCGATCCCCAAGAACGTTCACCCAGAATACAACAAGGAGCGGCGAGTGGCGCGGGCCAAGACCCTCATCGAACAACACGCCAAGGACGAACACGCGCGTTACGTCGACGCGGCGGAGTGCCAACAAGAAGGTTTCGTCGCGGTGGCCGTCAAGGCTACCACGGGTACCACGACAGCGGCAGCCAGCGTGCGGTGCACGGGCGCCACGGACGCCGAGGAGGTCGCCATCGCTCTGGCGATCTCCGAGGCTGAGTGTCGCACCGTGCTCAGCGACTCAAGAACCGCCGTGCGCAACTTCGCCAAGGGTCGATTGTGCGCCCAAGCGGCCGCCATCATCAGAAAGACCAAGCTTCAAGACAGGGAAGTCCGCATCAAGTGGTTCCCGGCGCACATGGGCGAGTGCGCAACTACGTCCAACCACAACGAGACGGCTCACTCGGAGGCGCGTGCACTTACCTTCCGCTCCCCCGAGACCGACCGTCCGTGGTGGTTCGAGAGCAAAGACCGCCTAGCAAGCTACACCGAAATCACCAAGGCTTACCGCCTAGCTCGACGGGTAATGCCACCCCCCCACCAAGGACTGAGCCGGGAGGAGGCCGTGTTGCTACGGCAGCTCCAAACCGGATCCATCCTCGCGCCGGCAACGCTGCACGTGTTACACCCAGGACTTTATTTGAGCGGTCTGTGCAAAGTGTGTAAAGTGGGTCTGGCAGACCAGTGGCACATCTTCTGGGACTGTGTCCGGTTTCCAGACGAAGCCAAGTCAAGGACTTATCCGCCGAAACTCCAAGAAGCAGTGCGCAGTAACGACAAGGACGTTCAACTTTGGGCCGTCCAGCAGGCCCGGGGTGCGCTCGAAAAACACAGACCAGGCGACCCGGCAACGGGGTGCGTTGGCGCTGTGCAGAGTAACAGCAAACCCTAGGTCGACGCCAGGCCCGCGTCGCGGCGAGTACAAACCGTCGTTTTGCAGGCAACAATAAAGTTATACCTAACCTAACCTAAAAGAAAAAAGAAGGTGCACAAGTGCAAATTTACTTAGGGCTCTTGGCTACAATTGCTTCATAACCCTGGGAGCAGCTTTGGTTGTTTAATGTAATAAATCAATGCTGCAGGATTGCTAGCTGTATTAGGACGGGGGTTTAAAGGAGCCATGAAGACAAAGTACAAGTTTTTTTTATTCAAAAGATTTGGTGTTTTATATTGCCCCCGGCACTTGTCCGGCAGAAAATGATAGTTTATTCACTAGGAAATTAATCGATTTATGTTATAATTTTGATTCTCCCGCCAAATCCTGTGTAACGTGAGGTCGTCTGCGATGACGTCAGAAAAGCAGGTCTTGAAGTGAACGTGAATGCGGCACGAGGCATCCAGTGAACTACAGAGCCTTGTTTACCGTCAGTCCTCCCAGATGGCGTTACCATACCGTGGCTGACATTTGTCTGCCTTTGCTTTGTTCTTGACCGTATTTGCACCTGGCTTGTTTTTATTACGGTAAAAAGTACTCGTGTTGTGAAACATGGGGTATACTCGACAAACAGGGTCATGTAAGACAATGTCGCTTGCGCTAATCTTCCTGTGTCGTGTCAGACAACCCGAAAGCGTCATACGGCTGTACATCTATGACAAGCCAAGTGTGCGCAGTACCAACAACAGCACGCTCTGGTACCTCAATGTTTATGTGTACCATTGTAGCTTCCATGCTTACCCCACCATTCTTACTTCTATAAAATGAATATATGCTTTACATTCAAGCGAAAATATTTCGTAAAGGAAGATTATAAGCACTGCATAACTTGCATTTGCTTTTGCGGCCTCCGCCAATCGCAGAGCTGTCTGGTATGACATCATAGGTTCTGTTGCGGGAAATGAGCTAGTGAGTCGCATGGCCATTGCAGTTTTTCCTAATTATGAAGCTTATTTGAGCGAAGTTTACGTTAAAAGTGGTGTCAGTATGATTCTAAGGAGGCAATCTTTCGAATGAACCAAAGTCGTGTTCTGTCTTCATGGCTCCTTTAAGCTCTGTCTGTGTGGATGTGGGAGTGGGTGGGTGGGCTTAGACCTCTGTGCCTGTCCTTTGTTGCAGTCAACACCTGACAAAACTTCCAGTTTGCACTTTGGCATGTGGCACTGGCTGTTTGTAGGTGCTGGTTTACAAGCATTAGTAAGGGCTGATGCGACCTTGCAAGTTTTTTCCCTGTTTCACTCTGTGCAGCCCCCTGATCCTGCCTTCCCGTGGGACGACAAGCTGTCCCGGGTGTCATGGCGAGGTGACGGACAGTACTACATCACTTCCTGCATCAGCCCTGCAGGCGGTATGTTCACCTGTTATGTTGTGTTGTGTTATTTTATGTTATGTGCTGGTTCGCACAGGCCCTATTTCCGGCCCACAGAGGCTGTGATTTTTGGGGGTGGAGCAACAGGCTGCTTGTATGTATGATGTTTTGGGGCTTGTCTTCAACCCCAGGGGGCCTCAATTAATTGATACGTTTTCCTAACAGCACTCCTGCTATCCATGTACAACCTTTTGTGGTGATCACTGAAGAGTACACTAATTGGCTTCATTTGGAAACCTTTCACGGAGTAGAAAGATTTTCATTTAGGTCCTTAAAAGTCCTACAAAGGCATCTCCGTAGCCAACTCACTCAGCTACTCAAATATTTGCAATAAAAGAAAAAAAATTGTGTTGGCCTAATTATTGAATCTAGCTTAGCATTGAATCTAGAGGCTATTTCAAGGAAATCATGTCTGTAGGTGTTCAATAATAACTGTGCTGAAACAGTGCCATTTTTTTTTCATGAACACAGGGTTTTTGCTGCCCAGATTGACGTAGTGCCAAATGTTCTTTTAAATTAAGGGATTACGCAGTTCACCGACTTTCATTGCAGGAAACCGTAAGCTGAGAGTTTGGAGCCGAGATGGCAGTTTGCAGTATACAGGGGAGGATATGAATGGCTTGGAGCAAGCACTTGGTTGGAAGTGAGTACTGAAATTTTCATTGTTTACATCTTGTATCTCACCAATGCACTAAATTTATCATGAGGCTGTTTGCACTGTTGTTAAAGGTTGCTATAAAATGTGTTTTGATCATAGTGACACACTACTGCTATGTCTGTTAAAAATAGACACCCTTTTGACGACCTCTGTTTGCCAAAAGCCATTCAGAAAATGGCGAAATACCCGTGACGGTGTCATCCCAGCACGACCAAAAAAGTGGCTATTAATTGCAACGAGCTGAGGTCGTCAAGATCCCTTAAAAGGGTCTCGGCCCGGTGTGAATCATCTTGTGTGTGTGCCAACTCAATGCAAGCTGCAGTTACTTAGGCAACGTTGTGTGCATGAAATTGATTGCTAAAAAAAATCGATAGGCCTTCGCAGAACACCAAACAACATTGTGTCTACACACTGCTGGAAGCATTGCATGATTGTTCGGCAGAGAATCATATTTTTGGAGTTGTATTGAGTAGTATTTTATATTGTGCACATCGCTGTCGCAAAAAGCGGAAAGTGAAGGCTGTGATATCATGATTGTGCTCAATATGAGCGCTGAGCACGAGGATGCGGGTTCGGCGCCCGGCCGTGGCGGCCGCTTTTCTGATGGAGGCAAAAAGCAAAAACGCCCGTGTGTATGAGATTTCAGTGCACGTCAAAGATCCCCAGGTGGTCAAAATTAATCCGGAGCCCTCCAGTACGGCGCGCCTCATCGCCTGTGCTGCACCGGCGTGTTAAACCCTGCAATCAATCTATCAATCAATCAATAAATCAATCAATCAATATGAGCGGGGGAAGGGCTCGTGTTGAGCACAGTAATGACTCTGCAACCTCTGCTGCTTTCTATGGAGTAAAACGGCGGAGAGCTCCCCTTGAAGAACGACGAAAACTGGGCAGTGGGAAAGTCGTGTTGTTACTTTTACGAGCGATTTCTGTGCTGTGGAAAGTGTAGTGTGGTTGCCGTGTCACAACGGTGGGCTGGTGCCACAACATGCGTTGATCTTGCTTTGAGGCAGCAGCTAGGGTAGTGGAAACACGGGGTGGTGTTGTGTCACACCATCTACTACATTAACAGGAGGGTGGGGATTGAGGGGGAGCGGTTGTGTGTTACGTGTGTGTGCATTTTTGTGAATACACCCATTGTCACATTCTATGGTCTTGCCATTTGCTTTTTTTTCTTTTGTTCTCATCATTAGACCCTCTGGAAGTGTGATTGCTTCAACTCAGCGTCTCCCAAACAAGCACATGGTCGTCTTTTTTGAGAAGAATGGCCTCAATCATGGAGGCTTCCAGCTGCCCTTTGGGCCAAAGGAATTTCAGGTACCATATACCTTGCTCAAGGATGGCTTTTTTGTATGTGAATGGGGAGGTCATCTGGCGCATTTCTTTGAAGGTGAAAGAAGTGTCCTGGAGCCCAGACTCAACTGTAGTGGCTGTGGTTGGGTCAACATTTCCTTCTGGAGATGAATCTGTGCCTTCCACTGTCGACATGGGTAAGTTTGTAGCTGCACAGTTCAAGATGGGTGTGACACACGATCGATTCCCTGGAGTTTTTCTTTTGTTCTGTTTTTCTCTAAGTCTAAATAAAGAAGAAAAGCTTAATTGAGGGCTTGGCAAGCTGCATTTGTCTGGACCAGTGCTGTGTAGAGACAATTTGTGCTTGTCATATGGCCACCGAAGTCAAAATACAAGTTCCTCTATATCGCTAGATTAGCTCACCAAGAACATGAATGTACCACTCGCACATGAAGCTTCTTTTATAAAAAATGAAGGAAGCTCAAGCTAATGCGTAAGACTTGAAGGTAGCTTAGCTGCACGTGACCTTCACGACCATCACGAAGGTTTAGGTCCACGGTTGCTGCTGATTTGCTTCTTCTTTGCTGCTGCAACGATTTTTACTCCCTCGTCGTTGCTACAAGTGCGAGCTAGCTTCTTTCATTTTTTTTTGAAGTGGCAATTATTGGACATCACCTTGGAGGGGCGTACGCTATGATGTATCTTCCTTGTTCAGAGCAAGTGGTGCCATGATTACGGCGAACACTGAAGCTTTTTGGCCACTCTTGGCCCAATCCCCCTAAGTAACTATGCTTGATTGGACAAACATGTGCCAGGGATGCTGGGAAGCCGCCGTGAAGCACGCACAGAGTGCTCAGCATTTTCTTTGTCTTTTTTTACTGCTGGGCGGTCACCACAATCTTGATAATTTCCCTAAGTAGGTATGCTTGGCATGAAAAACGTGCGCAGGGGATGCTGGGTGGTCGTCGTGAGGCACGCACAAAAGTGCACTAGGCATCTTCTTGGTTTTGTTAACCGTCAAGCGGTCGCACGAGGCCTGTGCTCACGTGCATGCGCTTGGCAATTTCTTGGTATATTTGAACTGCGGACACGAAAAATTACGATTTGCTATACCGCTTCGCTGTTAATAAGGTAGAAAATAGTGAGAACATGAAGACCGTGCAGCCGCCACTGGCTAGATGTGCCACTTGCACCGTCATCTCTTTCCTGGCTGCCGCTGGATGGCACTACTCGTCCTAGTTGAGGCAGCGGTACCTCTTTTCGAGGATTTGAGCGAGCTACACACAAGCAGTTGCTTCGCCGCCAATATTCACAGGGCCTCAAAAGGGCAATGTTTCCTTAAGCGTAAATGCTGATCACGGGTCCCATGTGGGAACATGTTTCTTAATCGCCCGGAGCTGCAAAGGGCGTGGGAGTGTGGGAAAGCACGGCTGATTTGACCAAAACTGACCGAACCACTCGGTACATGGTAGCATTGTATTTGGTTGCTTCTATACCACTCTACATCACCGCTGCCTTGCTTGCTTCCGGTTCATCGTGATACAAACAGCTGCGTCACATTTGATCAGAATTTGAGTGGCGATTTCCCAGTATTTTAAAGCATCTTTCGGCCCCGAATCAATGCTAAAATGGGCTAAGGGAAGGTCAGACTTTCGTCAGACTCTATATATATGCCGAGGTCAGACAAGACCTGAGCATATATAGGGATTTGGTAGAGAATTATATTCAATTATAAAAATAATTGTAACTGCTTTTGTGAGTACATGGTGCCACCAATATTTTTATTATATTACATTTTGATTTAAAAAAACTGAGGCAGTATTGTGGAAGATCTGCGTTCTAAGTGCATAGGGGCGTGACCTGCTGTAGGGGCTTTCACGAATGAATGTGTACGGGGACTGCTATATTGAAACAACTCCCATTTGAAAGTTTGACCAAAAATTGCACAGAAGTAGCATGCTTTCCACCATTTCAGCTCAGTTCATCAGAATATTTGAGATGTGCCAAACCTTGCAGTGGAGCTTCACATCAGATGTTCCATGCAGTTACACGACACATCTGTTAGGATCTAAAACTCGACGAACCTGTATAGTTCAGAGTTCTGTTTCCATTGCGCAACCAGGTTTGTGCCTGAGTAGTACCAAAAATGAAACTTGTGTTTGTCGGGGACCTGCTCGTAACCTCTTGTGGCCCCTGCATTGTGATAATTGTTCCTCTGACTTTTTTCCAGTGCTTCTGTACACAATGAAGAACTACCACTGGTACTTGAAGCAGACTCTGCGCTTTGAGCCAAGCACCCAGGGGCAGCTTGCTGACCTTCACTGGGATGAAAGCAGTGCCCTGACGCTGCATGTCATTTCTGCAGCTGGCCAGTACTGGCGATACGCCTGGTCTTGGGCTGTCCACAGGAGCCAGTGTGGGACAGAGGACAGCACGGCCGGTGTAGCAGTCATTGATGGAGGTAATGGCTTTGGGCCTCTATCTGGCATCTGTCCATGGATCCTGATCCCAGTTTCGCCCAACCAGATTATGATGCAGTTTGCATGGCAAACTAGTAACTGTGCTTGTATGAGGAGGAGCGTGCCTGGTCTTGGCTTACCTCCTTAATATCTTGCTAATGGCAGACCTCTGCTAGTGATCCAAGTTGAACACACAAGAGAGAGAGAGAGAAGGCTCTTTATTGGAAAAGCAGAGTTTTGCCGGCGTTTGCAAACACCTACATGCTTCTCTGCTAGGTTTCGGGGATGTAGGGAAAATAGGCCCCAGAAAGAGTTGGGCAGAAAGAAGAAAAAAAAGGAAAAGCAACACGAGATAGTGGTACTTTATACAAATATATTTATTTCTTTTTTTGTGTGTGTTTGTTGCTTCCTGACTTTCCTGCTTTTTATGCTTGCCCCCCCCTTTCGTAGACTGCGTGCTGGCAACCCTCTTCAAGGTGGCTGTGGTGCCCCCTCCAATGTGCAGCTACAGGCTCAAGACAGCGGCAAACATTGACCAGGTGGCATTCGGAGTTGGACAGCGCGGAGATGACTTTGTCGTTGCGCTTCATGACCAGAGGAGTGTGGTGTTTGTGCTCCAGGACCCAGGTGTGTTGTGCTTTCTTTTCCTGCCCTTGCTTACTTGCAGTGCGGGTATGCACCTGGTAAACACCTTATTTTCATGGATATTTTCTGTTATTTTATTTAATTAGAAGTTGCATTACTTCGGTTACACCTTGTTATGTTGCGCTATCATTACTCGCATAATTTGTTCCATTGAACCTTGAACACAGATATCTTTTCAATTGTTCCCTCCCTGCCTCCGTATCCCTCTTTTTAGGGCGTTCATGCCCCCTCTGACAATAAAGATATTCCTCCTCCTTGACATGTAATATTACATTCACTTGTGTATCACTTGGATGACTGTGTGCACAAAGTTAAGAAAAACTGATAATAGTTGCAGTGAGAATTTCAAAGAAGTTACCTTAGGCATAACGAGGTTACAGGGTGGCGCGACGATTATTGGAACAATTTAAAATTTTTTCCTGAGCAAACCGCCACTCTGTTCGTGCTCAAACTTCACACGAAGGTCGCATTTTGTGGTCTATTTTGTTTGACACCGAGGGCAATGACAATACTTACCTATTTATTCTGAAAATAAATAAAAATGATTTTCGCCTACGGGAAAATGGCTGTCGATTTAAACGTGCGAGCCAGCACAAGCTGATCTTGGAACGACTGCACCACCTGGGGTATGCATAGCGAAACGCACGTTATGGATTCATGGTAGGAAGGAGCCAAATGATGTAGCAGACGATCAGAAAATGTCAGAGCAGGTGAGGAAAAAAATCCAATGTTTATTGCAGGGGTGAGACAGCTGGGCATATTGTGCATTTTTGATACAAAACTGCATTCCTGCGCCAAGCTGCCCGAAATGCCTGAGAATTCCGAAAACTGTGCTAAACTGCTCCAGAACAGAATGTAAACCAAGAATTTGGGTGCTCTTGTCAGTTTCAGTAAGGAAAAATGCCAACTCGACAACATGCTTTTCCAGCACCCCCAAGGTGATGCTGTTTTTAGTGGTTTGATTGTTGATCAATTCCTCAATAAAAAACACACGTCAGTAAAAATATCCCAGAAATATTTCTGAAAGTCACATTTTCGGGTTGCACATGTGATATTCTGTGCATTTCTAAAGTTTTTTTGTTAAAAACCATAGCAAACTGCCGTGGAAAAATACCTCTGTCAGCTGAAGTGACAAACTATACGTTCAAGTTGATGAAAAAATGGCCCTTTTTGCAGCGTTTTGTAAATTACTATTGTGGTGAAATGGGAGGGATTGAAATGGAAGGCTGTTGTGGTGCAGCGACCGTAATTTGGCTTTGCAAAACTTTTGTCCTGTCTCTACACTTCTGAATGTGTGTACAACAGTCTGGGATTACCAAAATAATTTCACCATTCAAATGATAAGAACGCCTTATAATTGCTTAGTTTTGATTGATTGATTGTAGGGTTTAACGCGCCGACGCAACGCAGGCGATGAGGCGCGCCGTAGTGGAGGGCTCCGGATTAATTTTGACCACCTGGGGATCTTTATCGTGCGCCGAAATCTCGTACACACGGGCGTTTTTGCTTTTCGCCTCCATCAGAATGCTTAGTTTTTCAACTGAATACGTTGAAAGGCACTCTACGCTGTCTATGCATAAAGCCTCAGAATTTAAAAAGTTTGTGAAAAGGTGTGGCTTTTCAAACATTGTGATACTAAGATAAACATGCTCCTAAGGCTGTTTCAGTGTTATGTATGTTCAAAACCAAATAAAAAATGTATTTGTCCTCCCAAGTGGCCAAAAATGTAATTTTTTAAGGCTCCTAAGATGACAAAAAATGTCGTTAACTGCTCCAAACCAAGCTTCTTCTGCTCCAAAATCCAGATTTTGCTGCTCTGAAAACTGCGCCCAAATCTGTTTCAGCTGTCTCACCCCTGTTATTGGCAACGATGAACCGTGGAAATATTTTATTATGATTGGTATCAGCTGTTATGCAAAGATGTGGGATAATCATGAACTAGGGACAAAAGAGATTTTCTGATCGTCTACTACACCATTTGGCTCCTTCCTACTGTGAATCCCAGACGTGCGTTTCGCTCTGCATAACCCAGGTGGTGTTGTCGTTCCAAGATCAGCTTGCGCTGGCTCGCACGTCCAAATCGGCCGCCATTTTCCCGTAAATGAAAATCGTTTTTATTTATTTTCAGAATAAATAGGTAAGTACCGTAGTTTTTTCAGGTGCCAAACAAAATAGACCACAAAATGCGACCTTTGTGTGAAGTTTGAGCACGAACAGAGCGGTGGTTCGATCAGGAAAAATTTTTAAAGTGTTACAATTATCGTCGCACCACCCTGTATAAAGGCCATGAGTCTGTAGCGCCTGCCGTGGGGGTGCTCTTCGGGGGGGGGGGACTACTGGAACAAAACATATCAGTTGGTAATGTATTAGAGGGGTCCACTGTATTTAAACCAGCAGTACAAGGGCACATTATTTGTCTGTTATAGTACAGCTAACTTGGTAAAAATTCTTGAGGGATCATGAAAGCCACTTTGTTTTTTTTTTTTTTTTTTTATACCTATAATAGTAGACTGAAGGAAGCAGATTTGAGTGCATATGTGGATAGGCAAAAATCATATCAAGCTCTTTTTTTTTCTTTCGTTTCCAGGGAGCTTTGTGAAGACTCCCTCTGAAAGCTGCACGTTTCAACTAGAGTGTGCGGGAGGACATAATGGCTTCACGGTTACGTCCCTTACTCCAGAGCACTATGGCCCTTACGGGTTTGTACCCTTGTGTTTGCTATGCACTTAAAAAGCCGCACCCTGCATTTGAATTGGGAAATTGTGTTCTGTGATATTGAACGCAAGACTTCGTGTTAGCCGTAATATTTTCATAAACTGTCCTGACCAGCAGCCCTTCTTAATACTACCTCGCCACGTATTGCACGGGTGTTTGCCCATGCTTACTCAGCGAGGCATTCTTCTATTGGGCAAGAAGTCAGAGGCTTTATTCCCAGTCAAACGATCCATATTTCTAGCAGTCAGTCATTGCAATAAACATGTCTTTCGGGTTGTTGTTTAGGCTGCTGGAAGACTTCTGGGGAGGAGATTTATCCAAATTGCACTGCTAGAATGAGCTCCATAGTCCTGGTGCGGTATTCTGAGTTTGTCCATTTTGAAAACGTCCATTTCCCATCCATTTTATTGTGATGTACATCCCACTGTAGGCTGGCTTTGGATTGACTTTTGCATAACTGTTTTTGCAAACAGATTCTAAACAACTAAACCTATTTTAAGCTATCTTTTATGTGTTTATTTGAACGTATTTTGAAAATCTAAACAAACATGACAAGATTTATATAAGATGAAGTTGACATTTTTCACCACAAGGGGACGAATGTCGAAACATGGCAGCTGTGGCCAGCTATTTCCTGTGGCAGTAAAGCGTAAACAGTGCTACGGCTGCTCAGCTTCTTTGCGCTTGGACCACGATTTGTATGTCCGATACAGTGACCGGAATAACCCTCTGTTACGTATTTTGGCATCGACGCACTTGTGGCCTGCTGACTCCAATTTTTCTTGGGGTTGCTGCGGTACTTTCCGAGTGAAAACCTGCATGAGTGGTCGGGATTTTCGTTTCTTAACTACGGGTCTTCTTCGCGTCAATTCGACAAACAGTAAGCTGGTATGTGTGTTCAAGTACCAGTAAAAGTTTATGAGTTCCATGCCTAGTGCTTGTAAAATTTTGTTCATCTGCTCGGCAGCTATCAAGCTCACAGACTGTGTGATAGTGACAGCATAGATACACCGGCTCAAGGAGGACTGCAACAGTTATATTGTGTCTTTGTTACCAACTGCTGACGGAAAAATACATACACCAGTAGCGAAGAAACAAAGGGCGCATATCACTTAGTCCTTGACACTGAGCCTACGGTGCCGCCATCCAAGTTTGTCTCGCAGCTCGTCGCACAGACAGTGCACAGTCCTCTTTGAGAGGCGGAATGCTTCTGCAGGCATTTCAAATGGTTCAACATTACTTGTTGTCCTCCTGTTCTGCTGGTGAGCCAACAACAAGGCGATGACCGGTACATTGATATTACAACTGCCAAAATAAATAGTCTGCTTTATATCGTCTGCTCCGAGAAGCCGTGGCTCAACACAGTAGCTCTGTGCTTGCTTGCATTGTGTCATATCCAAGTGTTCGCTGTTAGCCAGTCAGGGCTCGCTCAAAACGGACATTTTTGAAACGGACACAAAACGGACAAAACTTCAGAATACCACCCCTGGTGTTACGTTGCACATTAAAAGGGCTCACGAGTTAACATGGAAGGCCACCGTGGCCACAGATTGTAAAATATGGTGCTAATTTTTTTGTGTGGTTTGTGGTAACCCGAGTTCATTATGTAAAAGAGGGTGTGTCAGGGACACATTTTTTTTACTTGCGCCTTCAGATTTTGATAAATGTCTCAAAATACAGCAAAATAATTTAGCAATTACTCCTGCTAACCTGCACAACTGGTTTAATTCTTCTGTAAAAATAATAATGCTTAAGCAAGAATCTGTTTGGTACGATTCTTGCTTACATTACAACTAGATAAATTTACTAGATAAATTTAGATGCACAGCATCCAGAGATAGGGTAGTGTTGAATGAGTTATAGCTTTTAAAGTTTTTGTGTGTTGGTGAACCCTTTTAATTCACTAATGATTTAAAATTCTCTCTTGTGTTCACATGCTGAGGTTTGACAGATTATTTTAAGTTTAAGGTGCACAGCAGATTTTTTTGGCTGGGAAACCTTGTGTGTGGTCAGATTTCGAGGGTAAAGTTAGCAGAAAATCCACCTTACAGTTTTTTTTTTCCATCACGGGTCATTTTAACTACCTCAAATTGAAACTGAAAGTACGTCAAAAGCTCCTCTAACATACATGCCAGACCATGGTGGTTTTCCCAATTTCGCTGTCTGTACGCTTTCGGGCGAACATTCACAAGCCGAAAATAAGGTGTTGGGCAAACATTTTAGGGCAATTCCTTGTCAAAGTTAATGCAGGCCAGCTTGCATTTGACCTTTGTCTTTACAAACGGTGCTTATTACAAGCTTATGTGCAGGCAGGAAAGGAAACAGTATTCCAAGAGCTGTCTTTTACTGCATTGAGGTAGTTTCTGCACCCATGGATTAGCTTACAAATGTTGGTAACGGGCAGTTTTCGATGGCACGGTGTGCAAGTTGTGTGCCCTTATTAAACAGTTTTCCAGCCTTTTAGAAACAAAGAGATGCTTGCTGTAATTTTTTTTTTTTTTGCACACGCTTTTGTTAGCAGTATCAAGTGCTGTCATGCGTGTGAGTGCAGTTTGTTCAGCAGATGCCCACATCTCTCTTTAAAGGGGCCATGCAGACAAAATATGTTTGTTTTGTTCGAAAGATTTCGTGTTTTGTAGTGCCCCCAGCACTTGTCCGGAAGCAAACGATGCTTTATTCACTGAGAAATTAATCAGTTTAAGTTAAAATTCTGATTCTCCCACCAAATCGTGTGCTTTCGCAACGTCTGCAATGACATCACAAGAACCGCTCTGCAGCCGATTGCAGAGCCTCATTTACCATGAGTCAACCTAGATGGCGCCACCATACTGCGAAGGGCCGTTTTCTGCCTTTGCTTTGTTTTTGACCGTATTTGTACCCGGCTTGTTTTTGTCAAGGTATCAAATAATTGTTTTGTGAAACATGGTGTTCGCTCAACAAGTATGGCCATGTAAAACACCGTTGCTTACTCCAGTCGGCCAGTGTTGTCCAAGACAATCCCAAAGTGCTGCAGTGCTGTGCAGCTAAAACAAGCATAGTGCGTGCAGTACCAACAGCAGTACACATCGGTACTTTCGTAACTTCTGCTTTTTACCACACCATTTATACTGGTATAAAAGGAATGTGTCCTTAATTTAAGCGCGAATAGCTCGTTTGGCAAGCTCGTAAGCCCTGTATAATTTGCGTGTGCTTTTGGTGGCCTCAGCTAATCGCTGAGCTGTCGCATATGACATGATAGGTTCTGTTCCGGGAAATGAGCTAGTGGGCCGCATGGCCATTCCTTTTTTTCCTAATTATATAGCTTATTTGAGCTAAGCTTGTATTAAAAGTGGTGTCAGTATGATTCTAGTGAGGCAGTCTTTTGAATGAAAAAAACTTGTGTTTTGTTCTGTGCTTTGATTGTGAGAAGCAGGACCCGCGGCACTATGTGGCGCAATGGTTCACTCTTTGCAGGATTGAATTTGATGGGATCGAAGCACCTGAGCACTCGCTCAGCCTGCACCATTGGACGTGGCCTTCTGAAAACTACCTGCTCTGTGTGTGCACCTCAGAGGCCTCCCATCGACTTCTGCGAGTGGACATCAGTCATGGAGAACAGACGCGTCTTGTTGCCAAGTAAGACGTCTATTACTAAGGAAGAGGGAGAGGAGGAAAAAAATTGGTGCCCCTGCTTTGATTTGCTTGACAAACATGCTGTCATTCTGCATGCATGCTTTACTAAGCCGATGTTTAGGTAATTGTTAGCCCCTGTTGTGTAAAATTGGGTAAGGGTTAGTTGCATACTGCAGCAATTCAGGATTCACGTGAGCAACAGTTGAAAACTGAGGTGCTTGCTGAAGTTTTCTTGGTTGTTTTTTGGTGCGTTTAGTTTGGCGCACCTGTATGCATTCTTTGTGTCTATGTACTTCGTCTTCGTCTGTTTATCACCCCTTTTATTCTTTCCAGTGAACATGAACCAATTACCTCAGCAAGTTTTTTTTTAGTTTACAGATGCGTCAAGCCTAGTGTTACAAGCCTAGCTATTTCTTCCACTTTGTTCTTAATGCCTTGGGTCAGGCTAAATGTCACGAAATTTGTAACAGAAGTGTAAATCAGATGCATTGTTGTAGTGGCCTTCGTGAACGGAAGGGTATGGGACTGGAGCTGACACACTGATATAGTTTAGCAAGGGAATGGAAAATGCTGTTGCTGTCTGTTTGAGGTTGTGAGCAGGTCACTTGTAATGCCAAACATTCAGCAGGGTACAATGAACGTGGCAAAAGCATGTTTCATTACATGCATTCGCGCATATTTTCGTGCTTGCTTTCAAAGGTTGGCCCCATCTAGTTTCTCTTACTTTGAAGTGTCTCCCAATCCCTCGTTTTGGTTTATACATGCACTTTGCAACATTTACCTCGTTTTGGTCTATATATGCACTTTGAAAAGTTTATTTTTGTCGGGTAAGAGGAGGAAGAAGTACATAAGAAAAGGAGATCACTTCAGCTGTACTTTCATAAGGAACAGTGCTGTAGGCTGTGGCTGCATGGAGCCACCAAATGGTGATGTCTGTTTGGACGTTGTGGCTTTTGTCTCACAGGGCTATGACTATGACTATACTTGACTATGCAGGCTATTGTGCACCTTGGAGGACTCTGTGCTTACGCTGTGCACAAGTCTTGATGGGTCTGTCATTTGCCTTCAGTATCAAGATGGCAGCTGTGCCACACTAACTGCAGGTACGTGAACAGGTGGAAACTTGTACCGTATTTTTGCGCATATAACCCGCCCCTGCATACAATCTGCATCCACGCTTTCAGCCCGCCGGAAAAAAAAAAAAATCCTTGCGTATTGCCCGCACATTTGATACAGGAAAAGCTGCACCAAAGCTACTGCTCAAGGATCACATACTGTGTAGACAGAAAAAGCATATATTTAGCAAGTAGAATACACTGATTGCAAGACAAAAGTCACAATTCACTAATAAAATTCAGTTGTTGAGTGTGCTTGTCCCTGTTTTTTCTTGCGCAATCTCTGCCATGGAAGGCTTAGTCAGTGTTAGTGCGTAGGAGCTTCACGGCACTACGCGCATTGCCGTGAAGCTGCGCTAAAGGAAAAACCCCACGTATTATCCACACCCCTACTTTTCTACTGAAATTTTCGCATTTTTGGTGCGGGTTATACACACGAAAATACGGTACCCAATGTGTAGTCATCCACTGTATATTACTGTGGTATAAATTGCCATTTCAGCCCTTCAAACAGATTCTTCAGAGTAAACTATGGGATTGAGTGCATTTTCACAGCTGCCTCCGTAAGCTGTATATTTAGAATGTGCCTTTAGTCATGCTATAAAGTTTATTTTAATGAACACATCTCAAAGTCTCATCTTTGTAAAAAAAAAACCAAAAAACCAGTGAAACGAGTGCTCATCCTGTAAGTTCTCTGTCATGTTTCAGTGTTCTGTTTTGCTATTTTTCGAAATTACTTGGGAACCTTTCAGCAGCCTATTCTGCCTCACTTGCATCAGAAGCAACATGTATGTACGTGGTCTTCCATGCGTTCTAGAAGTGCGTGACTGGGGGATACCGTCTCAATGCGATCAGTTATCACAAAAACCTGGGCTTGCCATTACCGTTCAGGCAGTGTGTCAAATTGATGCATATGACCATAGGACTTGTGTTACTTTATTTACTTTGTTAATCTTGGCAAAGAAAGACAAAAATTGTGCATAGTTTAATGAGAGATTGTTTGCTTTCGAATCTATGTTGTCTAACTTTGGAATTTATGAGCCTTCCAAATCTGCATCAGTAATCAGTCGCCATTCCTTGAGTGCATTTTTGCAGACAAGAGTGTGTTGTATTTTGTACTTAGCATTGAAAGCATGCTGTGACTGTAGGTGCTCTGTGCACAGCCAGGCTGCTGCAGTAACAACTCCTTGTATGCGTGCAATGTGGGCTGTCTCGATGGCCACTGGATTTGTGCATCCCGTGTGTTTACTGTGGCAGATGGTACATTGGCTCCATGGCTTCGTTCAGACGGCACACAGCTGAAGCTTCCAAAGCCTTGCCCTACAGTTGCTGTCTGTGAGGTCCTGAAAAGGGTAAGATGAGGTGGGGGGCATGTTGGCCTGCCTCTGCCTTTGAACCTACTTTAAAGGTGCATGCATGAAGTTTTTATAGTTAATAGTTGATTATTATTGATTTGAATCACGTTCACGAATAATATCGTTTAAAAATTACACTGCATGTTTGTCGTCCTTAAAAGTTGTCGTCCTCAACATTATTGTAGGAATTGGCAACCTAGGAATTTTTTGTCAAGAAAAGAGAGGGGGGGGGGGGCTGCTGCTGAGTGTGATGATTGACATGCAGTAAATAGCAATGTGACTGTGGCAGGTATCGGCCACGGGTAACCACTCTACTTCACCATGGAACACTTTGACGCTTAGAGGTTGGAGACTGTTTTGGAAGTAGTGTTTTGCTGCTCTCCTCTCTCCTTTCCCCAACAGCCGACGGTGATAGGCCTTTCCCAGCGTTTCGAGTTGTTCTGCAACGACGTGAAGATCTGTGATGACTGCACGTCGTTCAGGCTTCACGGCAAGTTTCTGCTGCTCACCACGCACAGGCACATACTGCGCTGCCTGCTGCTGGACTTTGACCTTGCTGGTGAGTCGCGAGTTGCCGTTATGGCAGCGGAAACTGAGTTCCCATTATCATATTGAATGCAGTGCGTGCTTCTTGGGTCTGAGCGAAGATTTGCTTGTATGACACAGTGCTTCATCGTCATCTTCGTCATTTTATCATTTGCTCCTCACTGATATCACAAGATGGCGATGAGTGGGGCGTAGGGCAGTGATCTTTGTGGGAAATAGTGGCAGATGAGCAGATAACTGAGTGGGAGGATGTGGCATTTCACCTCCTGACGAGTTGTTTATCCACTCACCTGAAGGGTGTGTGGTGAGGAGTGGATGGAGCAAAAGCTCGTTGGTGTGTTTGCATGCGTGTGAATACACACCCATCACCTGTCATCGTATTCCAAGCTGTTACTAATCCCTTTAAAATTAACCCTGCATTTTGTTTTTACGCACTGCAGGCAGCACTGAAATAAAAGGTGACGTTGGGGAATGTAGGCCTGCAAAGCGTGTTACTCGATTGAAATCTCGTCAAATTCTGGGTGGCTGTGAGTTTTACATGATGCAGTTCAGTCGTAGGTCATAGCATGTAGCTCGCGCACAGAAAAACAGCGACTATTATTTTGTCAAATTTACGGCAACATTGGAAAGCTGTGCTGCTCTTCATGCTTTGACTGTGGCTTTGCTAGATGTTACCATGATGTTCATTTAGTTTCGTGCTTGCTGCAAAGCTTCGTTCCCACAGAAACTGACGAGATTGTAGTTGTCGTATGTGTTGGTGTGAAGCTACTCACACCACATCATTATAGTGGTACTACAGAAGGCATGGGATGCCTGTGTTTATACTGTCTGCCGCTTGGTGACGAGCCTGTCTAGACAGGAAGGCATTTGTGTGTGTTTTTTGTTGTTGTTGTTGCTGTCTCTCATAGTGGCTCCATACAATATCTATGTCCCGCATGTGTCTACACCTAGCTTGTGTAGGAAGCCTTATGGAGGCTTTGCTTTAGTCACGTACCTCATGGAGTTAAACGTACAAAAGCACACTCGAGCAGGGTCCTGGTTGCTGGTAAGTGCTGCAGGGTCCCTTTAAAGGCATAGATGCCAATGGGTACATAGTAAAATAAAAAGCTCAATTTTTCACCCAGTTTTTCAGTCCACATGGAGCGAAATGTTATTAATAACATGGTTTCGTAACTAGGTGACGTAGTATGCTAGTCTGTAGGCAGCAGCTCAGCATGGAATCTCCGTAAGATTGGTATGCACTTTGTAGGCCTTCTGAGTGGTGGATCCATCGAGGCCTTGAATGACGCCCCTCGAGAGCTGGAGAACGGCTCGCTGTTGGTGACCAGCGTACCAGACAACGGCCGCGTGGTCCTTCAGCTTCCGCGTGGGAATCTGGAGACCATTTCACCAAGAGTGCTTGTGCTGGACAGGGTCTGTGAGCATCTGGACAGGTTGGTTGGATTTTTCTTCCTTCCTGTGTTTTTTTTTTTTTTTTTTTTATTGCACAACATTCTCTTGCTAGTAAACGGGGCTTTTTTTTGTGGAGTCAACCCAAATTTCCATCCCTATTTTTTTCGTGGTGTTAATGCATTTCAATGCATTTTCTACATGGAGAGGAAAGGCAACAGGTGCGATGGTGTTGTAATACCCAAGAATGACGATGTGATGCATTTTACTATGACCGCCTTCGAACGCATCCTACTAACAAACGATGCTGAAAACACAGTGAGATGTGGACGATTTGTGTATGCCCGAAATCAAATACAGAGGCATTAACGCAGCTCTAGTATTTATGTGCAGTATATCCAAATTCCAATTGGAGAATTTGTGTCGGTGGGTCTGATGGAGGCTGGATTCCGTGTTACGGCATTCATGGCAGATAAACGCAGCAATCATTGTGCATGGAGACTGTGGCATCAGCATGTATAAGCCGATGAACCGCTGTAGTAATTACACTCAATTATGACGTCAGGTTTAGTGTGTTATACCATTGATTTCATTGGTCCTACTTTAGACTGTACACATTCATGTAAACTGCTAACACCTACAAAGAACGCTC
This sequence comes from Haemaphysalis longicornis, assembly GCF_048455015.1. Classification (NCBI taxonomy): domain Eukaryota; kingdom Metazoa; phylum Arthropoda; class Arachnida; order Ixodida; family Ixodidae; genus Haemaphysalis; species Haemaphysalis longicornis. The sequence continues at coordinate 249,463,870 of NW_027526295.1, forward strand.
CGCACTACATGGCAATTCCACAATATATGCCTCAATTTTTTTTTTCTCTGTCTGCTTGGACTCGGTGAAGTTGTTTCTATGTGTTTCTTGCACCTCATACTGTTCTTTGATTACCATTTTTCAGGGGCGAGTATGGCGATGCATTCCTCCTGATGAAGATCAACCGTATCAACCTAAACCTCCTTTGTGACCATGACCCTTCAGTACGTTTCCTCTTTGAATTTTCAGTTCAGGGCTTACTTTAAGAACGAAAACAAGCTATTCCTTCTGTGTTAGAAAAGAGGCGAATAATCGTGCTTTGTTGGGCACATGGCTAACAACAGTTTTAAGAACTGATTTGTGCTGATTTTATGCTATGTGTGTGACTTTACCCATACATCCTTTAGTGTTGTTGTAGCAGAACTTGAAGTTTCCTATGGTAAAGATGCTCTGCATTTATCAGCAGGAAAGTTGTATGTTACAGCAGGAAACACTAGAAATACTTGGCAGCTGTATGCTGAAATAATCTCAACTTTGCCTGTGTGCCCCACCAACAAGCACGTAATATTTCTTCTGCAAGACTTTGCCAAGATTTTGGCTGCGTTCCAATTCTCAGACAGCACAGAAAGCAGTCTAATTAGACATCCAAATAGGTGTAAAAGCAACGAGTATTGGAATATACAGCCACACCGCTGCAGGCGAAAACATCAAAAACACTGTAACACACATATCAGTAAGTGCAAGCCAAATTTTTGTAAGCAAAAAAAAACCATGAAACTAATAAATGCAAGGCTTGAAAAAATAACTAAAAGCAGTTGAAAGTCAAGTAAATTGCAAAAATGTTTTCAGCCTAAACAAACCACATTGTTTACATTTTACATATAAAGCTGGCACTGGCGTCGTTTTTTAGTTGGGCGGCAATGTAAGCAGCATTTTTGCAGACTTGGGACAGTGTCTTCTTGAGCTGCCTACCTTGATGTCTTCGTGAAAATTAGAACAGGGCTCAAGATGGCTGCATACCTTACCATCTATTAGGGTAAATGGATTACACCGTTAGGTGGTCCTTAAGTGTAGCACGTGGTTTGTGATGCACCAACAGTCACGCTACTTCTGAAGTCTCATCATGTTGTGTTGTAGCTGCTCATTCTGGAAGTCTGTGCATGCAGCATGCGTAATGTGAGAATCATTTGTTCCCACTTGGTGCTCCTTGTTGATGCAGTCAGTTGTTCTGTTTTTTATAGGCCTTCTTGGGAAACCTGACAGAATTTGTGCAGCAGGTGAAAGAGCCTACAGACCTTAACGTCTTCCTGTCGGGGCTGACGTAAGTTCACTGTAAAGCTAGCTACTGATGAATAGCAATGTAAATTAATCTTTCTCGTAACCTTTTCTTCCAGGGACAAGGATGTCTCGGTCACGATGTATGCATCAGCATATCGAGCTCGAAAGCGAGTACCTTTCGCTTTCAAAAGGAGCAAAAGGGATGAAGTTTGTGATGCCATGAGAAGTGTTCTTGAACAACTGGACTATGACAGGTAACATTGCTCAGTCAGCAAGAACCCTGTGCATTCCTCGCAATCTGACAGCCAAGAAGGGAGAAATTTGTGGGGTGTTTAGAGAGATCGTAGCACAGACTAACCAGGCAATTGTGCAGGGTCGCCAATTCTGTCGTGTGAGGCTTTATCTTATAGCATGTTGACAAGCAACTTTGCTTCATTTGTACTAAATTTATGCTGCTTTTTTGTGTTTTTTTTTTTTTTTTTTTCATTTAAGTATATTCATCTCGCACCTGTTTCTCAACTGTAGGTAATGCCATGAGCATAATGTGCGAGCTTACCTCAGATATTTAGATTGCTTTTTTTTTCTGTAGATATATCTCCAGTAAAAAAAAAATAATGATACCCTAACTATAGATTGGGTATCATCTGTATTGTTAGATTTTGGTTATTGTTGCACCCTTCTTGTTAACACAGCAGCAGCATTGGTCAAGTGATCACCCATAAGGTAATCCCGCAGCAACCACGGCAAGGCAGGAGTGTACAATTAACAGCTGCGCTATAAAAATGTGCCTTTGGGATTAAATAATAATGATGGTCACATGCTCATAACTGGCATGCAAAAATGCTCCCATTTGTTCCTGCTGTTGGTGCAAGTAATTTCTGCTGCCAGGTACCTGCTGTCGATACTGACATGTCATGCCAAGAAGACGGAGCCGGAACTGGATGAAGCACTCTCCAAAATCTACAAGCTTAAAGGTAAGTTGGAGTGACATCACCCACACTTATCATCCTTTATGCGAGAAAAATGGATTCAACAGCAATTCCCAATTGTTTTAATAGACCACCAGCAAATTTTCAGGCTGCTGGCTTATTACCTTCTGGTGTGTACGTTGAATATCGTAAAGTGACATTTTTGTCTTGTGTGTTGTGCGCAGGTGCTGGAAACAAAGCAGGCATAACGTGTGAAGCAGCTCTCAAATACCTCTTCTATCTGGTGGACACAAAGGACCTGTTTGACGTCGCTCTGGGGACGTACAACTTCGACATTGTTCTCATGGTTGCTGAGAAATCTCAAAAGGTACTGATCAGCAATGTAAAATAAGAAACATCATATACTGCTGGTCCAGAGCTGGCGTAAGCTGCATTTGATCAGTTCTGGTCCATGTTTAAGTGCTTCTACATTTGAATTTTTAGTTACTGGGAAGCAAAACAAAAAGACAAATAGAACTTGAATAGCCCCACTTGTGACACCCATTCCACCATTTTTTTTTCTTTTTTCTGCTGACAATGTCACTGCACATTGTGTCACAAGATATGAAAGAAGAAGTTATTTCATTGTGCAAAGCACATCGAAAATTCCTTCAATTTTTGCCATGGTATTGGGTGGTCCGGTCAGCTTATATTTGGCTGAAGTTTACATGCACCATGGTGCCAGGGTTGTGTACCAAGTTGGTTCAGCTATGTGCTGTGGAGTCAGGGCCGTAGCCAGAGGAAGGGTTTGGTGGTTCGAACCCCTCCCGAAATCTTTTCCAGGCAGCACGTGAGCAATACTTACTGTTGCTTTCGGCAAAACTACCCCCTACCCAAAATCCATAACGCCCACTGAAAAAAATTTCTGGCTACGGCCCTGCGTAGAGCTGAGTCTATCTGTGCCAAGGACAAGAAGAGAAGACGAGGCTAGGATCAGGCGTGCTTTGTGATCGGTCTGAGCATTACCTTTGACTGTGCTTGTAAATATATTTAAGTATTACTGAGATCTGTGAGCTTCCTACCAGCATCTTTGGTACAGTATTGAGCTCAAACTTACAGATGAGAAATAATTTTTTCCAACTGAAAGGCATAAAAGAAGAAAAAAAAATGCGTGGGACATCAACCCTAGTGTCTGTCTCTTGCAGTGAATTCCTGGCTTGTGCTAAAGTTAGCAACAAGACCCACAAGAGCATCAAATGCTCAGTGGCACCTGAAATAAAAGCTGAAGTGTATTCTGTGCCGCAGGGGACTATAGGACTAAAAATATCCATAGGAAGAATGGCTGTAAAGCTTGGAAGTAGTTGATTGCTGGTAATTAATGCTTAGTAAGCAGAATAAGGGGAAAGTGAGTTACAGTTGTACATGTATTTTGGGGGGTGAAATTGATTTAAGGATATTGCTTTGAAATAAGCAAGTGTGAAAATGGGCTGAGAGGATCAAATAGCTGACCAATGTTGAACACCAGCTTGGTTCAGCTGCACTGTGTTAGGTTAACTTTAGATTTTTTTTGTCTTTGATTCCAGGATCCCAAAGAGTACGTTCCTTTCCTGAACAAGCTCAACAAGCTGGAGCCCAATTACCGCCACTTCACTATAGACATGCACCTAGAGCGATATAAGAAGGCCCTCAAGAACATCAGCCTTTGTGGCAAGTAAATTTACCTCCCACACTGTTCTTTTTTTTCTTTTTTTTTTTTCTTTTTTTGCCTGAACTATGTATACTCTTTGAGATTATTGGTCCGCAATTGTAGTGCATTGTAAAATTTTTTATCTGCACTGACGTGTTTTAATGCATGTGCTGACCAGGCCTTCGTTAATTTTATTTTCACCCTTGCTGCTATCCCACCAGGTTTCTGTACTTTTAAGAACAGCATGAACATGTCTAAGGAGCTTTCTATCTAAGACAGCAAAAAAATTTGTAGTCTGCGAGAGAAATTTAAAATTTGGTGGGTACCTGCCAGAAAAAGTAATGCGAAGTTGTCTAAAAAAGCTGACAGGATGCTCCACCTGGATAATTATTTTACAAAAATTGCTTGGAAGGGCTGTGCTTTCCCAGAAGTCTGGAAAAGCTTTGCTTCATAAAAGATAACTCTTACTCAGAAATCTCGTATCTAAAATAAAACTCTAAGGGACCAGTAACAATTGTTTTTGTTGTCTGTTCCTGTTTACTGCAATTTAAGGTCGCTGGGGGTCTATTTATAAAACAAAAGAACAATAGCTACGGCAATGTTGTTTTCATTGCCTTGATGAAGAAATTGTAAGCATGGAAATAAAAAGAAAAAAAGCCTGAAAAAGAAAAGCAGGCAGGCCATTTTACAAAATCGTTCGTTCACCGTTAGTTTATTTCAAACACAAAGAAAACGAACTGCTTAGAGAGTTCCCTCTGTAGCGTACAGTGGGAGACTATATAGGTATTGTACACATAATCCAGGCTCGTTGAGTTGGCATTTGGCCAGTTCATTCACCTCCTCCCCCTTCTTATCCATCACTAGACAGAGGTAGTATGTTTTGCAGTCATGCTGCTTCTGTGTTTCCTGGGATTCATCCTTCTGGTTCCAATTGCCTGCCTCTGCTCTTACTAAGATCATCATCAAGTGTGTATGCGTTTGAAGCTTAAAGTTTTGCCATATTTCGTCTATACATGTTTTCTTCGATGTTGACATCATCAGTGATTTATTTATTTACTTATTTATTTGTTTGTTTGTTTGTTTGTTTGTTTGTTTGTTTGAACTGCTCCCCAACAGCGCGAGGGCTTCTCGGGTGAAGCATTGGGTACATGAATATAAGGCATACAGGAGACAACATATAGGAAGGGAAACATTTCAAAAATGGGTAAAAATAAATGTGTGGATATATATACATATATGTAGATAATGGTGACTACTACACACTACCCCTCAGCAAAACAAGAAAGAAAACAAAACTTTGACCTGGCTATAATTTTCGCACTGTCTGTCAAATGGTGCAACGTTCAAAATCTTAGCTGAGAGCCTTTCAAAGGGACACAACTGTTAACCATGGGAAATAGTCCATAAGAAAGTACATTGTACGTAGACAAATGACGTCCAAACAAAAAATATGAATTGTAATGCGCAGAACCCAAAATTATGGTTTGTTGACATCATTTGACAAGTGGTATTGCTGCTACTCATTTTCATGACGAAGCCTGGCATGCTATAATTTGACTTATGTACGAAGAAATCATGTGGTTTGTGCTATCTGCTGCATACTTTCATGCCTGCGTTTTATTTTTCTGTGGCTGTACATGTTCCATAGCCATAGAAAGGTAAGACTTAGGGTTTCTAATTGGTTTTCAAAATAGTATTCAGTGGTGTGCCTCCCCACTGTAAAATCTGCTTTATCAGATCTAATACCTGTGCTACACATGCGTTTGAAAGGACATTGCAGTCGAATGACCTTCAAAATTTCACATGCCATTCGAACTGGAAGGAGCTCCGCTAATCTGCACAACAATTCTCAAAGGCAGTTGAAAGATTCCACGTGCGCCCGCCATGTCCTTGGTGTCACCACTGCTGCCCTGTTTCATTGTTGACAGTAATTTAATTTTAGAGTAAAATGAGCAAAAAACTGTTATTACCGATCAAATTGATAACAATCTTCAGGCGCGCACAAAACATGTGCTGACAGCCAGTATTTTTTTTTTCTTCGCAGCGCCGGTGTTGAGAGTACCAAGTTACCCTGTGATCATAGAGCGAGAGATAGAAAACAAAAGCAAGTGAGAACTTATGAAGATTGTGCACTTTAAATCCCAATTTTTACTTGTAAATAATTGTTTTTGAAATTATGGCTTGCAGAAACTGCTTCTGAGGGTACGACCATTCGCATTTCGAAGGCCTTTGAGAATTTCAACGGTCGGATGTCGTTCTCCTTCGACTCAAATGGCATTTCAAATACCTTTGAAAAACGTCGTGTAGCAGCTCGAAGGTGTCATTTAAGCCAAAGGACATTCGACTCAAAGGCCTTCGAAAGGCACATGTAGCACAGGTATAAGTCGCAGTGAATAATTTCATATGGAATACCCAGGGCATGAAGATCATGATTGCGCTTGCAGATCAGTAACTGCTGGGTGCAATTTGCTGCGTGACGCCGTCTCAACTGCAATGTTCATAGATGCGGCTCGCAGCATCGTGAGCTACCAGTTGGTGTGCATACGTGTCAGCAGATTCTTTCTCCGTGGCATCGCACTTCTGATACTGAGTGGATAGACATCTCACTGGAAGGAACAAAAACGAAACATGTTGTTTAGCTTAGACCTTTTCATGCTGTCGTCATTGTTCCAGTGCTCACTTGTGCTCATTTGTGCATTGTTTGGGGTCTCACTCAGGTCCAGCCCATTTTGACGAGTGCCTCAAGCTCATCAAATCACAGCGGTTGTACACAGCAGCCCTCAACCTCTTCCCTGAGGGCTCGCAGGAGAACAAGGTACCAACCTGTTTGAGTGGGCACTTGCTGAACTCTTTTCGTGCCACCGAAATTTGGCCCATTTTTAAGCGGCCCTAGCAATATTTTTCTTTTTGTTGAAGATGTCGTGTAAAACGTGTTGCAGCTCATGAGAATGTAGCCCTACAAGTGCTCATTTCAGTGAAAAAAAAAACATTCAGGAAAGCTTTCACTCACGCGCAAGACTTGAATGGCGAAGCTGCTGTAGGTGAGCATTGCTGGACATACTGTTAAGTTTCAGAATCATTGTTTATTTGCGTAGTTTCGGTGCTGGTAATCATCGTCATATGCATCGAAGAGGTCGTCGTCTTCTTCGCAGCGAGTGGTGGATACAAAGCCATCCTCATCATTTGTGGGGACCAGGGTTCTTACGGCCACCTAGCTCGCACTCGAGCCTCGGCCGCAAGGCTAGCTCCACTGAACACCACCATGGACCGCCAATTGACGTAGCGGCAGCGAACAGCAAGGAACACACAAGACACAGAAATTGCCAACACCGACGTTTATTGCACTGCAATAAGGACGTCGGGCGCGTCGCTCTACCACCGCCAAGACCACTTCAGTCAGGACAGGAGAAACAGGCGCGAGGGCGGACAAAGGAAGGTCAAAAAGGAACAACACGTACTTACAACCGCTCCCAATGATGGCTGGTATCCAAAGAGCCTTCCTGCGTCGTCCGCACCAGACCAGCCCGCTCGCAACTCCTAACAAACCGGTCATGTGAGGGGCTTGGCCGCGCCCCCGCTCTCGCAGGCATCCTCCCGGGGCGGGAAGCGCGCGGCCGCAGCGGAGAGAGAAATAGGGAAGATGGCGAACCTCCATAATTCCCACACATTGTAGGCTTGAACCATAGTGAAGCTACAGGATTTCTTTATAGGGAGGTGAAGCTCAAGTCTGCCGAGCAAGGGCAGCACTGATTTTATCGTGAAGCGGCAGCTTTGTCCTTTCCCAGAAGTCAGAGGGGTTCCCGCCGCACTTTCCACATGCTGGGTTGGGTGGCTCATGGTCTCCCTCAATTCGGGAGTGCGGGAAAGAGCAGACGCTCCCACAGTCATTTCACGATGTCTACAGTGGCAAAACTGAAAGGCAAGGCAAACCCCCAATATTGTTGCATGGTCGGCTGCCACAACAGTAAGGCAAAAGAGAAGAATCTATCCGTGAAATTCCACAGACTCCCTGGAGCAAAAGTGCACCAAAAGGAAAGACTGTAAGCATGGCCCACTGCGGCTCAAAAAGTTGGCACTTCCCGTCTTTCAGAATGCGAACTAATGTTCTAAAATTATGCCGAGTCTCCCTTCCATTTCCTTAAAAAATGCGTGCTGCCAATGATTCTTTCCTGCTATAATAAACAACTTGGGAGTTGTTTAGCTGGTGCCATTCGATAACATCCGTATGGCACTATAGCTTCACACCCTGCATGGGTGGAAAACAATAGCTTCTACCAGTCTGCCTGGCTGTGCTAGCTGTGTTCATTCTTGGTGCTATAACATGTTCTGGATAGGATTAAAACGAATTGATTGCTGTTTGTTTGTTTTTTCGCACATTTACTAATAGTAGTAAATCAAAGAGTTATTCACCATGTTCTGTGTATTAATAGTAATTAAGAGTTATGCACCGCAAGCTGCTCCGTTGTTTCCGTGAACTGTCACTCTAACCCGTAGTTGCACTTTACATAGTCAATTTCTGTGACGAGCGCTGCAAACAAAAATTTCCTCAAAGAGAAGCAAAATGGAAATGCGGCTTTGTAAGCGCACCCCATTAGTAGCGTGTGCCTTTTTAATGCGTCTTTCGTATGAGGGTCAGAAATGATACATTAACCAGAATCAGTCATGTTTATGTGCCCCCTGTGTCGCCCTTTGGCAGGAAGTGTGGGGCATCTACGGGGACTACCTCTTTGAGAAGAAGCACCACGAAGAGGCTGGCCTGGTGTACCAGCGCTGCGGGAAGCTGGAAAAGGCCCTGAGAGCCTTCGAGACCTGCCTCAGCTGGAGCCTGATGCTTACGGTGGCGTGCCAGCTGAACTACAACCACGACAGCCTGCAGGCCCTTGCCAGCAGGGCAGTGGGTGAGTCGGGGGGGGGGGGCTAATGCTCTGCTCATCTGTATTTCATGCGGGCCTCAGAATGTGACTATATTTCCTGGCAAAGGCAGTAGTTAGTCGGGAGTAGACTCGGTTCCGTACACATTGGGTTTTTCTCTGTGTTGTGAAACCCGATAATGCCTGATACCGTTTCACCCTTTTGAGCGACATTTATAAAACTTGGGTTAAATGCAAGTTCTCCGTGAAGATATTCCAGAAATCAAATAAGTATGGTCGTGAAGTGCAACTGTTCTCTGAAACAAAGTTATTCTGGCACGACGAAACTGGTATGATTATAAGCATAATTTCTAATTGAGGCTATACTGTGAATCTGCGCTATTCAAAAATTCTTCCTGCTTTGATAGCGCCCTTGAAAGAATTGCTTCAAAATGTGTTTCAGCTATAAATGTTGGAAGAGAATCACAAGAACACAAGTGCATCTGACCCATTGATAAGGCGTTGGTCAGTTTGATTTTATATCGCAGTTCAGCTAGATTTTAATAACTCTATTGAGTATCAACTGTACAGGCATTAAAGCAGATGATTTTGGATTTTTTTTTATGGCCATTTTGAGCTGCAGTGTAGGTAACTACTGTGCAGGTCAACCTAGCTTCACTAGATAAGGTTACACAGTATCGGCACTCTTTTCTCCCATTGTTCCGTGCCGCCACCATGATCATTGGTCAGTCGGCCTAACGTGACATTTGTTTACACTGCAACAGTTCGTGGGCGCACCACCATTTTGTTGTTTATGCGCTTTAATTGGTTAACTCTGGCAGTCTTAGCTTTTCCTCCTATCTCTGCGGCTGTGCGCAACTGATGTTGTTCCTAACGGGAATCAAAGATAATGCTTGTAGCAGCATTTCAGCGGCAGAAGCGTGTCTGAATATGCCGTTTTGCTGAACCTTCAGCAGTGTTGTTAACAAACGACCCGGTCAAAGTTAGCGGCGACGCAGTTGATGCTGCAATCTCACAACACTGATAAACACCAAAATGGCCGCAGTGCATGAGCGGCGGTACTCTCACTCCTTATCTAGGGACACAGGTCAACCCTATTAAATACTGCAGGTACAAAAGCACCGATGTGCAGTGGGGTCTTTTTTACCAGCATTAGCTCTTATTTCAGTCACCAGGCCACAAATTTTTGGCATTTCGTCTTACTCAAAACTCCGCTTATGTTGAAATTGTCAGTGGTTTTCATGACTTCGAGTTAAGGAGGGATTGCTGTACTTTTTAAAATAAATTTTTATTAAACGTTTGCTGTACCCGGCACTTCGAGTGTCCTTGCATACAGAGGAAGCCTACAGCAGGTTTTTACAGGCTTAAAATTTGATGTCACAACCCCTTTAAGCATTGCACCTGCCTTGTGAATGTTTTCTTCTCTAAATTACTTTTGCAGAGGCATTGTTGCTTGCCAAGCGCTACAAGGAGGCTGCTGAGATATGTGAAACATTCTTAAAGGTTTGTATCTGTTTTCCTTCCTAAAAGACACCTCAGCTTATCTTGCTCACCCACTCAAGGACACATGCTCAAAAGAGGCGAAATTTTCTGTCTTTGTAATGTACCAAGGGAAATGTCATGCATAATTTACTCGCAGTGCACAGTACAGCAAGCAACTGTTGTTCATTGTCCGAGTCAAAAACCAGCATCGCTTCATGTCGAGCAATGTCATTCTCAGTACACAGCAGTAGCTGTCATTGTTATAGGATATATCTGAGCACATTAGATGGCAGTTGATAACACTGTCTCGCAGTGTTGGTACGCTCATCTTTATATTCCTTTTCGATCTCTCACACAGGATGAGGACAAAACGCTACAGATCCTACTTGACGCACACATGTGGGACACTGCATTGTCCAAGGTATGTGGAAATGAATACGAAACGGGGGTACTCTGCAGATTTGCAAAATTGTGGAATGTTACTGCCACGTGGGCTATCCCAAATGCTGCGGAAGCATTCATCACTAAAATTCTCAGTTGTCTCACCCTATCGAATGTTGAGTGCAGTTTCATGCACTGTTTAATCAACAGTGATTGATTTCTGAGGCAATTTAGGTAATCTTGCCATATGCCGTTGGCTGCATTACATTGAGGCATGAGAAACTCAATACAGATCAGTACAGAGGCTGTTCTAAATGCGAATTTAGCAGAGCTGGATGACCAAGTGGGATTCACATGATGTCTTTTCACCAAGCTATTGGGGCACCGTGATTAGCATTGCTAGTGTGTACCAATATGAAGCGCCTGTTTTGAATGCACAGCACATTCATTTTTTCAAGTTTCCTGCAAGAAGGCATCAGGTCCATAGTGCAGCATATGCAGGGCAGTCTGTAGACTGCTTCACCTTTATACTATACATATGAAATCAAGCATTGTAGTCAGTTGCAGTGATACTTGGTTAAAATTTCTCTATCCCAAATGAAAAGGCATCACTTTAAACACCTTAAACCCGAAGCAGTTTTGCTGATAGCACCCTAGAACTTTTTGAATCGGAATTTTTAGATCTACCAGCCCTAGGGGTCCCACCAAAAGGAATGCTAGCAGCCATGGCGGTGGTCTGTGCGGCAACACACCTTTCACTGCACGTGAGATTAAAAAAGGTATTTAAGAACTTGTCCCCGGCTAAAACAGCAATGATGTTCAGTCTTTCCTATTCCTGTATGTGGTTTTTGAATCACGCGTTGAATTCGATAGAGTTGTTTGGTCATGTAACAAGTGTCGTATTTAGACACTATGCGTCGCAACCTTTTGGACTTCAAAAACTTTAGTGCAAAATTTAAATTATTATTGCCTTTTTATTTAGAAATTCCTTGCAGTTAGCCCAGTATATAAAGCGCTGGCTTTCATATGAGCTGGGTGACATGCACTCCACAAAAATCAGTTGTCTGTCTGTTCAAGCCGAGGCCCATACTGTTTAGCTAGTGTAATCAAATACTTAAAGGACAGCAGCCGTAGCTTTAAATAAACTAGGTGGTAAGCTTGACTAATGGTGATAGGTATAACTAGGAAGAGAGTGTCATAGATTAGGGAACAGAGTAGTGTAGGAGGTGCCTTAACGCAGGCAAAGAGAGATAAATGCACACATTTGCAGTGACGCATCAGGTGAGAGGCCGTGACAGTTAATGTGGCAGGTTTACAAACATGTCCCACGGCTGTTTCCGTTTTCGTGTGCCAAGCTGTGCAGAGATGCCTAAATACAAGACAGACATGGTGCTTACTTGAACTCTATGAACATAGGCTTATTAGAAGTCTTTGAGGCACTCTACTTTGATGTCAATACTTTTGTAAGAGACTCTGTGTACGTTTTGCATAATGCGTGGTCGGCATTGCACAATTGTGTGCGGTTTGCCTCATGCCAATGGACACCATCAGATCCCTTGGTCTTTCACTTACGTACACAGGGATGGAGGAGGACTTCAAGGTGATGCGGTATGCAGTTGTATTAACTAGTGGTGCCAGTGATGGTAGTCCTGAATTTTTTGAGAACGTCAACATGTTACTAGAATAGCCGACCGATTTTCTGGACCTGGAGGGGAACGAAAAATAGTCCGAATAAAAGAGCAGTCTGAAAAATCTGTGAGCCAATGCTCCTATGGGACAATTGGTCCGTTCCTCGGGAAAGTCTGGAATATCCAGCAAGTCCAAATTTTTGCAGTCCGAAAAAATGGTCGGCTACTGTATACATGGGCTTTTGGATTATAGTGTAAACACCTTTTGCTCTAACTGTGGGTGCAGGCCAACCGCAGAAGACTGACCACATGTGGACCACCCTAGCAACAGAATAGATATCAACAGAAGGACAAGAAGTAGGAGTTAATGAAGCTCACTGAAGGGATGAGGTAGCGAAATTTTGGGCCAAAGATTGTCCTTGGGTGACATGGGATAGGTAGTTGGAAGTCTATGGTAAGAGCCTTTAGTCTGCAGAGGACATCAACAGACTGCTGCTGCTTATGATAATGATGAAGTGAAATCGCGGCTGGTAGTACACTTTTTTAATCGCTGCTTCCTATTGGAAGAATTGTTGCAGGGCTTGTACTGTGCACAATGATGCTACAAAACGCCCCTGGTGTGGCTTTCTTCGTCCTCTCTCTCCAGATCCACCATTTTGGGAGGGTGGAGCTGGTGGAACGGCTGTGGAAGCCAGCCGTCAGGAGCGAGCACGAAAGCCTGCTGGACACGGTGAACTCCCTTGCGGGCACATGGTCCAAGCACGTGGCGAGGCTGATGCTCGTCCGCGAACTCAAGGCCAAGCAGGAGGAGCTAGGTGAAGGAGACGTGGACGATGGTGCTTTCTCTGATGTCGCAAGCGTAACTTCTAGGACTGTTGGTGGAAGTGTGACCGGCAGCAGTGCCATCTCAGGGTAAGTGGGACTGTCTTAGTCATGTGAAAGTGCCATCCTCAGTGTCTTGCTTTCATTATGGTCAATGTTGATTGATAGCATCAAAACTGTCTACATGCACCGTTTATTTGCCGGTATCAACATCTTGAGCTCTGCGGTGAGCCTTCAGTCATTATTTGGCAGCTTTGATGCGAGGGCAATAATAAATCCCTAAGATAATAATACATCCCTAAGCCAGCCCAAGATAATTTCGTGTGTATAAGCTGCACCAATAATTGACTAATTTTGGGATAATTGCAGCAAATTTTTCTCTGAGGTGCAGCTTGAACACAAACACATCACACCGTGATGCATGCGTCGTCACGGCCACACGTGCATTCTTCTTCTTGCTGTATTTTGGGTGGGTCACTGTCAGAGGCAAACGGAAAGTGAAGTCTTACTGTTTAATCTTGGACGCACCATTATCCTGTCGTATCTCGAGCAAACTTGCCCGTCCAAGTTCAGAGGCCAATCTTGCTAAAGTGAGAGTGTGGACGAGGATCGGATAACAGGTGCCATCCCTTGGAACTTGCCAACTATCTGCAAATCAGCTCAGAAAAAAAACAACAATATTGTTTTTTGCTGCAGTTTTATTTCCTTCCTGAGTGGGGGGGAGGTAATGCACTATTAGCAGAAAGAAGAAAAACCACTGTATGGTATGTTCGCTGACTGAGTAAACGTGAACGCTTTTATTACGTGGCCAATTGTATGAAAAGTATGAGGGGATTTTATTTATACATTCATTTATTTCCTGTGGGTGAAACAGGGCGTCGGGTTATATTCAGGGTACATACAAACACATGGTAGTTAAAATATTTAAATGTGTGGAGTTTAATAGAAATTGTTTCAGAAAGCATTGCTTTGTGCTGCTGTTTGCAACAGTTGCATTAAACTTAACTACAGCTTCTGACCTGCCGTTCCAGGTCCATAGCCACAATGAGGACATCGAGGAACCGCAAGAAACAGGAGCGCAAAAAGTACGTGCTAAAGGAAGGCTCCCGCTATGAAGACCTGGCACTCGTGATCGCACTCGGAGAGGTGTTGTCATCGGCTGACAAGCTACAAGGCAAGGAACCATAGCATGTTGCAAACTTTTTTGCGTCCGTTCATTACCAAGGGTAATGAAGAAAAAAATTGGCGCAGTTTGCACTTGTGGTGCAAAGCTGGAGATACAGTAGAGCTAGCGGCCCCTCTTCCTTCATCGGGAACCCACTGTTGCATCATCATCAGCAGCAGCCCACAGGACGAAGGCCTCTCCCATCTACCTCCAACCACTTCTGTCCCGCGCCGCTCCAGTCCATGCTTCACGTCCGAATTGGCCATCGTATCTTGGTGTCGACTCTGTTACCCTTGTAGTCCACCAGTTGTCGTTTCTCCTTACTACACGGCCAGCCCAAGTCCATTTCTTTTTCTTTATTTGGACTGCTATATCCTATACTCTAGTTTGTTCTCTGATCCCAGAAGCTTGTTTCCTGTCTATAAGTGTTACTTCGATCATTATTCGTTCCATGGCCCGTTGAGCCGACCTAAGTTTGCTTTCAAGTTGTTTAGTAAAGCGCCAAGTTTCCGCTCCATATGTCATCACTTCACATTTATTTCTGAACTTGCCGCTGAAAGTTCTCCATGACTGGCAGGCCCAGGTCGTTTCATCTGCGGGCTTTCACATCTCTCCCGAAGTGGACCACGCCGGGATGCGCTAGAACCCACGGCTAAGTACAAAGCCAATGCCTGTGCTACCAACCCCCCAAAAATTCTTTGTGCCCATAATGCGATGATAGCTCAGTTGGGTAGACGCTGGTTTCATAACCCGAGGGACCCAGGTTCGATTCCGACCACAGGAAGCGTTTTCGTTTTCTTTTTTCTTTCCAATTGGCCGCACATGTTATTGTTCTCCTCTGCTGCTAACCCGTACCCGTCGGGGCTTTGGTGTGGCCTGGTGGTTAGGATGCTGGTTTCACTGTGTAATGGTCCCAGGTTCAATTCCCTAACCACTTCTTTTTCTTGAGGGTTCATCGTTTTCTGTCTACGACAGACGGATTTGTGTCGGCTTAAACAGCTCTGTTGTTAACATGCACTCACCTGCAGCGTAATGCCGAGTAATGTAATGTCCCTGTCCCTGTCCCTGTCCCTTAATGTCCCTGTCCCTGTCCCTGTCCCTGTCCCTTAATGTCCCTGTGGGAAACCTAACCTTTAAGGGGTTTGTGATATGGCTTGTCACCATCAATAGAAATAACTGTGGAGCTATGCTTACGGTCTTTCGGACAAAACACGCTTTCTGATCTACTACATGCAGACAGAATCAATGGCACCATACGTTCCTGATGATTACATTGCATTACACTGATTCCCACATATACGTGGGATATGCCACTTTTGCTTCAGAAATACGCTCAATTGCTGGTAATTGAATCCACAACTTTGTATGTAGTACTATCATGGTTTAGTCACTGTGCCGCCACACAGTATTAGGAAAGTAATTATGTAACGGTGAACAGATTTAGCAGCTTATGCATATATATATGTTTGCCGGTATGAGGCATAAACCACATTTTGCAATACAAAATTGGCATTAAAGAAAAATGACTTTTACCAGTCTGTGTGCTTCAACTAAACAAACATAGCTGATATGTAATATTTAAATGCTTTAAGGTTACAGATGGCAGTGACGTTATCAAGGAGAAAGACCATTCCAAAGCTGTGATGAACATGGCAGGCCTGAAGAGTTAAGAAGCTGTGCAAACCAGATAGGTTTAAAATAATTGCAATAATTGTGCGAGCAGCATAAGTGCAATGGTGTTCAGAAACAAGCGCATTTAAACATATCTATAAGGTGTATGAGCTGTTACAAGGAGAAGTGAAATCATGCATAGCCTGTAAAGATTTCCTGATCTTCCATCACCTACTTTTATTATCAACGTTGGCATTACAACACTGCAGCAGTAGCCTGCTTCGTGGGAGCTTATCTACTTTAGTGTCCCCTTAATGCCACACTGTTTGTTGTTTTAAGGGGGGACACTGCTCTTAAAAAAACTTTTTTAATTTTGGAGTAAACTCTGTGAAACTTGTCAGACTTGTTGCTTTTCCTCCACTGATTTCAAATATGGCATTATTTTTTTTGTTGGTCAATTAGGTCCCGAGATAATTAGAGGTAATTAACCATTTTTGGAGGAACAATAGACAAAACTGTGTTGGTCAGAAAACTGTAATCTTTACATTTTCCAACACTACGAACCCTGGTGAGTGCAATAAGACAATCGGTTTTTTTATGCGTCGCTTGGAACTAATTTTACAGCTCATTAAACCTTGGTGGCAACACTGGCAAGGAGCCATTTTGAGTGCCAACTTCAAACACTGAAGTTTAATGAGCTGTAAAATTAGTTCCAAGCGACGCATAAAAAAACCGATTGTCTTATTGCACTCACCAGGGTTCATAGTGTTGGAAAATGTAAAGATTACAGTTTTCTGACCAACACAGTTTTGTCTATTGTTCATCCAAAAATGGTTAATTACCTCTAATTATCTTGGGACCTAATTGACCAACAAAAAAAATAATGCCATATTTGAAATCAGTGGGGGAAAAGCAGCAAGACTGACAAGTTTCACAGAGTTTACTTAAAAATTAAAAGAAATAGTTTTAAGAGGGGTGTCCCCCCTTAATGTGCAGAGGAGTGCAGGGACCTTCTGCGTGCCCTGGTACTGTGCGGCCTAGACCAGGAGGCCAGGAGCCTGCAGCACACATTCTCCGTCCTGCTCGAGAGCATCCAGGCGGACACTGTTCGAGTTTGGCCACCAGAGACAGCTGACAGCTCACTGGCAAGTGCACCTTTGTAGGATCAAGCAGGTTTTCCGGGTCCGGGATAGCAACATTCAGTGGCTGCAATAATTAGGCCTTGTGCTGTGGATGCCTTATGTGGAGTAATAGGATTGTGCTGGATCTCAAACAAATTTAGAGCACAACGGGCTAGATTCTTTACTCATCATCTTGTACTTGCAAGAACAGCAAGAGACGTGGTAGCACAGAGTTAGCGCGAGCATCTGAGCTTGTAAATTGCAAGACAAGAAAATGGCTATTGCCGTAAGGCAGGGGTCGGCAACCTGCGGCATTTGTTAAAGTCGTACACCAAGTTAGCAGCATTTCTGTAACTAGCCTCGTCTTCCCATGAGTTTATGTGCCAGCTACGACTGTGCTGAACTAAGCTGCCACAGTGACGTATATTTCTTTTCGCCCAGCCCCTTGGCCCGCACTCCTCCTCGACACTGATTGCCGAGGCAGTACAGAAACAGAAGATCATGGAGCATGTAATATCAGGTATGCGTTTTGGGGGCAACAAGGAACTATTTTTGTAAGCGCATGGACGCTGAATTCACGATTAATTTCAGATCCAGCACTTCGCCGCCCGCCCTTACTTCGCAGCGGTACGTCCTGGAAACTGCAGATGCTCAGCTGACGAACTTCAAGTTGCCAAAATGGTGTATGGGAAATGTTGTGCATAATGGCTGGACATAAATTTTTAAAACAACTGTTTTGCGTGGTGTGATGAGAAAGTTGGCTTCCTGGCTTCCAATCTTTCTAACACAGCATAAACTTCTAGTGGTAAAAGTCGCCTGGTGTGCGTCTAGGAACAGGGAAGGCATATAGTCTCTTTTTATGCAGTTCTAAAGCGCTTCTGACAGCACTTGTCACATGACAAGCAGACCGAGGAACCACAAGCCTTATTGTTTCTGCCTCTGCGAAGTTCTGGGCGAGAAATTCTTGTACAGTTGAACCCCTTTATAAGAGACACGTACCGGGGAGCAGTTTCTGTCTCTTATACGAGATGTCTCTTATAAGCAGGGTACCATGTTTTCACTTACTAATCAGACCCTAGTTCAATGTGGGCACCCTATGACTAAAACAAGCTCAAAAGAATGCTACAGCATGTTTCAAAAGATTCATTCTAATTTATGTTTGGCCCCCAGAATTTATGAAACAGTTCTGAATGTTTGTTTGCTTCATGACTGTATTTACACTGTATATTTTACAACCGATTCTGCAAGCTTTTTTTTCTTTCCTCGTTTGTGGAAGATGAATCGTACATGTTGAGTTCACAAGCCTAATGAATAGGCGGAGCGCACAGCTTCTTCCGCTGTGTGCTCAGGCTATTCATTATGCTTGCAGGACTCAACATCTGCGATGCTTTTTGATTGGGAGCTATGCCAGTGGGAGAACCCGCATGTGCGATCGCGCTCCATCCAATGGATGGCAGTAAGCTTCAACCACTTCTGCAAGTTGCATTTCCATTGGCAGGGCTTCTCATCGTCATTTCATAGCTGACTGAACCACTGTGTGTTTGCTGAAGTGATAATAAATAGCGACTGCAGGCGTCTGTCGTCCACCTGTGCTTCCAGGATGGAAGCAACTGCAATTAGTGACTGGTGGCACTGTGTCTGAAGTTAAAATGTCTATTACAAGTGAGATTATTGATTAAAGTTCAAGGATGACTTGTCCCTTATAACCAATCTTCTACATCCGATGTCTGTTATAAAAGAGGTCGATTTAATGGGAAAGATAGGGCAGCCAACCATGTGGGTCAATAGTGTCTCTTATACCCATTTGTCTCTTACATCAGTGTCTCTTATAACGAGGTTCAGCTGTATGTGCCGACCTGTAAGCTGGTTACTAAAGCAAGTACTTCCCTCTTCCCTTTCCCTAACTAGCAAAGCATAAAAGCCACTGAGGCAGTTTTCTTTCTTGAAGTTCCTCGTGGCCTCTTCTTTCTACACCTCTGCTGTTTTTGAAATTGTAAAAACCACACAGT
The DNA here is from genome assembly GCF_048455015.1 of Haemaphysalis longicornis. Lineage (NCBI taxonomy): Eukaryota > Metazoa > Arthropoda > Arachnida > Ixodida > Ixodidae > Haemaphysalis > Haemaphysalis longicornis. Next base: position 249,482,812 of record NW_027526295.1, read on the forward strand.
TACAAATAAAGATGATCACAGCTGGATTTGCTGGCAGTGGTTATGCCAGTACGTGTTGTGCAATCTCCAGGGTGTTTGTTTTCATACTGACAGGCTTGCAGAGAAATCTACTGATTTGCTCTATAGTATAAACATCTGAGGATACAAACATCTAGGGGTAATTGTTTAAATGTACATATCTTTAGACAGCAATTAAACTAATGGTTGTTTTTCTTTCCCCTTGAAATCTGCACAGGTTGAGCTTCGCTTGTGGAAGGAAAGAGGAAGCACCAAATTTCCCAGAGAAGCTGTAATGCCCCTGGGTGATACAGCTGCGCCAATTGCACCAGAGTGCTAGACTTGCAGCGTGCTGCTACAAGATGCGCTGAAACCACAAAATAGACCCAAATTATGCCTGTACTGGGCCAAAGCACAAAAAGAAGGGCAGGTCCGCCCTTCCCTGGCAGAATTACCTACCAGGGTTGCCACTGGTGGCTGCTTTTTGCCAAATTGGTGAATTTGAGGGGCCCATAGCGACCTGAAATCTTGAATGGTGACATGGCGAATTTCTAGCGATTTTTGACTAAGGACTCTCTCGATCAAGTTACGAGTTCCAGTCGTGGTTGTGATCCTCGTTCGCATCCCTCATTGGCTTCTTTTTCTCCGTCCGTCTTGGCAGCAGTGCAAAGCTGTGCGCGGGATGTGGCATTGAGGGGTTGTTTGTCTCATTTTGCCCGAGGCACAGTACATCTAGGCGGGGATGTGGTGGTAGGCATCGGGGAGCGGAAAGCAGGATGCAACTGGCACAGCGCACGTGAAATTGTCCACCACTGTGTCTTGGGAGCCGCATTGCTAGCTGATTTTCAAGTGTGCTTTTGGGTACTTAGCCATCTAAGTGCAGACACTGTTTTTTTTTTTTCTGTTTGCAAGATAATGAAGACATGCTGTGTCGCTGTCAGCGAAAACAGCTTTGCTGATTTGCAGGCCAGTAAGCGCCCCAATTACCGTATTTTCGTGCGTATAACCCGCACCGAAAATGCCAAAATTTCTGTGGCAAAGTAGGGGTGCGGATAATACGTGGGGTTTTTCGTAGTGCAGCTTCACGGCAATGTGCGTTGTGCCATGAAGCTCCTACAATGGCAGCGATTGTGCAATACGTACATACAAGGACAAGGAAAAAAAACAAGGACAAGAGCACTCTAACAAATGAATTTTATTAGCGAGTTATGACTTTTGCCTTGCAGTCAGTGTATTCTACTTGCGAAATATACGCTTTTTCCGTCTAGATAGTATGTGACGGGTTGCTTGAGCAGTAGCTTTGGTGCAGCCTTTCCTGTATCAAATGTGCAGGCAATACGCAAGGATTTCTCTCCCCCCCCCCGCAGGCTAAAGGTGGGGGTGCGGGTTATGAGCGCGAAAATACAGTACCTGGAAATGCGGCGGTTAGAGGGAGGGCAAAGGACACACAACTGAAAACTTCGTGCCCAAGGGCAAAGGGTCTGGTGTGTCCCCGCAGTCAATGACGAGGTGACGCAGGGGAACACTTAAAAAAGCGGTTTATTCCGAAAAAGAAACAAGCACTGCCCTTGCTGGGGTGGCGTTGGTGAGGGAAAGTGTATGCATGCCCTCATAGGAAACATTAATTGACATGGGTTAGGGGGGGCCTGAGTTAGGGGGGGCCCGAACCCTTGCTCACACGTTGCGATCTCGCACAGCATAGACAACATATTCCCCCCCCCCCCCCCCCTTTAGAAGATGGCCTTTCAGGGGTCAGGAGGTGGTCACTGACTTGTGGACCCGCATTGGTGGGGTGCCATGGGGGCCAAAAGCAGCCGGGAGCAGGCTATCTGAAGGTGCAGCTGGAGGTGTTGCTGTGACATACCAGGCTCTGTTGAAAGGTGCTGACACACTTTCTCCGGAGTGGCCTGTTTTGCTCGAAGACGGCCGGAAGGTTGAGGTGCAGGCGCTGTGTCGTGCCGTCAATTTGGACTGAAAGCATCACTTGTGCCTTCACCCAAGACGTATTTTACCCTATAAAACAAGTTTTCTTTATGGTACTCTGCTCCTGTGCTGCCCCAAAACTATTTTTTACCCGTGCGAGCTACTCCAAAACCGGGTTTACGTGCTCCGAAATGAAGTTTTTTCCTGCTTAAAAAATTGTTCCAAAAGCTGTTCCAGCTCTCCCACCCCAGCTTTGTGCCAAATATTTATTTGTGCTTTTCCAGTGGTGCCCATCTCGCCTGCCAAACAAACTGTTGCAAATGTTTTTTTTTTTTTTTTTTTTGAACAAAATTATGTGTGCTTAGAAAGCCAAAGTAAAGGAAGCTTAAAGGAGCCATGAAGAGAAAATGAAAGTTGGTTTTATTCGAAAGATTTCGTGTTTTATAGTGCCCCCAGCGCTTGTCCGGATACAAACGGTGCTTTATTCACTGAGAAATTAAACAATTTAGGTTAAAATTTTGATTTTCCCGCTCAATCGTGCGTTTTCGTGATCCCAAATGACATCACAGGAACCGACCGCTCTGCAGCCTAGAGTACCTTCATTCACGCATCCGTCGTACAGGGTAGAGACACGTACACGCTGGCGCCGCCATTTTCGGTTGCTCGCTCGCCACCGAAGCAAGTCATTGTGTCAAAACCGCGCTAAAATTATCGACGCAACGCGGTTTACTGAAGAAGTTTGAATCATATTGTCTGTTTCGCGTTGCTAGGTCTCGTGGGAAACGAAAAGAATAACGCGTTGAGCCCGTTGGCCCAATTGCGGCGGCACGGGACCGTTCAAAGGTTGTCTCCACCCTGTACAGCGGTGTTGGTTTGTTCCCGCGTTTCTTTACGTTCCGTAACCTAGATGGCGTCACCATACCGTGGCAAGCGTTTGGTGTGTTTTTGCCCGCATTTAAACCTGGCTTGTTTTTGTTCTGGGAGAAAATATTCGTTCCCTGAAACAGTGCTCGCTCGACAAATGGGGTCACGTAAGACACCGTTGCTTGCGTCAATCGGCCAGTGTCGTCTGAGACAACCCCAAGCCCCGTAGTGCTGTGCAGCTAAACCAAGCATGCTGTGCGCAGTACGAACAGCAGAACGCATCAGTACTTCTATGTTTACATGTGCTTTCGTAACTTCCACTGTTTGTCCCATCATTCTTATTGCTTTGTAAAGAATGTGCCCTAAATTTAAGCGCAAATCGCTCGTTTGTCTAGTTTGTAAGCTCTACCTAATTTGCGTCTGCTTCTGCCAGCCTCCGCCAATCGCAGAGCTTAGCTCATGTGACATCATAGGTTCTGTTGCGGGAAATGAGCTGGTGGGTCGCATGACCATTCCCGTTTTTCCTAATTATGTAGCTTATTTGAGCGAAGTTTACGTTAAAAGTGGTGTCAGTATGATTCTAACGAGACAATCTTTTGAATGAACCAAACTTGTGTTTTCTCTTCATGGCTCCTTTAATCAATGGACAACACTGCCAAAATTCTTGACAAGATTTACGACGTTACAGGTGGAGGGAGGCGAGAAACGTGCAGGCTCTGAGTAGGCACCAGCAGTTGAAGATTGTTAGCAGCGTCCTCTTCAGATCAGGGTGTAGGCATGTGCCAACTCAACGCGGGTTTTAACACATGTGCGCTGAACTCGGCCCTTCTCATTTTAGCTATAGTATTATGAGTGGTAGCATTAACAGGCAGCAGTAGTTTTATGCTGTATTGTCCTCCTCTCATTTCCTCCACCGGTATTGCAGATACATTGTAGTCCCTTCTACAGCATTGTACATAGTTTAGTTTGTGTGTGTTGCCTTAAACCCTAGAATTTTAAAGCTCTACCTTTTACAAAGCTCTCCATTTTCACAATGGCCAAAGCACTACCTTTGAAGTCATCATAAAGATTTTCCGCTTTGATGTCACACTTCTCTGCCAGATACATCTCTATAGATGTTCTCGATTCTATTTTTTTTTTTCCTTTTCATATCTTCCTTTCCATCTCCTTTGCCTTTTTCTGATCATTTTAGAATACCTTACTCCTTTTTCCACACTTTATTCAGCATTTTAATCTCGACATACCTTTGCACCTTAGACAGCCACTTGCAGTGATCCAGCGTTGTTAAGCTCTCCTCAAAACATTTCAATTTGTGTTTCTCAAACTTCAAACAATGCCCACCAAGTATCTCCCTGTACTGCTTTGTTCATCGTTTTAGGGTTTAATAGTGCCTTAGGGTGTGAGAAAGGATCTGGACGAACGAATACACCTTTATGGTAACGCAGAAATATGAAGTCACAAATGCTTTATTTTCATGGCTGAACATAAGAGTATAGCAGATGCTTACGAAATGAGTATAGTTGCTGTAAAAGCTGTTTTTCTCCATGTAATTGCAGCAGTATACATTTTCACTTGGAATTTCAAGAAAAGCTTATGGCCGTTCACAAGTGTACTCTATCTTGTGTAAAAGCTGGCTTCTATAACTGAGAATACAGAGAATCATAAATAGAACGCACAACTGAATACTACTGTATTTTCTTGATTCTAAGCACCCTCCCCTACTTTCGGAAAAAAATTTTGAAAAAAAAGTTTGCATGCGAATCTAAAGCACCCCCTTTTCTAAGCAACCATCGCGAGGTAGATTTCACAAGTGTGGAAAGGGGCCCATGCTGACGTTGTAGAGAAGTATTTTATGAAGTGTTCAATTACAAACGACTTCGAGGAAACAGAAGACGACCTGCTGTGAGATACTGAGAGCGACGGTTCAAGCAGTGGGGCACGCTCGAGTGCCAGTGAGAGTGACAGAGTATCAGGCGTAAGCAGTCGGTTCACTGTCTGCATGTAGTTTTTTTTTAAAAATCAGCCAACTAAAGCAATGTTTCTTGTGCCCATCTCGTCGAGATGCAGCCGTGAAAAATGAAAAGGGGGGAGAGGGTAATTTATGTTTTTCGAATCTATACACCCCCCCTAACTTTGGGCATTGCGATCGTGAAAAAAAGGGGGTGTTTAGAATCAATACGGCACATCAAAGCTAACTAACATTTCTTACAGTTTAAAACACCTAGTTTAGCATAAAAAGCCACCAAACACAGCTTTCTCTCAAACTTCGCAGACTACCTTCTCAACAAGGACGGCGTCGACTTACCAATAAGCAGCAAACTGTTTCTAATCGCTCTAAGAGCCTTTATTTTGGATTCAACAACAGTCAAAAAGAATACATACTCTGCCACCAGTTACTTCAGCTTGATGTGGGGCGAGGGTGGGGCGTCTGGGTGCCACTTGTAGATCTTGACCCACATGGGCACTTCCTTCTTCAAGGCTTCCCACAGGATGAAGCGGCAGTCGTACGCCCTCAACCAGCGCGTCAGCTCCAGCTGCCTGTCTTCCTCGCTCCGCTCGTCCACACCCAAGTACGGACGGAGTTCCACTCCGTCTGGAGTGCTGGGCCGACGCAGGAGGAACCGAAGCAGGTGCTTGAACACGCCGTCGTCCAGACCCTTGAGCTCTCCTCCCTCGTACGCCTCGAAGAGCCGAAGATTGCCCGAGGTCCAGCAGAGGTTGCGACGCGGGTTGCTTTCATAAAAGTCCATGTGGAACTGGTGCGTGTTGAGCTGGTACACAGCAAACGTCCAGTTCTGCCCGTCCGTGTTGATCACCTGGCCCACCAGCGGGTACGTGGGCTCGTCATAGAGCGTGAACCCTGCAACATTTATTGCAAGCACACTGTACTCCCATGTAACCCTTGCGGGCTTTTGTGTACATCCACAAGTCCTTGCAGTACTGCAACTAAGCCTTGTAACCCGAACTACAAGCTGCAGCCACTAAGTACCCTTGCGTAACACATATTCACGACATACCAGTGACAAATGTAGTCAGTCGTGTAAGAGCAGTCATGTAATGAAGCGGATGACCATTCTCGAAGAACCGCTGTTCAAAACCGCTGTACAGTGACCTAGAAAAGGCTCACCTAGTTGTGCTGCCACGCCGTTGAGCCAGCCAAAGCCTGTCAGGAGTGCTGCAGCATTGGTGGCGTCTTGAATTTCTTCAGGTGTGCGGAACGGGGAGTTGTAGCAGCCGGTGAGCTCGCTCCGCTGCCGAATGGTCACAAGGGGAAAATTGCAGTCGTGGAATGGCCACGTGCCTGAAGGAAAAATTATCAGCTTCCATCAGAAACATGCACAACTAGAGCAGGTGCAGTTTACAGCCTTGGATGCACTTTTTTTTTCTATGATTCTACAGACGGCGGCTTGCCCATTGTGCCGAGAAAGCCGAACATGTCGACAGTCAAGCTCAGACTTGCCCCCCCGCCCCCCCTCCTAAAAAAAAAAGGGGTCAAGCTGCACAAAATCCAAATTAATAAACTCTGAGCACTAAATGTTTCACACACAAAGGTTAACCGTATCCCCCGCAAGGGTTCAAGCTGCACAAAAACCAAATGAATAAACTCTGCGCACTCAATGTTTCACACACAAATGTTAACCATATCTTTCTCAAACAGTATAGTTCTTTTGTTGTAAGGTAATCATTGGCGTACGCAAAGCTGATTACCAAGAACTACAAACCTCTTGGCTGGCACACTGACCAGGTGCAAAAAGTTAAATCTCTACACAACATGCTATCTTTTTTTTTTTTCTTTGAGCTGACGTTTTTTTTTTCACTGATGGCAAGCAATACTAACTTTTCCTAGTCCACACAGGCTTGGCATCCAAACACGTGGGAAGCAAACCTGGGTGTCAAACAACTGCACTTGCAATTGGCTATTTTGTATTTGAAGCTCACCGTTAGTACTCGAACGTTCATGCAGCCTTAGTTATGACCTCTACTGTGTTGTTTGTGGGTAGGACTGCACCTCGCTGCATTCTTCCACCAAGAAAAGGAAACATGCATGGCTGAATGCTGCCTGTCATGGAATCAAAAGGCAGCACTTTTTATTATGTGCATGGTGACTACGGGTTAAAATAGCACCACTCCTGGTAAAAGCTGTTGAAGTAGTGCACAGATGCGCACGGCAGCGTAAGGGTAAGTTCAGGCACGCGAACGTGACAGTGTGGCACAACTGCTTGCTCCCAGGGTGCGAACTATAAAGCCAATCGTGAACTCTCTGTACAGTAGCGCTCGTGCCAGACATCCAAGTCTGATAAACATCATAAAATTGGTACAGTATGAGAAACCTGCTCTTAAACGTCAAAAAAGTGTGCAGTAAAACGATTAAAAAAAAAAAGAAAATCCAGGGAGAACGCTCCTCCTTACCAGGCAAACTGGTTAGAATTTTGTTCCTCCACTTGAACTTCATGAAGGATGGGTGGTACGGGAAATCTGGTACTTCCTGGCTGCATACCAGAGGATCATCCAGGCCCACCACCTGCTCAAGAAGGTGAAATGGAGTGTAACCACCACCACCACACTTCCTCGATGGTTGGGGGCATATTTTTAAGCACGAAAACAGCAAATGGAGATTGCTGTTTTACACACATTGTTTTAAAAAACACGTTGTTTTAAAGAAACCACGCAGGCAACAGAAATGTAGTGTTTCGTCAGTGGTCCAGGCCAGGTAGGCAATGCATAAAAAAACATACACAGCTGCCACATAACTTGACAAGAATTCAAATTGCTCATTTTCAGGCATACCAGTGCCTCACCCACTCACTCATTCACTCACTCACTCGAGAATTGAATACAAGTATTAAATCAAAGCTTACCGACTTTATAAAACAAATCCACCTGTTTCCTTGGCCAAGTATATTTGACCTCCTCGCCAATCGCTAGGTTTTCTAGAAGGAAATGCTGCTACTATGACAAACCAGCACGATCCCTACATAACACTGTGTGGATCTGTGCAAACACTCATTAATGCAGGTAGATCCTGTGAATACAAGCAGAGATAAACACTGACTGCTCACATCTTCATCTAAGCAGTTGGCACTGCAAATGTAGTTCAGTACTTTCTTAGAGCTCTTTGTAGCAGACTGACAACATGCACAAGGGGACACAGATGCCACTTCTTGTGAAACAGGTGGATTAGAAATATTGCACGCAGCTAGAGATGTGTGTCACAAAAGTTTGCCATCAAATACATTAGACTTCAAGCCTGTATCATGCATATTGTGTGAATGCAGTGATTCTACTGAAGCCTTATACTACAGGGCAGCATAACTTACCCCACAAACATCCCTAGAAATAAGCATTCCACGGCTATGCCTTGGTGACAGACGCAGAGGCAAGCCAAGTTTTTCTGGAGCAACCTGCACTGCACTGCAGTTTGACCCCTAATAAAACCGCTTCTACCCCCACAATGATTATCACTCAAAATTTACAAAATGTGTCCGTTCAATGTTCCTAACAAGGTTTTTTTAACCTCTATTAACTCTTTCGTGACCACGCCATATGCCATCGTTTTCAAACCTCCCGCAAAAAGTAAAAATGGCGCTATTTGGACAACCGACGCTATCTGGCTTGTTCATTGGACACCCTTTTAAAGCGAAGTTTTTTAACTCTACCCCCCAAGGGTTCTGTCGCGACCGTTGGTGTCAACAGGAAACTCCCGCAAACAAATAAAAGAAGTTACTGGCACCACCAGGAATCAAACCTTGAACGAAGAGGGAGACGCAGCAATAGCCCGTTGTCTTACTGATTGCGCTACGACCCCACGCGGATACAGAAGAGACAGACGGTGCAATCACCGAGCGCATCTGTGGGTTTACCCCCTGCGTTCTCGCTGAATGCCATAGAGTTTCCTCTGATGTGCTTCACCAATACAACTCAACCAACCACCGTTCATGAATCATGCATGGATTTAACCTTAGTAAAGCATATCTCTTTGAAGTAATAAATGTGGGGTTAAGAGCATTTCACTTGTCTCTGGTTTCACTCTTTGAAGAGCCACATGTGTTATAGTCAAGTGACGTCGCATGGGTAATCGTTGTGGGTGTCATTTACAGCTTCACTTTCCAACCACCTTCACAGGGTGGATTGGTGCCAATTCTTTTCAGTTTCGCTGCCGTTTGTTTACATTTCGCGTGGGTAGATGGCGTCGCAAGTGAAATTTGAACCCAAGGTAGCAGAGAGTTGGGAGGAAATGGCGTTCTGTTTCACTGCACGCTCTGCAAAGGCGGACAGCAGTTTCAGGGACTTCGGCAACTGTTGCTGCTATTTTTTTTTTACCCCATCAGCAGTGATGACTCCAGCAACGATGTGGATTCTTCAGATTTTAGTTCTGATGAAGACTCCTGCATTCAACAGCCTCAGACTTCAACAGGCGCGCTGCCAGGGAAGGTTCGTTTTTGACTTAGTGCTGTATTTATAAACAAAATGTGCCTAATATCTGACTGCGATATCTTTCATGCGTAGCGTCTGGACAACATGCGGCGGGGATATTTTGCCAAATGCTCCGCGCTGTATCAAGTTATCGCCTGCAATATATATAGCCAGGCGCTCGTGTAAAATAGCGCTGCAAAGTGATGCACCCTGCTTCTCAAGAGTGCTAATTTTTTTTTTCTCATTTTTTACCACCGCAGTGATAACAATTTGGTGTGAGAACACCATTAAGCATGCTTGGATGCATGTTTTAGAGAAACTGACTGACTCTCGAGTGGCTTCGCAGAGTGGCACAGCCATCAGGCCATTAGGTTGGTGGGCCTGCAAAAATCCAGAACTTGGTGTACGGCGTTGATGTATATATTGCATCATAGCTTAGGAACGTAGAAACATTTTGCTCCTAAAATAATTTATAGGCTCAGTAAAATCGCCTGTTTGTGTTTTGTGTATACTTTTTTATGCATTTTTTTTGTTTCGTTGACCAATAAACTGTCCATAATTACACCTTTTACAAAACTGCTCTTATCTGTTAGAAAGAGAAGTCTATAAGCTACAATTTCATGCATAGCAATGCTAAATGTGCCCAATAGCTCAAGAAAAAAAAAAAGTTTTCTCAAAGCACTCAAAATCGGCCATTTTTCCGTGGTCACGACTGAGTTAATGAAGATAATGGACCTTTTTCCAGCAGCGATCCACACATGCGCAGGCTGCCGGTCCACCATTTTTGGCAGTAGCCTTGGGCGAAATATATAGGGTGCCCTTTCAGCTTGCTGCTTGGGGAGCGGCTGTGCTTCCTAGGGCTGCACGTTTTTATTTCCTCTTTTCAGACAGTTCACAGCGAGTTCGTACGTGCACGCAAAAAAGGCCTTCAATGGAAAGGGGCAGAAATGTTTGCGGCTGACCACGGTGCGAGCACTTGGCTACCAGTGAGGGAGCAACGAAAATGAAGAAAAAAAAGAAAAAGGGGCGGTTTGGTTACTGCAGATTAGTCATGTGAGCATGCGTCTGCTGCCGTGACAACCATGTGAAAGGCACAAGGAAGGGTGGGTGCGGCAGGAACTGCAGGATGAGAGCATTTCGTGCACCAGTCCCCCGAAAGATTTTGGGGGGCCTGCCTTACTGCCAGTAAGGTTCGCCGTGGCCGCCGCTAAGAGGACTAGTACTGGAAAAAGGTCCATTCTTCATTCAGCATACGCATACCCGGCCACACATCTGATTTAATCAAACCGCTAAGGAGTCAAAAGTGAGCAAAAGCAGTGAACTTGTAGCCGCTTGTATACAGCCAGTCTAGCTCGCAAAGAGGGCACCACGTGTAATGAACTCCCGGTCAAAACTGTTTGCTTACAGGCGTGAGGGGTTCCGTGACTCTAACTTGAGCATCGGGTTGATCACAGTACTGGAAACGCATTTGTACAGTATCTTGCTTTCTGTACTTTCTTCGCATATTGGGGTAATATCGGCCATGCTCCCAGTACGAGTCGCAACGTGGGGTCAAGTCCACCTGGAAACAAGAAAAAAAAAAATGCGTTACACATTTGCGCAACTGCTATGTCATTACACAATGAAATATAATGGGCCTTAGAACTTGTACCACTAGAGAAGGTTCACTAGTTTAAAAAACTACACTAACCACAAGTCGCAGAAACAGTCGACCTCGGTTTTAGTACGCAGCTTTCTTGACAGACAATATGATAAACCGAGACCGTACTGCACGTTTATTTGCCTACAAACTTTAGGCCTGTTCATGCCTCAAAACTAAATAAATCTGAAGTTTCGACTACTACACTACGTTGCTTGATGTTACTGGGGACAGATGAAAAAAAAAAAATATATACTTCTAGCGACTAAACAGTTCATTAAAGTACGAACGTAAGCATTTTGGAGTCGAGAAATTGCATTTTTTTATGGAATAATTCTCCTTGGAAAGGAAAAATAAAGCACGTCATACGTCACTGCAGCGCGGCCGTGTATGTAATGTCATCACATCTGCCTTTTAATAAGCCTCCTGTAACCCTTACAATTTTTGCAAGCAAGCTCAGATCTCTGCTTTCGAGCTTCACCAACCTGCGAGGTCTGGAGGTGAGGAACGTCCTTGGCCAGGCCTTTCAAGAGCACTGACAGTAAGTTAGAGATTATGTTTCTTTGCTTTGTTGACTCCGAGCTTTGTTTGCGACCTTTATCGCCACTTTTGTGCATTTCCAGCTCGGTGGCGACAGCATCGACGAGGTGCGGTTTCAGTCGAACGTACGCTTCCTCGACGTCCATCTCCGCGTAGTCGGCTGGCAGTCCATCAATCAAGTGCGTCCGCGTTGCATACTGGTACGCCGGTAGGGAGTTGTAGTACAAGCAGTCTGGGTACATCACGTAGCAGTACCGTCGGCCCTTTTCCGCGATCGCCAGGAGCTTTTGCTGAACAGTGGGCAATGCCTTGACGCTCTCTCGCCATTCGTCTCGCACGCGCCTTTTGCAAGCCTCGTAAGAAGTGTCTAGGATTGGGGGATAGTTGGGGACCTCGGTGTACGCGTACTCTGCTTCGATGTCCGGGTTGAGGAGCTTCGGGTAGTGGCTGGTGAACCTGATATTTCTGAGAGCGCATACGCGCCGGCTTGTTAGTATTTTTGTCGCCATTTTCGCCGCACATGGGGGCTGTCCAGTGTGGCCAGAGCAAGTTGAGCGTTCATGAAGTTGCGCTGTCCGTGGCCATAGCCTCAGCTTTTGTCGTTTTGTGGTGGAACCACGAACTCTTGTTTTGCAAATGTGTGCTTTGGAAAGGTTTAAACCAGGGACGTTTACAGACTAACTTTTCTTGTCTCGATACCACGCGTGCTTTCTAACGGGAGAGCATTTTTGGCGCCGTTCGAAACTGACGTCATGTTGTCACATGACAGCTCCTGGTGAAGTCACTTGGTGGCGCCAAGTTTGACAATTGGAGAAATACAATCTGTGATACAACCGCGAAAGAGTATAAATATTTGGGAGTATGGCTGAACTACAGCGAAGACTACGCGCAGGTGCATGAGGCTAACCTTGAGACGAAAGGAAGACGGAACGCGGCTATAATGAAGCATAGAGCCCTCTGGGGCTACAAAAAATACGAGGCGGGGAGGGGAGTCTGGACAGTGGTCATGGTACCAGGATTAACTTTCGGAAATTCGGTTCTGTGCATGAAACCAGAGACCCAAGCGGTCCTGGAGGTAAATCAGAGGATGGTAGTCTGACTGGCTTTTTCGTTTTCAGCCGATGTTTTCTGCGTTGAGTTCACCTTTTTTTTTTTTTTTTTGGCCGTAACGTTCACTATTTCCGCGAACTAGTTCACAGAACGCGCGCGGGCTGACACTGGCGCGCTAGCGAGTTCTTGATGGCGTGCTGTTGCCGTAAGCTCCGACTGCTTGCGGGCAGTGGGCACAGGCCAGAATCAACAGAGCCTAGACCTGGTGCGAACACGCTTTTTACGATACAGGCATGAGTGAGGCAAGCTCCAAATACGGGGGAAAAGCGCATGGCATTTGAGCGTCTGCGGTGACGCGGAGGGCGTTCATCCACTGCGTAGGCCTCGGCTAGGGATTGCAAGCCGTCCTGGGAGGCTTATCTTACGCATTTTACAGTCGACAACATGGCACAAGCGCGGTACGACGATTACTGAGATATCGAGAATGCCCATCCAACGATTCCATCTGATGTCAAGCATGTTGTTTTACAGAACCGAAACCGAAACTTGTTTGAATGCTAACCTTGGACATCGTCCAATCACGGTGCGTCTCCTCCCGTCGTCACAGCCTTTAGTTGGTGCGGCCGCCGCAAACCGCGCATTGTAGTTTTTCTTCTTTTGCGCTTTGTAAAATAATTACCGACTTGTCAACCGGATAAACGATGAAAAGTGTGCTAATTTGAGCCAGTCTACGCAGTGCAAGCAAAAACGGGAGCTTGACAAATTCACTTCAGTGTCCCTTTAAATGAGGAGCCCGTTCCGCCGATTACAACCCATGATGTAGCGATGGCGCTCCAAGCAATGAAGAAAGGCAAAGCTGCAGGAGATGGCATTACGTCCGATATATTGTGCCTCGGAGAAATGGCGTTAGGGGTAAAATTACAACCGGGGCCCAGAAAATGTGGCACCCCCTTACATATACGAAACAATTTATAATAATAAACAAGCATTATTGTTATCAATAATATTAATGTCTTCCATCGTTACCCTATTAAGGCTCGTTTACACTTGCGACTGGAGAAACCAAAAGCGATTTCTGTCGCTCTTGTCACTCGGCATCGCTCTCGTCGCGCGAAAAGAGCGATTGGACTCGACCAATTTTGTACTTTTCATTTAGATAACAATGTAAAAAAAAAACTTTTCACGAATACTGGATGTGTAGGCTACAAAATACCAATGCAAGCATGCATAATATACAACATACGATGCGAATGATCGAAGTCACGGGATAATTGATGACGTGTAGTTATTTATAAACAAAGGGAAATATATCAGGAAAGAAAGCAGCAAAATAAGAAGCCGTTTGTTATTTGTGCAAACTAAGCCATAAAAGCTACACGAGCTTGGTTTAGAGAACCCCATATGCCGGCTGGGGTGCAAATCACGAACACCGACTTTTTCAGTGAATTAGGCATCGATAAAAATCCTAACAGTAAAGTGCACCGTGATGGGTCACTCGTAAGCACGAAAACACCGTTAGCAGCCAGGAAGTGACCAAGAGATACTTGCGGCAGCACAGGGTGTAATGCGCCAAACCAGAGCGAGGTAGGGGGAAAGTGAAAGCTGATACGCGGCCGCATGAGAGTACCACACCGTGCAGTCGATACCAAGCGAATGGGTGCTTGCTAGAGCACGGAAGGTGTGAAAGGAAGTCTCGGGCCTCGTCAGGTAACGACACTATCGTCAGAGAGATTCGAAAAGCTTTGCAGCCCGCTGGGCCGACTAAATCGTGCAGACGTCACGCGGGCTTGGAGGAGGGTAGCCAGCAACGATAAGCAACGTTTAAAGGCAACACATGGAAGAAAACTAGTCGTTTCATACAGATGAATTTTCGTGTGTCTAGGATCCTAACACACCTTAAACAAATGAAGCTTTAAGGACCAGAGGAAGGGGGGGGGGGGGGGGGGGGGGGGGCTGGTGAAGGAAGGCTGGGGGAGAAATAGAAGTTGTTCCAGCAATTAAACGAAAGTCAGACTGGCTTAAAAAAAGACATTTCCAAATATTGTGCAGGAAGAGTGGTTTACAATTTGAAAGCAAATGACCGCCCCAGAAATTCAGAAAGGACGCCTCCTGGAATCGTTCCTCCTGGTTGTCGTTGTTTCTTCGCGCTTTCGTTTCACCATGAACCCTCACCAACTCACCCAGCTTCCTTTGTAACTAGAAATATTTCTTTACTTAAAACTCCATGGGACCCCCCCCCCCCCCCCTTCGAAAACCATGATAAAATAGACAAAAAAATGTGCACAATGGTATTCGCTTCATTTATGTGCGCAACACAGAAAACACGTAAATGCTCATTTATTTTGCTTTTAACTTACAAGAGAATGAAATTTAAAAAAAACGTAGATTTACCTGATTAACAGTAAGGTAAATACAATAAAGGCCTACATAACTGTTCTATTTCTTGCATAATTTGCTCGACAGGCTACTGGTCCGTTGTTTCTTTCTTTTAGCTTAATTGCATGGGGCTGCATGGAATACGCCCCTTCCATACGCCCCTTCCATATACCGCCATTTTCGTGCAATCGCCATTCACTGACTGCGTCGCTGGGCACAATGAACGAAAGTCAATGATTTAAAAAATATGAGCTATCAACACCAGATTTTAGATCCTTCGTGATTGCTTCGATCAGGAATTGGTTGGTTACTGCAACCATTCAAGGACTCTGGCGCAACCAAGAGCCATCGCGACAGCTTAACTGTCTCACCCATTGCTGGGCACCTGAGCTGCTCCCCCTTCCCCTTGCGGCCCCCCCTCCCAACACAGACTTAATCTGCACAGTTAGCCCCTCCTCACGAACATTCATTTCATGCTTCACACTTACTTTCATTTTGCTTTAATTCGTAGTCCCTACTTCCTCAAGATTCAATCTTCCCCCCATTTTGTTTTTCAAGTCATTTTCACCTTGGTTTCCTTCTGAAACCAAGGCTACCATGAAGTAGCAAAGAAAGCTAGGCGAGTTGGTGAGGGTTCATGGTGAAATGAAGCCGAAGAAACAACAACCAGGAGGAAGAAATACCAATACAGTGGAACAAATCAGCGCTCCCTCCCGTTGTATTTTGTTCCTCCTTGTGTTGCCGTTGTTTCTTCGCGCTTCGTTTCACCATTTACCATGCGCCCGTACACATCATCTCATGTGCAAAAAACAAAAACAAAACAAAGAAATGGCAGCATCTTCACTCCGTGGATGATGGCGAGGGTGCGGAGTACGGGGACTCGAAATGACATGAAGTAGCAAAGAAAGCTAGGCGAGTTGGTGAGGGTTCATGGTGAAATGAAGCCGAAGAAACAACAACCAGGAGGAAGAAATACCAATACAGTGGAACAAATCAGCGCTCCCTCCCGTTGTATTTTGTTCCTCCTTGTGTTGCCGTTGTTTCTTCGCGCTTCGTTTCACCATTTACCATGCGCCCGTACACATCATCTCATGTGCAAAAAACAAAAACAAAACAAAGAAATGGCAGCATCTTCACTCCGTGGATGATGGCGAGGGTGCGGAGTACGGGGACTCGAAATGACATGAAGTAGCAAAGAAAGCTAGGCGAGTTGGTGAGGGTTCATGGTGAAATGAAGCCGAAGAAACAACAACCAGGAAGAAATACCAATACAGTGGAACAAATCAGCGCTCCCTCCCGTTGTATTTTGTTCCTCCTTGTGTTGCCGTTGTTTCTTCGCGCTTCGTTTCACCATTTACCATGCGCCCGTACACATCATCTCATGTGCAAAAAACAAAAACAAAACAAAAAAATGGCAGCATCTTCACTCCGTGGATGTGGCGAGGGTGCGGAGTACGGGGACTCGAAATGACATCCAAGTTGCGACCCGAGTGACATCCGATTTGCGCCCCTACCGTCATTCGATTTGAGCCGTGAGTTGCACCTTGATTATTCCCTAGATGAAACTGCAACTCACGGCTCAAATCGAATTTCGCTTGATTTTCGCTTGATGGTGGTGTGCGCACGGATGGACGCGGACAGACATTGGGAGGTCCTAAGGTACTCCGCACCGTTACAGGCGAGGCAGTAAGCCGTTTGACTCTCGGGTACTAACTCACGGTCGTAGCCCAATGGGTAAGACGAATGACACTAACTCTGTCTGGTCTACCAGACACAGGCTCGAATCCTGCCGGCGCCTGTGTGATTCTTTGCGATTGTAAATGCACGGCCCCTCGGTCAACCTTGCGTGCACTTGATCAAAAGGCCGTGGTGAATGCTATGCACACGGTGGTGGACGGACATTGTGCTGCCCTAAGGTACTCCGCACTTTAAAAAAAAAAAAAAGCCACATGGAAAGCCGGCGAGGACACATGCCCAGAGTCTCGTTGGCCCTGATGCCTCCCCTCGTACTCTTCTCGTCTGCCGCCCGAACAGTAATCCTGGACGTGATGAAGGGGCTCTGTTAGCTCCACTGTCGCCCCATTGAAAAACAAGCTGGCTCGTTAGACCCCTCCGAGCGTCGCAGTCATACCGACGGCAACATCTAAGGAGGAGTCGTTCCTTGTTCGCCTCCGCTCACATCCTCGACTCACACGACATTCCTGGATGCCAAAATTTTCCTCGCTCTCTTCCATCATACCAGGAAGAAAATCTGAATAAGCTGGTGGCGACGTAAATTGAACAGGCCAAAACTGTGGTTTCGTTACAGCTGCCTTCCAGTTTTCGACGTCCGCATTACACATTAGAGAGGCACAAGTGACACCCCTCTCCCTTCACTGCCGAGGGGCTGGTACCCGGGGCCCAGGGCAACCCCGGCCCCCCCTTAGCGACGCCACTGCCTCGGAGGCAACGTTGTCCTAACGAAGCTTTCAGCCCTATTCTCGCAGTGCTTGAGCTCCCTAAGCGTGCCAAAGGAGTGGAAAAATGCAAATTTAGTTCTCCCACATAAGAAAGGTGATGCCAAAGAGCTTAAAAATTACAGGCCCATCAGCCTCCTCTCCGTTACCTACAAATTGTTTACTAAGGTAATTCTTAACCGCATCAGTGCCACTTTGGACTCTCAACAGCCACGAGAACAGGCCGGTTTCAGGAAGGGTTTCTCAACTTTAGACCATATTCATGCTATCAACCAGGTAATCGAAAAGTGCTCAGAATGTAATGCACCGCTGTATATGGCATTCAAAGATTGTGAGAAGGCATTTGACTCAGTGCCCAATTCAGCAGTAATAGAGGTGTTCCGTGATCACGGCGTCGACGAGGCATATATTGATATATTGCGATATTCAATGATATATACGAGGGTGGTACGGGAACAATACGGCTCCACCACAGAACTTGCAAATTTGGGTCCGGCAAGGGGACACAATATCACCACAGTTATTTACAGTATGTCTAAAGGGTGTGTTCAGAAAGCTTAGGTGGAGGAAAGCAGGGGTGAGAATTAATGGGGAATATCTCAGCCACCTACGGTTTGCAGATGACATTGTCCTGTTCAGTCAGAGCAGGACCGATTTGCAGCACATGCTTCGCCAGTTGCGCTCAGCAAGTATGATTTCAGGCTTTAAAATAAACACGGAAACGTTCAAGGTAATGTCGAATCGGCACGCCAAGGTACACTTCCAGGTAGGCAGTGAGGTTTTGGAAACAGTCACCGAATACGTATATCTTGGGCAAGTCATAGCTGCAGATCCAAACCATGAACGGGAAATTACCCGCAGAATAAGCATGGGGTGGGCTGCGTTTGGTAATAACTCCGACATCCTCACTGGTAAGCTTCCCCTGTCACTCAAAAAGCTTGTATTTAATCAATCCGTTCTTCCAGTAATGACTTATGGGGCAGAAACTTGGGGTCTCGCCAAACGACTTGAGACCAAACTTCGATCGGCACAACGGGCCATGGAACGTCGAATGCTAGGAGTCACGTTGAGGGACAGGAAAACAGCCGAATGGATTAGGGAACAGACTAAGGTGGAGGACATTCTAGTTCACAGCGAAGAAAATGGGGATGGGCTGGTCATGTAATGCGAATGAGGGACCATCCGTTTGACAGACTGGCTGCCAATAGACCGCAAATGCTCTAGGGGTCGGGTGAGAACTCGTTGCCGAGATGAGCTACAAAAATTTTGGGGGAAAACATGGACTTAGCTGGCACTCGATAGGCGTGGCTGCCATATAAATCTTTGGGAGACTTTCGTCCTAAAGTGGACACAAACAAGCTCATGATGATGATATGATGATGATAATAATAATAATAATAATAATAATAATAATAATAATAATAATAATAATAATAATAATAATAATAATGATGATGATGATGATGATGATGATGATGATGATGATGATGATATGATGAGCATGGACACGCGGTGGAGACAGAGGACAGCTGACCAAGCGGTACGGAAAGTCGGTAGGGGAAGTGGGGTTTATACAACAGTTCAAAAGCAGGTTAAGGCAGCAGAGACGACGAAGTGGGCACAGATAATGAAAGCGAAAAAAAACCTGGAGACTTATAGGACAGAGAAACTAGAAATTGGGAAGGAAAGTTTCTATGGCAATACGAGAGACAGTGCATTGCTCTTCGAAGCACGGGCGGGATGCCTGAGAACCCGGGCGTACACAGGCATATATCTACAGGCAGCAGGATGAAACATGTGCATGCTGCGGCACTGATCGGGAAACTATAGACTATACAGTCGAACACAGATATATCGAACTCGAAGGGGATCGCGAATTAGTTCGATATATGAAAAATTCGATATAAAAAAATAAAGGCCCGACCTTACCTGTGGCGGACGATCACCTACAATCGGCGCATTCAAGAATGACAACTAATTCCGCACACACGATGCAACGGAATGCTTTATTTCCGTGAAAAAAATCGCTTATCTTGGCCTGCTTCTTCGTCTTCGAAATGAAGTTGAAGACGCTGGCCTCGATCTTATCGAGACTGTCCAGGTGCGACAGCCCGGTTCCCTCCATGTCGCCACAACAACGGCGAATCAAGCCGAACGCTGCCGCCACTTTGGCAGCGGAGTACGCGCGTGTAGCCGCCGCCTCGTTCGGACGATCTTCGTCGCCACTTGAGCTGTCGGCCTGGGCATCCTGGGTCCCTGCGACCGCAGCTACAATGTCCTCGTCAGCGAGGCTCGCAACAGCCTGAACATTGCAGTCCACTTCCACGAAATCGTCCGCAGACACTTCGGGTGGAACGGCAGCCGGGAAGAGTGTCGACAACTCGCGAAACGCGTCGTCTTTGCGCTCTTCGCTGCCGTCTTCACCGGTTTTTGCAAGTTCCGCCGTCCCGAAGCCTGCCTTCCGGAAGCAGTTGGCCACTGTGTCCGTCTTCACGTCTCGCCAGGCGCCCGTCAGCATTTGAATGGCACCAAGCAGGTCAACCTTCAGCTCGGTGCCCATGCGGAGGTTGACCAGCAGCCTATCAAGGAGTCGCCTCCTGTAGCCCACCTTGAAAGACTTGATGATGTCCTGGTCGAGCGGTTCCAGCTTCGCTGTCGTGTTGGCCGGCAGAAACTTCAGCCCGATGTTTTTGAGCTCGCAAGTGGTGTGGTGGGCCGAGCAGTTGTCCACGAGAAGGCAAGCGCGACGCCCCGAATTGCCCAGCTCGACGTCCCACGCTGATCAAAACTCACAGAACATCAACAACAAAAAAGAAAGAAAAGGCGAAAGGAGGAGGACGCCGGCGCCCAACAGCGCAGTCCGAGCCCCCGAGCCCTTACGTTTTTCAAGCGTTTCGGGTGTCGGCGGAGGCGCTGTGCCGCGTAGGTGGCGAAGGTCGCGGGGCGCAGCGAGTGCCGAAGCGCACCTTCCAGCTCGCGCGGCGTTCGATATATCCGATGGCGGGTAAAAATACCGTTCGTTATAAACGTGCGAATTTCTATACTTTTACAAAGGATTTTCAAGGGGATAATTTACGCGTTCGATATAGCCGAAAATTCGATATATCCGTGTTCGATATATCCGTGTTCGACTGTATTGTCGGGGGCTGCACAGACGTACGACCACCGCGGGGGGAAACGACGTTGGCGGAGGCTTAGGGATTTAGGGTGAGGGGGAGCCTCAACTTCAGGACCACTGAGATGGCGAAGAGGCGACTGGAATGGTGGTGGAGGAAAAGCAGGGAAGGGATGGGTACGCAGCCGGAGTAATCATACGGATAAGAATTTAGAACAGCGGGGGGAGAAAAAAATGGGGGTGGGAGCGATGATAGTTTAAAACAGGGGTGAAGGGGAGATGGGGTGAGGCAAATCTACTAGGTTAGCTAGGAGTAGGGCAAGGAAGTGGAATAAAACAGGCAAGTCGGTTGCTGACAACCGGCGCCCCGATTCAAAGGGAAAGCCACTAACCACAATCATCATGAAAGAGCGGCCTTTGAGTTGGCTTTCGTTTATGACAACAGCGCTGTGCAAAAAAGCCTCGTTTGATTGCTAAAATAGAAAACATTTTTTGCACGCATTCAAACGATGCTGGAATAAAATGACGCCGCGATTTCAACTTATGTTATGGCAGTTCATTTTATATTTTGGAACATTACTTATTTCACAACGCGGCACAAAAAAATGAACGCAGCGATGCCCTCAATATCCTAGGTTCCTTTTCATCATTACTGTCCCAGGCTTTGATAACATTATCAGTCATACCCATCAGCAGGCACCGTGTGCTTTAACTAAGGGTTGAAACTTCCGAGAAAGTAAAAAACAACAGACTGTTGGTATCCCATAAAAAATAGCTGCAGTTACTATCCACTCTTCTTTCATTAACCTTAAATAAAAAAGAAACCAAAAATAACTAAGTAAAGCACAACTTAAGACTGAAAAAAAAAAAAACTGGACTCTCTCAAGCATCAAAAGTACATTTTTCTTGTAGTCACGGTGTAGGAATCCTACACCGTGGGCTCGGCGAAGCCATCGAGCGCGAAACAATGCACAGCTGCGACAGGGGTCGCTAGGCAACGCGAGGTGACGTCATCGCTTCGCGAGGTGTTTTGGTGCGACGGAAGGATAACGCGCGGCTTAATTTAAACAGTTCTGCTGTTAAACATGTAATTGCAGGCACGGGCCGTGGAAGCCTTCCGGATACGTAGTTTACGCTACCAACAATTAATTATTTTCTTAAATAATCACTTTTCGAAAATTGGCAGATGCCGCGTACGCATATGCGGAAATCGACGTAAAGCGAAGCTTTCAATGAAGCTTTCAGTGATGTCAGTGTTCTCAACTGCACAACAACGTTTGAGTAGCACCGCTTGAAGTGATCGCACGGGCGTCGTGCCATAAGTGAGTTGAGAGTCGAGACGAAAGTGCGTGTGGAATTTTTGTTCCGCTTGTCGCCTTGGACGTAGTTCCTACGACGCTCGTCGTCCGCCACGCGTAGTTGCCTGGACCCAGGTCTTCGGGTCAGCATACCCAGCATACATTCGCGAAGGTGGAGGCGCTCACACAACAGGTACGAAAGTAGAAAAAGCAGAGACGACGCGGCGCTAATTTTTTCTACTTTCTACTTTTTTTCTACTTTCGTCCCTGTTGTGTGAGGGCTTCCATCTTCAAGATGAACAGCTACCAACTTGCCCAATTGTCCGTTCTACTGCAATACGTTTGCGGTGCGCGCCACGTTTCCCTGCGTAGCGAAGACGTTCCTGTTCCGCGTGACACTTCTTTCGGGCCTGCAGATGCCCATGGATGCTGCGGGAACGCTTCTGGGCAATTTTGCTTGCTGCGCTCGTTTACGTGCTGTTCGGAAGCGTCGGTGGCGGCTGCATGGCGTAAG
The DNA here is from genome assembly GCF_048455015.1 of Haemaphysalis longicornis. Taxonomy (NCBI): domain Eukaryota; kingdom Metazoa; phylum Arthropoda; class Arachnida; order Ixodida; family Ixodidae; genus Haemaphysalis; species Haemaphysalis longicornis. The sequence goes on from NW_027526295.1 coordinate 249,504,998, forward strand.
CTCCCTGTGCCATCAGTTCGTCTTGTGAGAAATCCGGGATGCTCCTTCTCGCCATGGGAGCCGTGGGCACGAGCGGTGCATTCGGCCAGGGGACAGCAGCCAGCAGCAGCAGCCCTAAAAAGGCCGCGACAAATGCAAATAAAGCTTCGCTTTAAAAAACCTTGTTGCCTAATTTCTGTACAGAGGTCACTATCCCTTCTGTGATGACAACGTGCATTGACTCGAATTTTCGGAATAACGCGCCTAACAAACACACGGGTGTTTGGAATACACGGGAATTTGGAATACCCGGTGTTCTTCAACGTGCGCCCGGATCTCGCACAAATGATAATTTCCATTTAGCGCTTCTACGAGAAAAATGACCCACGCGGTCCGTGGACAGAATTCGCTACCATCGATCCACGGACTTTGTTGCGTGCGAAGTGTAATATTTCCCGGCCACCAGCATGTACACTGCCCGACCGATTCTGCAGCAACAACGCTTTTATTTCCATCGCTGACGCTGAGCGTACAGCGCGGTGTGATCCGCGGCGGCGGGACAAAGCCCGGCAGAAGACAAAAGGTTCACTTCCACACCGGCGGCGATCGTCTCCTAACGAGAATCGGAAGACAATGGGGCCACTGGAGAGCGAAGTGAAGGGGGCCCGGCGATGTTAAAAGTGGGGGTTTAGAGCCGAGCTAATAACAAGCAGCAGCGATGAAGGGAAGTCCGCTTCCGGGACGGATGCCCTTCCCGCGGCGGCCGAACCGAACGAGTCACGAATCACACCGCGGCCTGCAAATCTCGTTTTCGCGTGTTTCGGGCGCGCCCTAATGCCGAATGCTGCCTTGAAGCCGCACGGCGGCACTGCGATGCTGAGCCCGCCTGACGCGGTGTCACGACTATACAGCGTGAACGCGCTACTGCGACGCACTATATATCGCAGTGCCGCCGTGCGGCTTCAAGGCAGCATTCGTCATCATATATATATATATATATATATATATATATATATATATATATATATATATATAACATAATAGGAACGTTATGTTATCCTTTAATAATCGTACGGTTATGCGTTGGTATTAGAGGCATTTTTTTTTACCTGAACTGGCTGCACTGGTGCAAGCAGTGCAGTATATGTTCATTTTTTTTACTAATTGATATCCCCAGTAGCACTCTGCACTGGTCTGCACGACACTGCACTAATCTGCACCAGTTCAGGTAAAAAAAATGCCCCTATTAACACGAAGCATGTGGCCGTATAAGATTGGTATGTTATTTATTTTCCTTTATTATGGATGCATCACTGTAGGTCACTGTATATGATTATTTTATTTATCTATTTAGTAAGACATATATATATACCTTTGCCGTTTGTAACTTACATCATGCCATGAGCAACGTCAATGGCCAGCCTCTGAACCTGTCTGTATACCATAGGGTTCGCACCCAATTTTTTAGACTATGCGCATGTTCGATTCACGAATGCACCTAAATCCTAATTTTGACCACTTAAGCAACTAAGGGAGTAGCTTTTGTGTGGCAACGCTCTTGTGTGTGAGAGAAAAGCATGTTTTGGAATTCTTTGAATATCAGTAATGGGAGCATTAGCATTACATAAATGCCCATGAGCATGTTTCCTGGCCTCCTCTCTCTCTTTTTCCCCCTCGTCTTCGAGGTGATGGAGGCCGGCGGTCGCTCCGGGAACGCACCTTTCGTTTACCACCTCGTTGCCGAGCCAGCCGACGGCGGTTATTTACACTGTTGTCAGCGTCCGATACAGGAAGCACCCGGACACTGCATCCGCCGGGCCCGGAAGCAAGGACAGAAGAGACGCGGAAACAGGAAGTGGAGATACTCGAGACGCTCCACTCCTCCCCCCGCCCCCCTTCCCCAATACCCTGCCTCCCGCACCTCTTCCCCCTTCCTCCTATTTTTTTTTTTTCTCGTTCATATGAGGCGAACGTGACACTCGCAAACCTGTACACGCCGCCGCCTTTCGTCGGTGTCTTGTTGTCCCTTCGTCGGGTCGAAGAAAGTGAGAAGCTTTTCTGTCCCTGCTTGCGGGCGTGTTGTTCTTGGAGACGTAGGTAAGGGCGAAAAATTGGACGACAGATTGAAGTAATCAGTGCGGCTATTCGATTATCAGTCCCGGACTCCACCGCTGACTTTCCGGGAAGCAATCCGGTATTCGTTTTCCACCTGCATTTCTATGGCGATCGAGGAGAGCCGTCGAACTATCTACTTCAAGTAACAAAACTGTTGTTCGTTCCGTACTTCGTAATGTATACATATATGTACGTATGTGCGTATGTATGTATGTATGTGTGCGTGCGTGTGTGCGTGTGCGTGCGTGTGCGTGTGTGTGTGCGTGTGTGTGTGTGTGTGTGTGTGTGTGTGTGTGTGTGTGTGTGTGTGTGTGTGTGTGTGTGTGTGTGTGTGTGTGTGTGTGTTGTGCATGCATGCATGTATGTATTGTGCATGCATGTATTGTCACAAAATATTAGCCATACCCATTTGCAAAATCTTTTTTATCTCGTTCACTTCAACAAACTAAATTAAAACGAAGTATCGAGTGGTGTAACTCTCACCTTCCCCCATTCCCCCATTTATACATTCCAGCTTTTATTTCTTCACCTGGGGCCTTATCCTTGATTTTACCAGACCGTCGCCATCCTTCCAAAAGCCTTTCTTAATTGGTTTTAGTTGCATCGTGATAACTGAAAGCCAACCCGAAAATGTGTTTTCGGCGCAATTTTTCTTTGGTGGCGCAAGATTTTTTTTCCGTGTGGTGATGTTCTTTCTTAATATGCTGTAATCCGTTCATTTTAACGCATAACTCATAGATGAATGTTATCTCTTGCCGTCGCCACCAAAAAATGCTGGCAATACCTGTCAATATCATTTCCATGTGAATTATAATTTACCAGTTTAGTGAGAGCGCACGGGGCATGCTCGCCTAACTTTCTAGCCCCTCATTTTCAGTTTGCTGAAAGAAAACGTAGCGCTGTTACTACGAGGCTGGGTGCAAAATGTACGGAACGATGGCATTCGTGAATTGCGGTCATAAACCTTTCTCTGTGCATAAACACTCGAACGGAAATGATAAGCGCGGTTAGCTCAGACGATAGCCAAAGCAGCCGGCGCAGCGAACAGCGCGCTCGCTTCTACCCGCCACGGTGGCTCAGCGGCTAAGGCGTTGTGCTGCTGAGCCCAAGGATGCGGGTTCGATTCCCGGTCGTGGTGGCTGCTGTTCTGATGGAGGCGAAATGCAAAAACGCCTCTGTGGTGAGGTTTCGGCGCACTTTGAAGACCGCCAGGTGAGTGGTTGAGTTAGCAGGCAGAGAGCGCCTAGCTGCAATTCCTCCAGATGCACGAAACTACCTGTTCGGCGAGTACCATAGGTTTGCGTCCTTCAAAAGCTGTAGGGCCGCGCCCGCTCGGGCAAAGAACGTCTACCAAAGAGGCATTCTGGATGGCTCTCCTTCGAAGTTTTTTAAACAAGGCTGACCGCTCCACTGCATGTTCCGAATAGTTTATGAAAAGAAGCGGAATAACCAGAGTAAGAATTAATTCGTAAATCGTTGAAAATGTTTGGCTCGCATCGCAGTGCTTATCAAAACTCGTTGAATAAAGGCTGTAGTCTGCTTCGAACTCCGAACCCTCGGCTCGTTACAGAGGTAGAGTTGCCTAATGAAACCACGAAGGGTCGAAGGAAAAAGGACGTTTTATCAGTAGACAATGATCAGATTACTACAACGTCCATATTTCATCGCCACCACGGCCCATGTCCTGGATTTGTGCGTCTCGTTAATAGGATAATGTCAGCGCGGGTGTGTATACGTCTCGCCAACAAAGCCGCTCCGAACGCCGTGCTAAGATAGGGCGCACACATGCGAGGCCGTGTTGCATCCATCGGCGGGATTAATCTGGCCTCGGCTCGCGGAACGTCCCCCGCAGCTTATACGGATGCGTGTTGCGAGACGACGCAGCCGACATCAGAGGATGATTACTTTTCGATAGGCTTTTACGTTCAACAGTGGCTGTTAGTTATTCCGGCACGATGTGGAGCGCGATCGTGAAAACCGCGTGGCTCAGGCGCAGGTGAACAACGTCAGTGAAATCTTGTGGTATCGCGGCATAAAACATTTTCCCGTTAAAATATAAAACCCGAAAACGAAACACCCTAAGTGTACTCTTTAGTACTAAAGGTTGCTTCCCCGCAAGAAGAACCTGTGTGCAGGGGTGCACCCTTTACAGGCCGCTTCTTTCGTTGTACTGGCGTCACTTCCGTGACGGATATGCCGTCAGCGAAATCTTGGTGTTTTGCGGGAATAAAACACTTTCGTGTTAACATAGCTTATAAATGTGCATTACCGTGGCTTTCGCGCATGCACAGTTCATTCGCAGAGCAAACTCTGCTTACACGGTAATTTGAACTTTTGTCTTTACTTTGCTGCTATTGCACGCGCTTGCCACATAATGACCTTACAAGCCTTCATTGATTCCTGATTCCTGCGGCAAATTCAACCTATGCAGTTGGCCGAAACTCTTCTGAGAGCTGTTGACAAGTCAATTATATTTATTCGTCACGTATATGCTCTCACTCCCAGTATGCCTTGATATCGATATTGCCGCTCTCTTCGTTATCCGGCTTTCTGAGTTCACGTCATGCCGCGTAGAAAAAACATAGTTCCTTTCATTGGTTGTTCCAACCTTTAGGACAGCTGTGAGATGGGCGGTAATCGCCATTACATCGCAATGCAGCACGAAGGAAAGCGAAATGCACAACCAAAAAAACTGAAGAAAAAAAAAATCTCGGACTTGATTCTTATTTGACAGAAATTGTGTGGAGCACAGAATGCGTTGGATATGATGAAATCCCTGGTGCACGCACACGTAAGAAAAAACCCGTTTCTGGTGTCAAGCATACATCATGCATGTGATTATAAATGAAAATCCCCCTCCACTTCTCCAAGAGCATTTATCTAGCTACATAAGCAAGACATGAAATACAATGGGCCGGCTGCAAAAGACGTGAGCGATCTGCTATTTATTTTGGCTTCAGCCGCTACGCCGCAAAGGAGTCTATACAGAGGGAAAAAACATTCAAGGGGAGGGGGGGGGGGGGATAAGGCGATGGAAGATTCCGTCTCGTTCTTCACACTGCTATTCCTCTGAAAGCTGCGATTCAAATTTAAGACACTCCTTGTCACTGATGATCGGGAGAGGCCAGTGCTCATATGGATTAAGCCTCAAGTCGCCGTGGATCCAAGAAAAAAGGAAGGCGGGGGGTGGGGGTTGGGAAGGGGGGGTGTTATGTCCATGAACCGGTACTACCAAGTTTCAAGTGCATGTCATCCCTCTCCCCTTTCCGCTCAGCGGACTCTGTGGTATTCACCACAGCACCGACTCGCCCCTCTCCTTTCCTCCCCTCCCACCAGGGTTAACTTGCCAGGTTCGGAGAAGGAAAAGTCACTGGGAAATTGCCCAAAAGTAGCCACAAAAGCCGTAAACTTTAAAGTGAATGTTTGAAAAGGAGATCGAAATGTCGCCACTTTCAGCAAGCAATGCTAGGAAGATTACCTTTGCGGATAAAATGCAGGAATTCCGAGACGTAGAAAACCGCATCACAAATTTTATTTGTTTGCTGTGGTGTGGCAAAAAGACAGCGGTTGACTGCTGTCTGCAAAACAAAAGCTAAAGTTTGCAGGTTTTAGGTAAAGCATTCAAAGAATATCAATGACTTAGAGCGAACGTTCGCTGTACGCCATGTTTTACCACTTTCGATTCCTTTTTTACATTTCTATGCCTATTCTTCATCGTCATACACATTTCCAAGCATTGCACGTTATACTGGTGGCGTTGTTTGGAGACTTTGGTGTTATTCATACACCATCAGGTGCCGGATGTTAAAAAAGAGCAAGGCAGATTTCGATTTGTGCTGGTTAGTAGTGCGGTTTGTGGTGTGTTTGAGTGACTGATTCGTTGGGACTTATCCTAGACTTTGCCAGATCACCGTCACTTGCCTAAAAGTCTGTCCTGTTCTGTTTGTTTATTTTGTCTCGACGACTCAAAAGCAGAGAAATGTGATATAAGGCCCTTCTTGTGAAAAGTGGGACGTCGACAGGGCGCGGAAATATATAAAATCGCCAAAGTTCAAAGGAGCCAGACAGTAGCCACGTCGTCACACTGAAATTCCCGTCGCCACGAGTCTCGAAAAGTCGCCAGGTTGGCGACAAATCGCCAGGCCTGGCAACCCTGCCTCCCACCAAGCAAGAGGACCACTCTGGACCCGGCTCTATTCGGGCCACACGCGTGTACCCGCGACCAAGCAGTGTTCGAAGGTCAATGCGTATTTATCCTTTACGCATATTCTTTCTGATATCGTGCGTTTATATAGCACGTATGGGTTCAAACGGTCGCTTATGAAGCATAAAATCGTTCCGCCGTTGAACTCTGGCCTGTACGCACCTCATACCTTATAGCAGAAACAGCGGGACAACATGTTTCTGCATAAAGGAATCCAGACTATGTAAACAAGATGGCTGCAGTTGTCCCGTCACGCACTGCGACCAACCAGAAACTGTCACTGTCAGCACTTCGTTCGTTCACTCCCTTTTCGTCCTTTAAAACTGGACACCCCTCTCTTCTCGGTTGCAGGACTAATGAAGACACTGTATATATATATATATATATATATATATTTGCGGCCACGGCTTCTTCATCTCTGTATATACTCATCATCACCGATTCTTCCTCCTTCTCGAACTATCATCATCGGTAACCTAGTTCGGTCACCATCTTGCTGCCTCCCAGCTCGGCCTGCGAATAAAGCGGCTTGCGCGTACTGGTCTGCCTTCGCCTACCATCGGCCTTACAATATATATATATATATATATATATATATATATGAAGTACCCGTTTCTGAGAAGACCGAATAGCGGATGCATGTATGCACGCAACCTCGCGAACAGTTTCATGCGGGCTATACCTACCTATACGAGCAGTTCGCAACGGGTGTATAGTCGCTTCTTCTGGTCCTCTGGTTCTGAACCACTGCCAACCTCGCTCCGACACTGCTACCCCATAGCGTTCGAAGGTAAAAAAAGAGGTCGCCATCCCGCCCTGCGAAAGTGGATGTGCAGCAAAGCTGTTGTAAACCACTAAAACTGGTGATGGAGAAGGGTATAAAATGTTTCTCGTCGCCTCGGCAGCCTTATCGCTTGCGCTCGGCTAGTATCACGGGTCAGAGTATCGGCGATCTTTTCTCCTATTGCCCTGTGCCGCCGCCGTGGTCATTGGTCAGTTCGCATTACTTGGCATTTGTTTACACCGAGACGGTTCATGGGCGCCGACATTTTGTTGTTTATGCGTTTTAGTCGGTCAACTCTGGTAGGCTTAGTTTTTCCTCCCTGCTCTGCGGCTGTGCGCGACTGAGGTCGTTACGTATGCGAATCAAAGATAACGCGTGCAACAGCATTTCAGCAGCAGGAGTGGCTCGACATCTCTGGAGGCAAATTCTGCGTCCTGCCTAGCCAGACGCACGCGCTCGGCGTCTTCGGAAAGAACTGCTCTATTTTGTGACACTAGTCCTGCCTAGCCTTCAAAGATAATCTGCAAACGTAATCTTTACCAGGAACACATGGTGGGGGGTTCCCATCGTTCACAGGCGCCTTATCATCCATAATTCGGTTTCGATGCTTGTTTTGTGGTTTCCTTAAACAAATTCTGAGCTCAAGGCTGTATGGCTGATTAGCCTGACGCATGTGCTTGGAGTCTTAGGACTTGGCACCCTCGCGTTTTTTGCTAACGGAGATAGTTTTTGCCCACGGCGATGAAACAGTTGGGGGGTAGAAGTATACAGCTTTGTTTTAAAAGCAACACTGTAAAAAAAATTTTGTCAAAATGACGGAAAAGTTCTGGCAGCTCTATTTCCAAGCGGTTTGCTGTCAAATTGATGGGTGGTCGTCAATACCAAATGACGGTGTTTTTGGTCATTTTGACGTCTTCCTTGTCATCCTGAAATACAAATTAGTCGTCAAAATGACGGGCTGACATCTCTTCATTATGTCATTTTGACGTGTCCTTGTCAATATGAAATACTAAGGGCCCGTCAATATGACGGCCTGAGTGGTTCACAGCAAGCCGTCATTTAGACGTCAAATGCAAATAAAATGTAGTCTTCGGCTGAACTGTCCAATCTTCACATGCAGTGGGCAGTAACTGATAAAAGATGCTACAACGATTAGCTTCAGTGCTCACGTATTTATTGCTGCAAAATGGTACATCTTTCCTGTTGATTTCCTTAAAAGCCATAGACCACAGCACCTGAAAAATAGAACAATTTGTATTGTGATTAGGAATAATGGTATTTGGACAAAATTGCATGCAATAGAAAACAAAAAGGGATCAACCTACACAAAAACAGGTGGTGGACAATGCAAACAAATATGACAATATGTTAATCTAATCGAAACAGCATCTTTTCTATTAGCTTTAGGAAGACAGCGACTTTTCAAGAATACTGTGCAAAAGTTAAATAGAAAAGGTTTGGCGTAAGTATAGTATGTAGAAAAATAGAAACCACGTTTCAATAAGCCACATCGCGCTGTGTAATCACAGAACAAAGGAAGCTGCCAGAAGGTCACAGTAGTTTTGTTTAGTACGTGGCCGCAGCGATGAGAAAGTTAATAAAATTTTAATCGTTATCGAGATGAAGTTGTTCCACACTCATTTACCTTTGCAAACTCCATCGTGAGGAGTGACAGTGGCCGTGTTGGTAACAAACGTTGAACATGAAGACTCCACGATGACTGGTGACACTGCCTGCTTCGAAGTGTAGTAGTTGTGGTGATGCTGTCGTGTCCGTCGACTGCTATGAAGACCCGCTGGAGTCCACTCATCTTCGAGCCTGCATGGAGACAAAATTACTGCACTTACGCGCCGTCGCAGTTGAAGGAGCGACGCAACGATCGCGTACTTTGCACAAGAAGGCGTCGCACGAGAAAAAAAGACGCGCAGGGTTTACATGTGTCCAGAAGCTCTTGGCCCGTCAAGTTTAAGCAATCATAGTGTGCTCGCTTTCTGCCCTTTGCAGGACGCGATGAGAGTCGACAGCCCCCTTCCATTCCCCACCTTTCGGAAACAGTGCTGCGGCGTGAACAAGCGACAAGTCATTGCTTATTACCGAGTTTCGGCGGGTGCGCGGGCACGATCAAAAGCATTGTCACGCACAAAATTATATTCCAACAATACATACGCGCCGTGCACGTAACGAAACACCCGCGTGCTGCGGTGCCGAAATCAGCCGCTGTCGATTCCCGCCCATTTATTCCCATGTCGACATTTCGTTACTGTGCCCGTTGGAGACAAAACTCATCAAAACGCATAACGCTTTCCTGTTTGGGGGCAATTAAAAGTGCTAGAAAAAGTAAAAGCTCCAGGCCATGCAGCGGCCGGCGCGATGGTGGCTATCGTTCTCACGGCGCAGTTATCACTCGCCGGCCGCTCGCAATGAAGAGCATGCTGACCCGTTCAAGCTACAGATGCACAAAAACGGTTCCAGTTTCTGACAAGACTGTCCTCATAGTATTCGAGCCAATATACTCTGCAGACTTGACCTTTCTTCACAACTATTGCGTTCGCAGTTTTTTTTTTTTTTTTGCGAGGAAAAATCTCTTGATGCGGTAAATCGTTCACTTACCGCAATCAGATGCGCTTGCTCTGTGCTGCAGCTCCGCGCGCATGGCTGCTTGCTGAAGGAGACCAGAAAAGAGACGTTTGCTCCGTCGCAGTTTCAAAGACGTATGTGTGAGCCCCCGACATGGGAAAGGAGGGCAACCCGGACGCTTTCCGAAAACAGAGGAAAATGTCCGTTCCTCTTTCCTCCCTCCGATCGCGCTGACGGCGGCGGCCGCCGCCACGGGAGACAAAGGAAGCGTCCCTGGAAATACCGCCACTCCCCTCAGCAACAGGCAGCGGTGCCTCCCGGAAGGGTCCCCTACAAAGGAAGCATTCTTCGACAAGCCGGCGTCGAACAAGAGAAAAAGCAAAAGGCCCCACTGGCGAGAACCGCCTGGGGCGGCCAATCAGAGTGCTGTATTACCGAAATCAGTTTGTTTGTTTCCTTTCGCTTCTTGTTCTATACCCTCTCCCATCGAGTTGACGGTGAAACAACAGTCTTCGCCATTTACGTCGACTTGTCGAGAATCACGGTCACTTGGCCGTAAAAGTGACGGCCAGTTTTTACAGTGAAGGTAATGCTGCTTGTCATTAACGACTTGATCGTCCTCATCAGCGGGTCGATTGGGAGTGGACAGGATCCCACGCCCGTTCATGTTTCACAAAGATGTGTCGCTCAAGAGCGCGTATGCGTGCGTGTTACCGTATTTACTCGCGTGATGATCGCACTTTCTTTCCCAAAAATATGATGCAAATTTAAGGGTGCGTTCATTACGCGAGGTAAATTTTTCGCGAAAAAAGGTTTCAGCGCAGAAGGTCAGAATGTTTACGATAAGTCTCATGAACATAATAAACATAGCAAATAAAAACATAATAAAAACTCCACCGACCACCGAATGACCACAGAGTGACGCAAAATGCAGTGTTTTCATTACGGAACGGGCAGGAATTACGGAATTACGGAACGCGCCGGAACGAGTTTGCTGCGAAGTGAGAACAGGTCGACCAATAAGTGGCTGCTGCTTAATGCTTGCAACTAAAACAGGAAAAATTTACTCGCCTGTTATCTTTGCGGTCCTTCCAGAATTGTGCATGTTATCATTGTAATCTGAGGGATACCGTGTTTTTTTTTTCTGTTTTTCTTCAAGTCGCTCGGTCCGATCGTCGCCTTCCACCTCGACTCATCGAAAGGCCGAAAGGAATTGATCGAATGGTCCTCTTTCGGACCGATAGTGTTCCATGGGTACCCGTCACAGTGGCTGAGGCTGAGCCCATTGACACGGGTTCGATTCCCGGCTGCGGCGGCCAGACTCCCGTGTGTCGAGATTTCAACACACACGTTAAAAGTCCCCAAGTATATATGTTACAATTAATGCGGAGCACTCCACTACGGCGCGCCCAAAGACCAACTGTATACCTTCGGCGCGTATTTGGATGGTGCACGTACCACATTCGCTGTTCGGTTATTACCACATTCGCTGTTCGGTTATGATCAGCTTGTGCATTGTCCAGCGAAAAATGCACGCAACTGTGTGGACCGCGTTGCGTGAGGATTTAAAAGAGCCCAGCAAAGCCGCGGCGCGGCCGACGAGACTTTGGTTTCCCGCGGCGGGTGGCGAGGGATGGGCGCTCAATCCGTGTTCGTTTGGGGGAACGCCACGTGGCTCGGATTTGCGTCTGACCACGTTTCAATGGTCCCTCTCGTGGCGGAGCCACGTGCTTGCGGTAGGGCAGCAGCTGCCTGCGCGCGCAGGATGCTCGACAGCATGCGCGCGCGTGCGACGTAATAGTCCCTCTCGCATTGCTGGCTTGCCTGGTCTGCAGGTCTCGTGGCGTCGTGAGAGCGGCCTCTATTCTCAGAGGGCTACACTACGCTGACAGTAACCGCAGTGTTGGCTTTCCTCCTTTCATTCTGTTCTTTTCTTGCTTGAGCGTGAAAGCGCTGTCTCATTGTGCTATCTATGTCACTGCGTGAGATGGACGATGAGCCCTAATTCTTCTGAATAATTCATGCATGCGTGAAGCCTCCCTCAAGACCGGTTTCGTAATTCTAGTATATATATATATATACCGCATATATATGCTGAGATGAAATATACCGTGTGTGTGTGTGTGTGTGTGTGTGTGTGTGTGTGTGTGTGTGTGTGCGTGCGTGCGTGTGTGCGTGCGTGCGTGTGTGCGTGTGCGTGTGCGTGTGCGTGTGCGTGTGTGTGTGCGTGTGTGTGTGCGTGTGTGTGTGTGTGCGCGTGCGTGCGTGCGTGCGTGCGTGTGTGCGTGCGTGCGTGCGTGCGCGTGCGTGCGCGCATTGCGGTATATTTACTATGACGGAAGAGATATAGCCCAATGCACCTTTTAAATCTCATTCAGGGGGCTCAACAGAAAGCGTTTGAACAGGGCTACTTGAACTGAATGGAAGTGTCTGTTTCGGTTAATCTTGGAGCTAACTAAAGTCCATGTCATTCCGCTGGGTATAGCTACCGTGGTTTAAGGGTAAATAACTTCGCAGGTGCAAAACCAAAGGATTCAGCGCGTTTGGGAAACATCGTTTCTGCTAAAGGAGAACATCTACAACTGTCGTCTTGGTGCTTTTAATCTAAATTAACTACACTTGCCGTTTGGACGCTGGCAATAATTTATAACATACAAAAGTTTCAATTTCCATGCGGTGGGGGCCATGTTATGGGGGATGGAAACTTATATAGGTATTTTAATCAAGATGAAAGGCTTCACCAGTCAGCCTCAAGTTGTGGAAGAGACAGCACTTGCACAAGAGTGCTGAGATGGGCAACCCCGTTTACGCAGCACTCATGCACTGCATCAGGTGAGTTTATGTTCAGGTTTGACAGTCTGCTACAAATCTGCCTCATGCTCCATCTGACATTTGCAAACCAGCTTACACAATATACGTTGACGTTGAACAAATATTGATGGTCCCCATATCATCAATATTTGATTAACAAGATTGGAGCAATCTAGAATAGAGCTGCAAGGTTTATCTCAGGCAATTACGAGTACCCCTCAAGCGTAACAGAGGTTATACCAAATCCTTCACTTCACCCGCTGTATCTTCGACGCAACATTTCTCTTTTATGCCTTTTTCACAAATATGTGTACAATACAGCGCACTCAAAGCTACATCTAAAAGTTCCGGCTAACATTTCACGTAGGGTAAATAATCAATATAGTTTTTACCGCCAGTATGGTGATAGAGATTTTTCCAACTTATCTGCACTTCCTTTGGCCATCAGGCTTTGGAACGGTCTTCCTGATAACACTGCCGCCGAATCGAAGCACGGCGCATTCCGTGACCATCTTCAAGCTCACTTTTTCTCGCAATATGATTCTGAACTATTATTCACTATTTTATGTAAATTTTGCATAACCAATTTTTTTGTGTGTTTGAAAGGTCTGTTTGTTATTATTGCCTGCATTAGGTTGAATTTGAGGGATGTTGTTCTCTCTTAGCCCGAGATATAGCTCTTGTTATTCTTGTGCTTTACGTTCTTCTATATATGCGGCTGGTTTCATGTCACTTTGTCAACTGTCTTTTTGCGTGCCTCATACGTGTAATTCTTGTTAATTTTGCACTCTTTTACTTGTAACCCCCCTTGCTCAATGCCCTGTTAGGGCCTGTAAGGTATTTAAAAAGCGAACTTAAACCCCGCTTACGTGCTCTAAAGGCGAAAAGCCTGGCGATAACAAAAGATTTCTTTACTGCTTGCGTCTCTTTCTTTGTGTTCGTTTCATGGTATTTTGACGCGAATACTTCGCATGGCAGCTTCCCCGAGAGCTTTCCTCCGCATGAACCTGTTCTACTCAAGTGCTGCCACGTTCAGCTGTCACGGGGCACGCGTCAGGCTGATCCTTATTCCATTCTGGCAGGATGTTAGCGCAGTGATTATTTCATCTGACCCCTGCTGTGGCGATCCATGTCCTAGTTCCACACGAACCAAAATGCAATTTCATCTGTTTATTTTCCCTTTACAGATTCGGCCGTTTCGGTATACCATTCGTGTTGGCGGACCACGATGGCGGCCACTTTTCGCGTTTGATGAGGCTTGTAAGGCTTTCGCCTTATACGAAACGGACGGCAAAGACGCTCGTCGTGCGAAACGCGCAGAAACGTGGGGACTTGCCGAAGAAACCTATGAGGACACATAGGTACTTCTTATGATGCATGTGAATGCGAAGGGTGTAATTGCGCGCTTCTACACTTTAGGCGCCAAGAGAAGCAAGCGGCAGCAGCCTCGGCATGGAGAACGCTGCTACTCGATCACGACTGCTGGGCTGCTGGCTAAAGCAGCGGCAGTTGTTTTCGCTTTTATTTCTGAGGTAAACGTTGCCCAGAACCGCCTCTTCATGTTTTATTTCTGGTGCACGCACTGTGGTCGTGCAGCAGCCAACCGTAGTTTAGGCCTGGTGGTTCGGCGACGCCAGCTTTCTTGCTCGTTGAACCTCTTAATAGTATTGCGTCTAAGATTGAGGAGGGAGGCATTAATTAACAGACCATCGTCATGAAGGTGAATACGCCGAGTTGCTTTGGCCACTCATTGTTTTGTGATCGTCCAAAGTAGGCATCACCCTAGGGCGCCAATGGATGCGGCGAAGTAAGGTTTAGAAGGGTTCTACCGGTGGATTGCAGTGTCGCTGACAAAGGTCGGCCAGAACAGTGGAACAAGGTAACATTGAAAAGATATCGTGGCCCACTTCGACGCTAGGCCTGGGGATATGTTATGCGAGGTGTTTACCGTATTTGCTAATTAAGTCTTTGTTGTTCGTACTTTACCAGATAGAGAGTAAAACGTAGCAGTAAAATGTGCTGTTGCGTTGGTAGTGGAAAGAAAGCTTCTTCGTTTAGGCGCAGCTGACTCTTCAGTGGAAAACTTCTCTTGTTTTACTTCTTTTGAGTCGATTGAAATTTCTGTGTCTGGCTTATAATTTAATAAACAAGAACTCGGTATAACTTTCATCGACAAGTTTCAGTGGGACGCCCATGAAAGTATTCCCGAAGGCGCAGGTTTTAAGACGCAGGTTTATTTCTCTTTTAAGTTCGTAGAACACATCCTCCGCCCCTGAAGGGAGCCGCGAGTTGTGCCGGCATTTCTGAGATAAGGGGGGGGGGGGGCGGTGCGGGATGGTGCGGGACGGTCCGCATAGCAACTGCCTCTCCGGCGCCGGTGAGGTAATAAATCCTTCTCCGCCTGTGGTTCTTTAATCGGTTTCTACGCAAACTTTCCGCACCACTTCACTCAGACAGACCCGTACGAGCCTCCGCGCACTGGGGACTCACTGACCCTTTTTTTCAAGGCTGTCCACGAATGTTTCGTTTCCCGATAAGCTTCCTTCGGCCAACTGCGGGACATGTGGCACTTGTCTCCGTCTAACGACGGTTTCAAACCGCCATTAACAAATGCTTTTTTTTTTCTTTTTTACCATTAATCACCAGTATAGGCAGAGGTTGGCATGCTTCTCTGCCATCCAGAGCCTTTTCGTTCAGGCTTTCGAGCTTCGACTCTCCAAATGTTATGTATCTCTCTCTCTCTCTCCGCACCCAGACGCAGCACGCCGTTTTTTTCTGTAGACGCACATTGGTTGAACTTTATGCGTCTGTTTTCTGTCTATCAATGCCGCAACTGTGCCTCCTTCCCATTTACAACTTTACTCTCTCCCTTCCTCTTGTCTTCCTTTTCCCCACCTTCTTTAGTATAGTTACGACATATTATTGTTACTCTCCCGCTCTTTTACTCTCCCCGAGAGTTCTCATTGGTGAGGGTGAGGAGAAAGGGAAGCCCTCGGAGGCAAAGTGTGTATAAGCGTTTTTCTGTCTTTTCTAAGATAACCCCCGAAGAAGAAAGGTCCGCCTTTCGAAACTGTTGGGAACAATAAAGCCCTTGATCAGTATTCTCCAAGTGTCTGCACCCAATATATATATATATATAAGAAAAAAAAACTTTGAACAAGGTAAAAGCACGATTGTTGCCAACGTTTCAGCAAAGAGACTTGCTTTCGTATATATATATATATATATATATATATATATATATATATATACGAAATATATATATATATATATATATATATATATATATATATATATATATGATATATATATATATATATATATATATATATATATATATATATATATATATATATATATATATATATATATATATTGTAGCAGGGATAACGAGCAGCTCTTGTAACGCCATCAGCTTATCCGGGTATGCGCCACATCAAGAAAGAGTGCCATGCGATCGTACCTGCACTCTTAATCTGGTTCCATATAAGTTCCAGTTAAAAAAGGTGATCCATATATTTTATGTGTATCCGAACGAAAGAATAACTGGAACGAGGCATATAAGTGGATCTTATCTGGAACCGTAAGCTTGTTTTCTTTATGTTCGTGGTTTTTAACTGGAACCGAAGAAATGGGGTCATGCGGTGTCGGCGGTTCCGGTTACTGTTCCACTTATGTCCCAGTAAATGGTTGGGGAGAGTGCGTTTGTATATTTTTTGCTTGTGTCTTGTTCCACATAACTCGTGCACGGCAGTGAAGTATGCACTCTTTCATGCATCAACTGGAACAATGAGCCGCATATATATTAGGTGCTTCTTGACCCCAGATGCACGTGCGCGTTTAATATACACGTGCACACCGCACATAAAATTTAATTAACTTCGCCGACATCTATGAAACTGCCTTGCAGCAGTTAACTTTCATAATACGGCTAAGCTGCAGTTTTAGTGATGTGCTTTGACAGAAAACGAAATCCCACTTTTTTGTCAACGCCGTACAAAACATTAAAAATGTCTCGAGAAAGATATCTTAGGGAAAAGACGAAATTGCAGGAACCCATTCTCTGGTGTTCTGCAGCACTCAAACCGCTTTCGTGACCACCGTATTTTTCTAATTTGAGGCGTCAAGTACAAAATCACCAGTGACTTGAATTTGAGAAGGACTAAACGTCTTCCCTTTCTCAATCTGCGTTCCGGCGAAGCCACAACTGCTATAGTGCTGAAGAATTCGTGGTGCTTTTGTGAGCACCTTCATAACGAAATACTTGTTGAGGCCATTACATTTTATGCATTTGGTTTACAAAGCTTCGCAGAAACGGCAGTTTTTGTTCAACACTCAGTCATCATCTCGCTGTGGTGTAGTACGCGCTCAATGGTACTTAGTCCACGTTACTTATGCTGTGATGGGGTACATACATAATGGTAACCGACTGCGTCACATTTTACACCACACACATCATGCTACGAATGCAGTTAAATGCTTAAAAGTTAGTTTTTGTATTTTGTCTCGTCCCGGCTAGTAATTTTCACAAGCAAAAACGAAAGCCTCTTTGCAGGAGGAGAATGACACAAAACCCGGAGAACTAAATCTACCCCGCGGCATCTGCCTTACATTCTATATATTTATACTGAAATGGCATTCGTATTTCAAATTATGCTTTGCGGTATCGCGAAACTTCGCAGTGTTACCCTAATGTTGTTACTGGCCGTAGTAATTCAAGTTCACCGAATGACCTGCCTTCTCCTGCTGGTCCCCCCGTTGCTCTTTTCCTGCACTATTGGTGTTCATGAAGAAAAACTGCTGGAAAACGGGCAGATGTATTATTACTCGCTAATTAGCGAGTAATCACACTGGATTCACTATGCGGAAGTAGTTTTCTATAACGTGGGTATCAAAGAGCGTCGCAGTATATATTATTGGTATTGGAAAGACTTGTTGTCAAGAGAACGCAGTCAATAAAGAAGCGTCGTTTTGTTTTCACTGCAAAGAACGCAATAAAGCTGTCATCAAAGTTTATGCACACATACCGCACGCGCTCACGGCCCGCGGAGAGAAACAACTTTAGTTCAACTAACGTGTTAAATTGGCTAATATCTGAGCTCTTTGTTCCAGCCTCAGAGCCGCGTAGACGTCCGCTTAGAGGCCTACTCCCATTTTCCAAAGCAAATATAAGCGATCGAGGGTGCCGAGCTTGTGATCTCTCCTGCGGACTGGTCACTGGCCACGGCGTGCATCGCGAAAGGCACGGAGGAAGAAAAAGTTGGCCGAAACGATTACGAAACGACCGCCACTTCAGTGCTGCATGCCGTGCGCATGCGTTGACAGCATGGATGAAAGAATACAAGGCAGCGCCGCTTGCGTTGATGCATGGTATAGTGAGACGACAACGGGTACAACGACGATGAGGGAAAAACGGCACTGCGTGAATACTTTTAACGACAGCAGCGCCCCTACGTCTCAACCCTTCCGCAAGCTAGTTTTTGTTCGTCCGCAAGCAGCGCCACCAGTGGCCTTCTATAGCGGTTTTCTCGATTGCTCGCGTTATGCGCCTGATGTACTAAATGAACTGCCGGTCAGACTGGCGGGAACGCTTACCAGTTTGGTTGTGGCGTGAAACTGCGGATTTCTTCATGTCCTTGGGCTGTATTTACTGTCCGACGAAGTGAAGTTTTGCCGGGAGGCACAAAAAAGGTCAGTGCTGCTTATTTATGTTCTGGTAACGGTTGTTGTTCTTTGACTTGTTCATCACTGCGTCCGATAAACGTGCCGCTCCGCTGCCTGTTCGATGCGAGAAACGTTTGCGGCCGTTATTTAAGCTTGTGTGTTTGTGGGTCGGAGTCGGTTTGACATTTCTGACTGCGTGCGTTCGCGCATTTCTCGAGTCTGCATGTCCCCTTATGGTGTGGTGTTGCTTAGTTGTATATTGACGGTTGCTGTACCTGTCAGCGGTACTGAATCTTCTCGGGTTAGTCGCACGCTATTGTCTCACGCGCACACAATGCAGAACATGTTTGTCGGAGCGTCTGTCTTTACACTTATCGGTATTTTCAAACTTCCGTGTTAATTGCGTTGTGTTGGTCTTCTGAGAGCCATAAATTTACTGTGCTAATCTCGCTATTCCGCCTAATGTTGATGTGCGTTCAAGGCGTTGGCGGCAGCACTGCTTACGTTTATCTGTGCTGTGTGTGTAGTTGTTCCTTGTTTCTTCCAATGCCTTCGATGAATTCAGATGGTCTATATACACTAGTCAACGTTAGTTGGCTCCCTGACGTGTAGTGAAATGCAACGGAAAGTGGTTGTCTGAGCAGTAGCGTAGTAACAAAACGTTCCTTTTGTGGAGGGGAAGGCAGGTGGAAACAAGCAGAAAGTGTGGTGCCGTTTCTATGCTGTCAATGTCAGTGGTAACCGGAGACCTCAGAATAATTACCCATAAAACTCACGTGTGGATTATTCGAAGTTTTAACGTCACAAAGTAAGTTTAAAAATATTCCATTCCTGCCATTTTATGCTATCAATGTCAGTGGCAGCTCGAGAGTTGGAATAATTTTCAAAACCCTCGGGTGCAAAGTTGTTGCATCATGATGTGCACCAAACATTAATTCATTTCTGTTCTCCTTTGAACGTAGAAATTATACTGCAACAGCAGATTGCTACATTCTGTATTCATACTCTATGACCTGTTCAGAAAGAGTATATGGCTGACTGTGGAGACATTTGGCCCTCCACTGATAGGTTGTGACAAGTGTTTTTGTTCCTCTGCAAAAAAAAAAAAATGAAAACAAATTATTTCCTTTCTTTACATGCTCCTGCGAAGTCATGGCTGTGGCATTCACTGGCTGAAGACATCTTTGGCATGCTGAAGGGTCGTCGGGGAGAGGATTATGAATGCCCTGTGGAGCTCATAAGCCACAAAAGAGTACTTTTTGAGTCGTGCATATTGTCGTGCATTCACCAGTTCGCATAGACCAAGGACAGGTGAGCTTAAAGTATGTTCAAATATTTTCATATCTCAAATTGTTAAGCAAGAAAAGATTACCAGGGCTTCTGCTGTAAAAAAGACATTCTACTTTCGTGGAACGAATCAGACATTGTTCAATATTTTCTCGTGCTCCCTGGGTAAAGCAAGGCATAAATTTATTCTCTGATATTTTTGCACTGTTTATTTTCTAGGCAATAGGGCGAAGATAGACCTGAAACAGCGGTACAAGGAATGCATATGCCCATTTTAATTGTATTTGGACCCCTTCTTGGAAATGTATCATCACAAGGCAACACATTAAAGCTCTGGCACGGGATGAATTCATTGCATTCTACAAGTAAGTACGCACTGCCATTTTTGGGTCTTTCATGGCGCGTTTTTATGTAGTTTCTTTATAACTGATGGTTTGAAACTTCTTTTCAGTGACAGCTTGGCCTGTGGCTCAAGGTGACAGTAGGAGCTTTTCGGAACCCGTTAGCGAAACTTTCCTGGAAGTTCACTTTGAGACAGCCCTGGCAGAACCACCCGGGTCTTAATTTTGGTTGGGTAAGCTGGCATTTTGTTTTTGCGAGACTCAATTTCTGGGTCTGTTCGTCCTAATAAAATCTCACGTTAAGAAGTTATCGTGAACGCCAATATTGGCCATTGTGTTCACATTCCGCCTATTACGGATGCTCCAACAGTGGCCAAAAAAACCACTATTTTGTATTTTAGTTTTGTAGATATTTAGCTTTTACACCTTGAGAGTTGTTGCTGTGATTTGCCAGCACTGTGGACACGCCCAACGTGGTTGCTGCTAGAACAATAGGGTGGCAACTGACGATTTAAATTTCCCGCTTTTAATACGCCCGTAGCACCAATAATACTCCCAAATACAGGCGTAGCATAAGTAATGCTTGCATTGGATTTTGACAGGGGGTTAAATAAGGTGTAATTTTTTAAGGGAATTTTTTAGAGCACAGAAAGTGACGTCTGCAAGAAAATGTGCTATAGGTGCGATTTATAAGAAAATTGTGCAACAGCCTAGTTCAGCATTAGTCAGCTCAACTTCTGCCTCTTACCACTAGGAACCATGGAGGTAATACATATCGAGAGGAAAATATTTTAGGTGGAACTAATTCCACAAAAAAATTTCTGCCACAGTGCGATATTTATGATTTCCTATGACTGGCCATTTATTTCTTTATGGTAGAAACATTGTTTAGCTGTAAGTTATAATAAGCCAGCCTCACTACAGCATTCTAGGGAGCACATTATACAGTACAGAGAACATTTTTTGCAGAGAGAAGGTGTGTAAAATATAATGCCGAAAGGTGATTATAGTAATTATTTGATTAATAAACGAAACCTCCCAAAGATAAAAAAACCTTATATTCAGGATACCGAGGCAGCAAAGTTGGATACTTTCCAGAATCAGGGCAATTTCATTGATTGTCTGTGGTGATATTGTTTAGCGCACTTTCACCTTTGGCAGCACTCCCAGAAAAAACCCAAGAAATCACTGATTTTAAATCAATTAATGTGTTATGAAAGGGACCAAGCAACTCACTCATTTAAAGCAACCATGTAACAAAATTTTCTTGTTTCCTTGAAGGTACATGAGGTGAGCAGTAAGTCTTCTCGAGGCCCGGTTATTCTGAGAGAAAGCACTGGCGGCATCAATATTGCCCGCAAGAAACACATCACGGATTCGCCGCCTGCATTGTCATTTCAGGATGTGGGCATCCTCTTCGCCGCATATGTCATCTTTTTCATCGTGTCATCATGTTAATATGGTTGTGTGCCTTTGGAGAGTTCTTGGTACTTTTGCAGGGAGTTCTTGGAAAGCATGAGAAGTTTGACAGTGGCCTCGTGTCATTTAAGTTGGAGTCTCTGTTGAAATACTTGAAGTATTCAGCTCTACTTGGGGTTTTAAATTATTGGTAGAGGTTAAAGTATCTCTTCAAAGGCATGAAGGAGGTCAGATGAAAGGCATGAAGGGGGTGAAATCAGATGAAAAGGTTTAAGTTACTGGCACATGCAAGTCTCATGTCAACTGAACACTGAAGTCGTGCCTTATTTTTCATCATTGGCACAATGCGCAGGCTGCCTTTGAATCTATAGTGGGTGTTAATGTAGTTCATGGTACCCCATTGTAACGTCCGTATTATTCAAGTGTAGCTCATGAGATTTTTTTTCGTGGCAGTGCTGCTGCTGATGCAAAAGTGACTGATTATTTACACAGATGGCTTCCGCCTTCATTGATAAATTTTAGTACCGGATGTGAGCTGATACCCATGACCTAGAAGAATTGAAAATGTGCGTATTTGGCTTGAACAAGTTTTCTTCTTTGAACAAAGCTGCATTTCTTGCTTGGCAGAAGCAGGGCTTTGGTCACAATTACACTGATAGCAAGACGGGAGGGTCTTTTATAGCACGCAACTGTGAATTTCACCTAAGGTAAAATGTTGAGGCTGGAAAAAATGCTTTCAAGTCTGTTTTGTAAAACTTGTCACCTGTATGATTCAACGCTGGCTTGTTTGCTCTTAAGGATGTCTGACTTGTTCCCGCTTGAATTGATTACGTATATAATTAGTTTGCATGTTAAATTTTAATATGTGTAACATGCTTCCAGCTACCTGGTTTTAAAAATTATATAAGATTCACGCTGGCTTTTGTGAGATTTCTTGGGGTGAATTATTTTAAACAACTACAAATTGTTTGGGCAAGTAACGTGCCTTAAGTCAAAGGCCTTTTCAGGACGCTCATAAAGTCTATTTTGCCTGCAAATAGCTTGATGTTACACTTACATCTGGTGTCAGGAAACTACTATCTTTAATAATCATGTTTTAATGGTTGCATACTGCCACATGTGACCTCTCGTGTCAAAATGTTTTATCGTTAATCTTGGCTCGAGCGTTGTTTTCCTAAATTCTTGCACTGCATTGTTGTAGGTTTGTGATAATACAACCGTGTATAGCTTGTTTTTAGGCCTTTCCCTACAATTTAATAGCAAACTGCATTTTCCCAAACAGTTATGCGTAAACATAGTATGGCAAGCGCAATGAGTCATTCCGCCTTTGAATTACCTTGGTTTATCTGATAAGACAGCATATTTGATGCTCACTCTTGTATAATGTCTGTGTCAGTGCCGCGGTAGACGCACACGGCTATTTATTTGTGAAGCAGTTGCCCCTAATACCGTCTTTATTAACCATGTTTTTGAGTAACGGTGATTATGTGAAAATGCCACTTGGAGCCTAGTGTTATCGTTAGGGTATTTATTCCTTGTGCGTTGGTCATTTTCTGTGAAATTTAAAATAGACAGCTATTCAAATCTGAAATGTATCATACTAACACCCAATAAAGTTGTATAGTATGTTGAAAAGCAGTGTATGAGTCATAATAGTTGGTTTCGTGCGTATTTTAATGCAAGTATATTGTTTCTTTCACATGCAGCTGAAACCCAGAACAGGATTCTGCGGGTGAAGCCAAAGACTGTGTGCCGCTCTAGGTGCCTCAGACCAACTTTTATATAGAACTGTGCTCCGATAGGCAACTGTTGGGAACTGTCAGGGACCACACTGCTGCGGTGGTTTCTGCTTTCCAATTGTTGGTATCACTGCGGGTCATATGTCAAGGCTGTGTTAAAATGGTGCTTGCGGTTTCCTGCTGATACCAATGCATCCGCCAGCCTGGCATATGACCTCGGTGTATACCGACAGGAAAGCAGAAATATTGGAAAAGTGGAGTCCCATAGACAGCTTCCCAATGTCTATAGGAACACCGTTTTATATAAACAGCTGGCCTGAAGGTACCTGGAACGGCGCACCGGATAAATTCCATAATCATTTTACATGAATCAATGTTCCAGTAACTTAAACTACCATTTTATTTGGAACAGTGATCCGCATACTTTTATTTGGAACACCGATCCACATAATTTAGTTGCGAAAATATGTGGTGCACTGTTCCACTTAATTTTCAGGATATGTGGAACACGGTTCCAAATATATAACTGGAACTTTTTTGCAAAAAAGTTCCAGTTACTAAGTGGATCTTACGTGGAACCAGATTAAGAGTGTGGACGACGGTATGCGCGCACGCTGGTAGCAGTGGAAGAAGAAGTACGGCAGAAGGTGCTTGGCGCATGTGTTCGGCCATCGTCTGTACGCTTGTACCTGCGCTCGCCTTGCTTCTGCTCCTGCCAATAAACAACGTTCGGTCTACTACCGGAGGGTCAACTATATCCCTTACAAGTGGTGGAGGTCAGGTGTTTTGGTCCCATCCTGGAGATACGCAACCGAACGCTGTCCACGATGAACCACGAATCCATCCAGCAGCCTCCGTCGGCGGCACCAACCGTCATCTGCTCGGGCGCACTGCGCGAGCGGGATCCATCCAAGTTCAACGGCATCGACGGAAATGATGCTGAGGACTGGCTTTTTATGTACGAACGTGTGAGTAACCACAACCGATGGGATGACAAGAACAAATTGATCAATGTACCCTTCTCTCTCACCGGCCTCGCGGAAACGTGGTTGAATAATAGCGAATCCCGCAACAAGACGTGGTCCTCCTTCCGCTGTAACTTCATGGAAGTCTTCGGGCGCCCTACGGTGAGGAAGCTTCAAGCCGAGCAGCGCCTAAGCGTGCGAGGACAGCAGGCTGGGGAGACGTTCACTAGCTATATAGAGGATGTCATCGACCTGTGCAAACGCGTCGACTCCTCCATGACAGAAATAGAGAAGGTCCGACACATCTTAAAGGGAGTCGATGACGACGCCTTCCAGATACTAATATCCAAGGACCCCCGAACTGTCGCTGACGTCGTCCGCCTTTGCCTGAGTTTCGACGAGCTGCGCAAGCAGCGAGCCCTTACACGGCAAGCTTGTGTTCGGGAGCAGCCCGTATCAAGTGAGGAGGCAGTATATGAAGGGGACCCTGCGCTGTTTGCGCGAATCAAAGATTTCATTCGGGATGAGGTGGCCCGCCAAGTCTCCCTCCTCCCTTACATCTCAGACCCGCCTTCCACCCTGGCGCCTTCGCTTCAGAATGTCATCAAGGGAGAGGTCGCTGAGGCACTACTATCGGCTCAGCATAACCTGCCCGTAGCTGCGCCCCTGACTTACGCCTCGCTATAGCAGGACGGCTATCGCACCAGCCTGCTTCGTTCTCTCGCCGACCTGTTGTATGCCCACCTGCCGCTTCCTTTCCTGCCGCTTCCTTTCCACCAGCGCCCCGTGCTCCAGCTTCATTATCAGCACGACCGCCGGTAAGCCCGGTGAGCAGTCCCCAGCTAACGGGTGCGTGGCGCACGCAGGACAACCTTCCGATTTGTTTTGCATGTGGCACGCCAGGGCATGTCGCTCACTACTGTCGCCGCCGCATATTGCCGCCCGCCGCCAGTTATCCCCAGGCGCCTTTTTACGCCACCCCTTACTTTTCGCCGTATGCCGCTCAACCAGCGCCGTACAATTTGCCCCCTGAGCCGACTGACTGTCCAACTTTCGCTGGCCGCCGTTCAGCTTCTCCACGTCTCCGTTCGGTGTCTCCCATGCGTCGCCGCCCTACTAATGCCGAAGAGGAAAACTAAAAGCCGCAGTTCGGAGGCAAGCACTACGTCGCCATCGAATCGTAGGAGTCCTCATTTCTCGCCTAGAAATGTTATCGACGTAATTGTGGAAGGTGTCCCTACCATTGCTCTCATCGGCACTGGAGCAGAGGTCGGCGAACTCACTCATGAGTCCATGATTGACAATCTCTCTCTGATTGACAGTCTAACTCTCGTTCCTTTTTGTGCCGTGTTTTCGCGCGCTGGATTGTCAATCATGAACATTCACCAACTCGCCCAAATCACAGTCACTCATGAGTCCACTCACTCAGACTCATTTGGACTTAAACTCACGCGTGAGTTTGAGTGAGCGCGAGGCTAGTGTGGCATGGTGAGTTTGAGCTTGAGTGAGTTTGAGCCGAGTGATCCCGACTGAGTTTGAGTCCGATTGAGTTTGAGTACGCCTGAGACCTAGTGAATTCTGAGTCCATTTTGAGTTCTGAGTACATTTTGAGTTTGAGTCCATTTTGAGTTCTGAGTACAATTTGAGTTTGAGTCCATTTTGAGTTCTGAGTACATTTTGAGTTTGAGTCCATTTTGAGTTTGAGTCCATTTTGAGTTCTGGGTACATTTTGAGTTTCTTGTTGAATTTTCATAGCCATAAGCACTTGCTGTATACCTAATTTTCACGGCTGGGCGCGTGAGTGATAATTGACTGGTGAGGTCATAAAAAAGGGTTGTCTTAACTTTTCCTCCTGACGGATCCACTAAGAGCGTGGGAAAGGGTGGTGGGAAAGCACACGGCGGCGCTGGCGTGCTGGTTGTTCGCCTGCTACTGTTAACGGCTTGATATACTAGGGGTCACAAAGGAAGAGGTGAGAGCCGGGGAGAAATGGGGGCAGGGGCTATCCTTTCTGCTGTTTCAAATGAATTAGCTGAAATGACTGGGCAGCGCCCCTTAAGACAGAATAATGACCACATTAGATTGGGTGAAAAGTGAAACTGATGAGGCTAAGGCGTGTAAGTTATCAAATGAAATGTCCGGATTAACGGAATCAAGCAGGGTAAATAAAAAAATACTTCCTGATTGTAGTCATCAGGCAGTCATAATGAGTCATAGATTGGGTTAAAATTCAAAATGACGCTGCGAGGGCATGTGGGGAATCAAATTCAAGTTCTCGATGTGGGGAATCATTCGGGACAAAAATGAGTTATGGATATATCATGACGTAGTCATGGTGAGTCATAGATTCGGTTAAAATTCAAGTTCATGACGCTAGGGCATGTGGCGTATCAAATTAAAGGTTCGATGAGGGTAATCACGTGCTTCCTGATTATTATCATGACATAGTCAAAATGGGTCATAAATTAGGTTAAAATTCACAATGATGCCACTGGGTGTCCGGGGCATCAAATTAAAGGTTCCGATAAGGGAAATCACGTGAGCAAAAATGCGGTATGGCTATATCATGAAATAGTCATGGTTAGTCATTGATTGGTTTAACGTTCAAATTTATTCCGCTAGGATGTGATGGGTATCAAATTAATGGTCTTGATGAGCGGAATCACGTGGGGAAATACAAAAATGCTTCCTGGTTATAACCATTAGATTGTCATGGCGAGTCTTATATTGGGGTAAAATTCGAAGTGACCCCGCTAGGGCGTGTAGGGTATCAAATTTACGATCTTGACGAGGGGAATCACGTGGTACAAATAAAAAAAGGCTTCGTAGTTCGAATCATGAGATAGTCATTATGAGTCATAGATTGGGTTAAATTCAAGGTGAGGCCGCTGAAGCATGTGGGGCGTCAAAATGAATATTCCAGTTAGGGGAATCACGTCGGACACCTAAATAATGCGTCGTGGTTACAGTCATGAAAGTCATGGTTATTTTGACTGGTATGAATTCCGTATGACCCTGCTAGGGTGTGTGGGGTATCAAATTAGAGGTCTCGTCGAGGGGGATCACGTGGGACAAATATAAAAATGCTTTCTGGTCATAATTATGAGTATATCGCAAAAGGTATACAGCAAAAGGTACACACTCACACTCACACGTTCACTCACTCACACTCACTCACTCACACTCACTCACTATCACTCACTCACTCACTCACACTCACACTCTCACACTCACACTCACATTCTCACTCACACTCACACTCTCACTCACATCTCACTCACACTCACACTCTCACTCTTACTCTCACTCACACTCTCACTCTTACTCTCACTCACGCTCACACTCTCACTCTCACTCTCACTCTCACTCACACTCACACACTCACACTCACACACTCACACTCACACACACTCTCACTCTCACTCTCACTCACACTCACACTCACACTCAACTCACACTCAACTCACACTCAACTCACACTCACACTCTCACTCACACTCACACTCTCACTCACACTCACACTCTCACTCCACTCACACTTACACTCTCACTCTCACTCTCACTCACACTCACACTCACACTCAACTCACACTCTCACTCTCACTCACACTCTCACTCTCACTCACACTCATACTCGCACTCACTCTCACTCTCACTCACACTCACTCTCACACACTCACACTCACACTCTCACACACTCACACACTCACACTCTCACTCTCACTCTCACACTCTCACTCTCTCACTGTCTCAATCTCTTTGAAGCCATTTGAGTTCTGAATTCATTTTGAGTTCTCAGCCCATTTTGAGTTCTAAGTTCATTTTGAGTTTGAGTACATTTTGAGGTTTGAGTACATTTTGAGTTGTGAGTTCACTTTGAGTTTGAGTACATTTTGAGTTTTGAGTCCATTTTGAGTTTTGAGTCCATTTTGAGTTTGAGTACATTTTGAGTTTTGAGTCCATTTTGAGTTTGAGTACACTTTGAGTTTGAGTACATTTTGAGTTTTGAGTACATTTTGAGTTTTGATTCCATATTGAGTTTGAGTACATTTTGAGTTTTGATTACATTTTGAGTTTGAGTACATTTTGAGTTTTGATTACATTTTGAGTTTGAGTACATTTTGAGTTCTGAGTACATTTTGAGTTTTGAGTCCGAGTGAGTTCCGAGTTTTGCGCTCAATGTGAGTTTGAGTTTGAGTGAGCGCAGATGTGCTGCTCAACACTGAGTCCGAGTTTGAGTGAGTAGTGATTCGAAAAAAAAATTGTGAGTGAGTTTGAGTGAGCCGCGCCAACTTTGCCGAGGTATGCACTGGAGCCGCTGTTTCGGTCATCCACGCCGACCTCTGCCGTTCTATTCGAAAAGTCATGACGCCCCTTTCTGGACTCTCGTTACGCACCACCAGTTCACAGCCCATTAAGCCGCTAGCCGCTTGCACTGCTCGTGTTGTCATCCGGAACAATTCCTACACCATTGAATTCATCGTGCTGCCAGCTTGCTCTCACGACATCATCCTCGGGTGGGACTTTCTTTCCCACAATAAATCTATCATTAATTGTTCCCGTGCTGAAGTCGAGCTTTCTTCTGTTCTTTTCGACGATTCCTGTAATGCCGCTACAAAATTACTCGTCGCTGAAGACACCGACGTCCCGCCCAGCTCCTCCGTCATCGTGCCCCTGTGCTGTACCTCTGTCCCCGACGCCACTGTTTTGTTTACGCCTTCTGTCATTTTCTTTCGCCGCAAATGCCTTCCGCTATACCTTCCGCCGTTTTGACTGTTCGTGATGGCGCCACCACTATGTTGGTGACCAATCCGTCAGCGACCCCGTGCGCTTTTCTACAGGGAGAAACACTTGGCTTCGCAGAGCTTGTAGATGCTCGTCTAGTTGTTGACGTACCAGGTGATCTTTCTCACGTTGAGATCAGTGAACTGAGTGCTTCTCTATGTTCGCCCGGGCTATTGCCATCCGAAGCCTTTGCCCACTGCATGACGTGTCTCGCCTGGCCCAGCGGACTGTAGCTTGTCGTCGCTCAGTGTCACCAACATGACTGCCGAGCAGCGTAAGGACCCATGGATAGCTTCCATCATCGGCGTCCTGTCTGGTCCTTCAGCTACCGGTGCACCCAGAGCACTGCGGCGACAAGCCTCTCACTACCGACTGCGTGAAGAGCTCCTTTATCGTCGGAATTACAACTCGGACGGTCGCAAGTTGCTTTTGGTTATCCCCCGCCATCTGCGTGCCGACATCTGCTCCGCCTTTCATGCGGACCCGAGTTGCGCGCACGCTGGCGTCCTGAAAACGTACGAGCGACTACGCCTACGTTACTATTGGATGGGCATGTATACACCTACGTGCGGAAGTACGTGCGCTCATGTACGGAGTGTCAGCGTCGCAAATCACCGCCTACTCGCTCTACAGCCCCGTTGCAACCACTACCGTGCCCCTCGAAACCCTTTGATCGCATTGGAATCGATCTGTACGGGCCCCTGCCTTTAATGGCTGCCGGTAACCGGTGGATAATTGTAGCAGTCGACCACCTCACAGGTACGCCGAAACAGCTGCCTTGCCGGCATTCACAGCTCGTGACGTCGCCAGTTTTCTTTTCCGTCACTTTGTACTTCGTCACGGAGCGCCTCGGTAACTTCTGAGTGATCGTGGCCGCGTTTTCCTATCGGACGTTGTGAAAGCTCTACTCGCCGAATGCCACGTTGTTCACCGCACGAGCTCCTCGTACCACCCGCAAACCAATCGGCTCACAGAGCGCTTCAACCGCACCCTGGGAGATATGCTATCAATGTACGTGTCGTCGGATCACTCCAATTGGGACCTCATACTTCCGTTCATAACGTATGCATACAACATGGCTACGCAGACAACGACAGGATTTTCTCCGTTTTTCCTACTTTATGGACGCGAGCCGACCTGCACACTGGACACCATTCTGCCTTACAACCCTGACGCCACAGAATTTAAACCGGTTTCGCAACTAGCGTAGCAAGCCGAAGAGTGTCGCCAACTCGCCCGTTCCTTTACAACTGCAGATCAACAGCGCCAGAAGCATCGCCGTGACGATTTCACCACCCCTCGGACATTTGAACCCGGCTCACATGTCTGGCTTTGGGTGCCCTGCCCAACACCGGGTCTCTCCTCAAAACTTGTCGCCAAATATCATGGCCCTTACAAAGTCATCGCCCGTACTTCGCCCGTAAACTACATTGTGGAACCAGTCACCTCGTCCTCTGATCTTCGCCGCCGAGGGCGTGAAACAGTCCACGTTCAACGACTGAAGCCCTACTACGACCCCCTGGTGTCGTCCTCACCCTAAGTCGCCAGGTTGGCTCCTTTTCACCGGGGGCGATTGTAGCAGGGATAACGAGCAGCTCTTGTAACGCCATCAGCTTATCCGGGTATGCGCCACATCAAGAAAGAGTGCCATGCGATCGTGGCCAATCTATGCGCGACAGTATGCGCGCACGCTGGTAGCAGTGGAAGAAGAAGTACGGCAGAAGGTGCTTGGCGCGTGTGTTCGGCCATCGTCTGTACGCTTGTACTACCTGCGCTCGCTTTGCTTCTGCTCCTGCCAATAAACAACGTTCGGTCTACTGCCGGAGGGTCAACTATATACCTTACAATATATCTATATATATGACGTCCCGCAGATGTATGGGAGTTGGCCGAAATGGGAGATTAACCACCAAGAGACGGTGCGGTGCGATAGTGGTAGACGAGGAAGAGGAATTTGCCAATAAAGGTGTTGGTTCGACGGACGCCGTCTCCTGCGTTATATATATATATATATATATATATATATATACCGGTTTTGCATTAAACGTATGCACATCATCGCTTGCTCTCCAGGTTGACCTTTCGTAATGTCAATGCTTCGTAATATGTGCTCCATCGACTTCAATTATGTACTCCCTTTTCCATTCCTCCCTTTCGTTGCCTAGGCTCCTCCCCCACTCCAGCGCCCTACCCTAAAACTTTCTCCATGTCGTTGCCAATTCGCCCACTGCCCTACGGCATAATAAACCGCGAAGTCTGCATGTGCAGCTCCTGCTGTTCAACTAGTATTCACTAAGAGCGTGTGTGGTGTGTACGTAAAGCCCTGCGGCCTTTTCACTTGGAAAAAGTCAATGTTAGGACGCTAGTAAAGCTATACTTTTACTCCCTTCACTTCTTTTCTCTCAGGTGCAGCGACGGAGGAAGAGAGCTCGGGGATCCCTCGCCGTGTTTTGTTCTCTGCCTAGACCTTTGAACTCTGCACTAAGGGAACTGCGGGGCAGGCGGTGCAAGATGATTAGCCGTTTCAACCCAGACACCCGCCAATCGAATTTCCGGCAGCGTAAGCTCGGAAAAGCATGCGTGGCGTGGCCAAACAAAGCACAGGATTGTAAGCTACTTCGGGTACATGTGTTATACGTTACAACGGTGCGCCCATCGTAGCCCCCTGCCCCGCTGGACGCAAGTATCTCCGGGGAAACAGCGCCGCATCCCCGTAAGAACTGGAGCAGCGTTATGGAATGGACCCTGGCATCACTTGGTTGCCAAATCTCGTTTGCATCGGCGCAGATGCTGCGGGGGAGTTTGAGAGGAGAAGCGTTTCGCTTAATGGCAACCGGTGAGGGCATTAGGCGAATGACGACGGTGCCTCGTCGAGAGATCAAAGCGCTCCGACGATAGTGCCTAAAAACCACTCCCCCATTTTTTTTTGTTTCCTTTTACTACGGCTGTGCCGGCTAGCAGTACTAATCGCATTGATGAAGTGTATACTAAACAGTTCTGCTGTAGTGTTTTATCGGAGTGTTTTACGTCTACTGTTCTAGCAGCGCGTAAATGTTATAGGGCCTTGGCGGCTATCGAGCAAATTGGGTACCGTTCCTGCTTCGAGGAGCTTATAATGCAATTTTTTATTCTGTTATACGTACGTAGACCGTGTGCTTGGCTCGACCGATGCGTCCGCAAAGTAATGTTGTTACCTTAACCGCATGCTGTGTAATAAAAACATGGGGTATAATATTGTGTAACAAAATATCAAACTATGCGGTGCCATTTATACTACGTGTGTACGTCGCCTCCCTTTTTTTCAGAGATGGCCAGAACATCCTATATATATATATATATATATATATATATATATATATATATATATATATATATATATATATATATATATATATATATATATATATATATATGTGTATGTATGTATGTATGTATAAAGTGGCTTACGTCTGTTGCAATATTTATCTCATATCATTTATGGAGCTGGCCGTATACTACAACACGAAGAGAATAATTGCGGAGTTGAGTCGAAAATAATGCCGGTACCTTCGAAAGTAATTGCGGGCCCTGCAGGGCGATCACCATATCTTCAAGCTTCGATCTGTAAAGAAACTCAACTGTTTTTCAAATTTTGGGTGTGTAACGCGCCGAAGCTACAGGTGGGCGCGCCGTAGAAAATGACTTCGGAATATTTTGACCACGTTGGGATCTTTAACTGCGCCAAAATCTCGGCACACGGGCGTTTTCACTTTTCGCCTCCCATCAGAAAGGCAACCACCGCGGCCGTGATAGAATCCATGTCCCTGGGCTCAGCAGCACAACACCTTAGCCACTGAGCCACCGCGGCGTCTCGTCTGTGGGAAAATTGCATCGCCTGTTCAGGCAAAAATTGTCATCAAAACAGCAGCTCATCTAAAAAATAAAATAAGGTTTATTCGAGCGAACTTAAGCTCAAAGAATCAACAAACGAAAAAAGTATGCACCCCTCCGTCTAACGACGACGATGGTTGAACGCGAAGCTTTCTCGTTATGGATTGTTTGGTGAGTTTGGACTGAGTTTCGACCATGTCGAAATCGCCGACAATAAAGAAAAAAAAAAGTCGAAATCGACGAATCAGAAACACGCCGGCTTCGTAGCGCGGAGGACCTAGGTTCGATTCCGGCCACGAGAAGCGTTTTTTTTTTTTTTTTCACTTCACCCGCGATCATTCATCATCATTGTCAGAGAAAGTTGTCTTTCCTGCAGGGCGTTTTCGCGTTACAGACGCCATCAGGGGGAACAATAAAGCTTCGCTTAAATAATGCGCGCCGAAAAATAAGTAAAATTCATCTACTTGAATTGAATTGAAACAAGGTTTATTAGACCCTGGTGAATGTCACAGAACACAATATACAGAAAGAGGTCCCAAAGTAAACACTGTCACCACTTGCGTCACCACATTTGGCCAATATAATGCCCCAGCTATTAGTCGGGCATAAGCATATATTACCTCCCCCCCCCCTCCCCCCTTCCATTTAAAGCTTCACGTCGCGGGTGTATGAAGCCTGTCACTCACGAACCTGTCAATCAGGCGCCTGGCAATGGCGCGGGAATATGCCGTGCACAGTGCTACATACCCATAAAGTAGCGCATACCCGCAGAGATGTATTGGAGAACGCTTCATAAAGTGCCCTCCAACGCCGCCGGTAAACGCTTTCACTGTTTCCTTCACGTCTGGAAGAACTTCAATGGCTGTAGCCTTCGCCAGCACAGAGTTACACCGACTGATTTTCTAGCCGCAGCAGATACCGCTTCTGGTCTCTGTTTTGCTTTTGTTGCGATTTTTTTACAGTGGCTGTCGATTGCGTTCACTCCTGCAACTGAAAAGAATTAGGCAAACAACCTCGATATGGCTTGAGTGACGTCGCTCAAGCCCGCAAACAACGTCCATAATGAGAAAGAGAGAAAAATACTTTGTGCCAGTTTTTGAGTTGTGCGTAGAGCAGTAAATATTTGATTCTGCTACTTGGTGGCTACCAAATCTAAAGACTGGATGCGCTTATTGACTACGTTCTAAAAGCATTTCTGATTTTTTGGAGAGAAAGACGAAAACATTTGTCAATGCACCCTCTAAAGGTGACCATCTTACGCAAAGAAGAAGAAGAAGAAGTTTTGCGAACCCAAGGGTACTCCTGTGTCGCACATGTGTTTGAGGGGAGGTGGTTAACTCTTCACTCCACCGGGATAAATCCGAATAGCAACAAATGCATAGAATCGACCACGGTTCCATTCCACACAGGGCATACTCTACCATACTGCATAAAGAAGCCGGAGCATGCGTAAACAAGAACAACAAAGGAGAGCAGAAGTTCCTAAAGGGTAGAAACGTGCGCGTCAACACGTACCACAAGCAAGGCGATAAGAAGAATACCACGGCGGCAAACAGGAACAGAGGGAGGAAACAACATCCCGGAAGCGGCCGGGAGCGCGTCTGTGCCGCGGGGCGGTAACAGCCGCGTTAAGTGAGTTTGCTCTGTTCGGCGCTGGTCTCGTGAACGCGCTCGGGCAACACACGCGTGGCGTCGGGAAACGTCGAGAGAGGCCCCGGCCCCGCCCCCTTCTTGCTTCTTCTTCGCCGCCGAGTCTGTGCGTGCCAGTGTGTGTCGACGAGCATTAATACATGTGTGAGCGTGTGTGTACAACGCGGGAGCACTTATGTTCACTTGAACGCGGGGGCGCATCATAACCGCGGTCCTATTCATTGCGCGGAGAGGGCGTCCTGCTGTTTTGTTCTACCGTGACTATGCGGTGGGTCGGCTGGTTTGCGCATAACGTGTCAGGCGCTACTCAGGACGCTACTCAGACGCTACCCATAACGTTCCTTACCCATGACAAGTCTCGAGAGTTGCGGCGTTTTGTCGTCGTCTCATCGCTTTGAGCAGGGGGGATGCGCAAAGCTTAAAACAAGTATTTTTTGGGCAGCTTCATCCCCACCTGTTTTCTTTTTAAGCGCGAATCACTTTATAAGCGACCCCAAACCATCCACCGCCGGCGGCGGCGGCGGCGGCGGCGTCGGCGGCGTCCGCAGTGCTCCTCTATATTATAAAAGAAACAGCATCCGGCGCCAGGTTTCGATCCGAGGACTTTGCGGCCGCAGCGCGACGCTCTACCGACCAAGCCACGGACGCGACGCTGATATCGGTGTCAGAACGCGCCTTATATCTTTAACGCATTCAAACTACGTCGTCAGCGGCGTGCGTTGGCGACTCAGCGGCGTTATAGCGGCTTGATAACTGCGTGGTGTACACGTGATACTACAAACCCGATGGAAGAGATGGAAGAGAAGGCGGCGAGGCGGTGGGCTGCAGGGGCCGAGCGCAAGCGCCGCAAGCGGGCCGACAACCGTGCATTCGCACTTTCACATTCTCCCCCTCGGGGAAATGCGGGGAATTTTTTTAGTGGCGCTCGGTGTTTCTGTTGGGTGCTATCTCACGATTTTGGGGCCCGCTCTGTATTAAGACTCGTGTCCGTGAAGGGCACCACGATAGCGCCTTCCCACTTTTTCTCCTAATGGTTTGATGGATGAGCGAAGAAAGGGCAGCAAAGTGCATGAAGACTGCATATATTATTGTTTTATTTGAACAACTAACCTTTGATTGATTGTGGGGATTAACGCGCCGATGCAACGCAGGCGATGAGGCGCGCCGTAGTGGAGGGCTCCGGATTAATTTTGACCACCTGGGGATCTTTAACGTGCGCCGAAATCTCGTACACGCGGGCGTTTTTGCTTTTCGCCTACATCAGAAAGGCGGCCGCCACGGCAGGGAATCGAACTCGCGACCTCGTGCTTAGCAGCGCAACGCCTTAGCCACTGAGCCACCGCGGCGGGTAACAACTAACCTTTGAAAACTCACTCAACTCCATTGCGACCCCACAGACTTATTTTCGCACACACGCAATATCACGAATACTGACGAACAACGCCGGCAGGCAGTACCAAGAACAGAGTAGTCAGTGTGTTAGCTCCGTACTTGCATTCAAGAAGTGCAATCAAACAAAGCCAGACGCTCCATCAGAATCTCGCAGTAATGCCTATTGGTGGTAGCTATTGTTAACTACTCCCTGTGACGTCACAAGAGAAGCCAGAGGAGTGGCTTGTGAGTCGGCACTCTTTCATCATTTTCACTTATTGCCTAGCATATTTCTCCAAATTCCGCGTTGAAATTGGCGTGATTATTATTTTGACGGGCAACTTTTCGAGTGAACCAAGCGTGTATTTTGTATTCATGACCACTTCAAAACGCCAAGATGTCGTGGTTTGCGTCTGCGCTAGCGAACGGAAGAATAGTGCATACGGTTCTATTAAGTTTTTATTTTACGTTACGATGCATGACCTTTTCATATCGCGACGAATGGATATGACGCTTTAGCCCTTTATCACAGATGCGACCTAACACTTACAACAACACCACTGAGGCACGCGGATAGTTTGAAACCATGTACAACGTATGCGCGCGTTCATTCACGTCATTCTGCTCGCGTTAGGCCATAGAAGAGTTAGCTTTTTTTTTTTTTTCGTTTACCTGACCGCTCAAACTAGAAAGAGGCAGCATATTGTGCAAACTAGCTCTAACACCTTAGCCACGTTAAAGGTGACAGTGCACAAAT